>NC_056735.1:1771631637-1771804137 GCF_019279795.1 Protopterus annectens | reverse complement strand
CTATAACCCCCATGATACAGTATTAGACCACCTGCATTCCCTTCATGAACCTCAACTGCCCACTCCTCATGCATAATGAGACCTCCTGTACTCACTCCATGACCCTCAACTGCCAACTTCTCATGCAAGCTGGGGCAACCTACACTCCTTTCATGAAATTCAACTGCCCACTCATCATGAAGAATGAGACCACCTGCACTTTCATTTCTGTATAAGTAACTTGGTCACCAAACCACAAACCTCTGTTTATTAGAAATAGTTTCCAGATCTCCAAACTCAATGAAAGTTCACATTTTTGTTAGTTTTTCCGATCCCAAGTGTATGAGCTTCATCGAGTTATCATTTAAGTAGGAGAATTTCCACACATACTGTCAACACTGGAGGACAGGCTTGTTGGCTGTTCACCCTATTAGCGCTGTTATTGTATAAATGAAGTATATAAGCTATCTTTTTTCTAAATCACATTTCAGTGGACACCACAAGTTGAACAGGTTAGCATACCGTAATGATGATAATGCTACATTTTGCTGTTCTGGAAATGACCTTCTTAACAGCATCCTGTGACTTCCGCTCCTGGGTTTGACTCTCTCAAAAGACACCAAGATTTATTGAATCCAGCACAGGGTTTTTAGCAGTTCTACCTAAAAGGTATCAGATAAGTGAAATAGGAATAAATAGAACTAATCCTCTAAATGTATCCCACAAAATTCATTCTTCATAAGTCCTGAATTGGAAGGAAATATTTATTATTTTGTTGGTTTTTATTTGATTTATATTGTGCTAATCAAGATGCCCATCTGTATTTGAATGCATTTTCACTGGAGGTCAATCGAGGATAGCACTGCAAAGAAATACTAACATCTACGCAGCATTAAATAGCCATCACATTTATGCAACACAATGGCAGGTAAAAATTCTATAGAGTGATATGTGCCCAACAATGATAAATGCAGTAATGTTATATGTCATCAAAATATCAGAAGACAGCATGAGAAATGGAAACAAATATAACAAGGTAATGCATGGCTTTTAAGCCTGAGTGTTCACAAGGACAAACTGCCTTCTTGTCACATGGTGTCACATGGAGTAAAATTATTAATACATATTTGTATTGCACACACAGCATTTGTTAAAAGCTGTGCATGCCATCCTTCTTGTATGGGGTTCACGACTTGGGTAATTGAATGTCTTCTAGGGGATTGGTGAGAAGATAATTATTTTGAAAACATTCTACATCAGGAACTTTACACTGGGAAGAAGAGCCCTGATAATACGACTTGGGTAACTGAATGTCTTCTAGGGGATTGATGAGAAGATAATTATTCTGAAAACATTATACATCAGGAACTTTACTCTGGGAAGAAGAGCCCTGATAATAGCCAATAAATCATTTCAATGGAATCAAGTTTTAATAGAGGTAGTTATGAAAGGGACATGAGAAAGCAGTATTCCAGTACCAAAAGGTGAACTTTGTGAAATAAGGGACTGGTGTTTTTGCAATTTTTTTACCTACCTGAATGAATACTTGTGTTATCCTTCATTTTTACAAAGCACAAGCAGAAAGATTTAGTTACAAGTATTATTTTTCCCTAGAAACATTTTTGTTAAAGATTCCAACTCAAAAATATTTGCTGATGCGCCTTTATTGGCAAAATGACTTCTGGCAGATTTTGTAGTATAGCCTAGCATTGTTTAGCTAAATATCCTTGAAAACACTACTCACAATGTATATGTAAACTGTAGCTAAAATTACGTCTGTTTCACTGGGGTGAATTTCTAAGTTTGGTTTACACTTATAACAGGTAATAAAGCATTGGATTTGATGGAGTATTGGAAGTGCTTTCCAGATGTTATTAATTGCTGGCCTATAAAAATAAGCATCTGTTGAACTGAGTGATATCAATAAACATGTTATTGCTACTGATACCTTATTGGAAGTCAGCTAAAGAAGATATGACATCATAAAGCTTCTAGAAAATGTTGTAAGATAATTCCAAATTTGTTTTGTAAGCTCAAAATAAATTATGTTGTTAACTAAAGGAAGCAAGCTAGTTCTAGTTGAAAAACTGTTTACCCTAAATAGAAATGTCAAGACCAGAAGATACATTTGTTAAGCCACAAGTCTAATAAATGAAGATTACAAAATATATTCCTGAATCAGTTCAGCTTCCTTTAAGAGTAAACAATCTTTTTTATTGGTGGCTTTTTTTTGGGGGGTGGGGGGGTGGGGGGCAAGTGCTTTTATACAGAAAGACAATAGATGCACCATATTTGCTTTTGCTTTGTTATAGGAAAGCAGGTATACAGCCAGTATAGGATGACAACAGAGGGTCAGACTGTGTAGAATGTCTTGCATGGGCACCCTTGGTGTACATGCCACAGGGACAGTCCTGTAGCATGGTACTCATTCTCATCTCAGTGTGTATTTTTATTTTATATTTACAGATAAAAGCTCTGGTGTGTCGACCACTCTAGAAACAATGGCAGCACACACGGCTGCCACCCATGCAGGGGCTGAAGTCATAGTCAGATAACACAGTGCCACTGTCCCCATGCAGGGTGTACATGCACCCACAGTACAGGACAAAGGTGTGTCTTTACCTCCAGGTAAACCTGAGGTTATAAAGTCCAAGCATTCACCATAGCCAGTGACAGAGATGTCTCCGTTGGCTCTAAGGATCCGCAATGCTTTTCCTAGAGTTGCAGTGGCAAAGCCCACTGTGTCTGAGGCAGGTATCTCCACTATTGGGCAGTCTCACAGGGGTTTCCATTCCCATCATGTGTCACATTTGGCCCCAGACATGTACATGTGCAGAACATTACCATCATGTGTCGCATTTGGCCCCAGACATGTACGTGTGCAGAACATTACCAGCATGTGTCACATTTGGCCCAGACTTGTACATGTGCAGAACATGTCCTGGACCATCATTCTTGCTCAGTCCTTGCCAATCAGGCCAGCATGAGGCTGATTGCAGTTCTGCATGGGATTGATGAAGATGTCACCCAGCTCTTCCAGCAGTTCCATGAGGATATGTTTTCCAGGGACACAGTACCAATGGTCTTATAAGATTCATAATGGCATACATTGCTTCCATTTCCATCTGCATAGAAGGCTTGTTAGAGTGACCATCACTACCATACCGGCAGCACTGTCTAATATCATGGTAGGAAACATACTGAGGTGCTGATGGACTATATACTGAGGACATTGTAGGGTATACTGTCCTTACCAGCATTTAAAGGTGAATAACATGGAACAACACTCTACCATCCTTTTTTGTTAGAGGTTACAACTCCAAACCTGCAGTTCAAGACACCACACCAGCTAACTCCATCTAGGTTATGGTCTGGCAGCTACCTGTCTTCTCTGCGAGGGGAACCCACAATCCTGCTGTAGAAATCCAGCAGAATAACTGACAGTTTAGGTCACATAGTGGCATCCCAATCCCATTTCAGGAGGAAATTATCCCCAACACAGTGTACCTGTCCTGTTGAGACCCCATTTTCTCACTACTGTTGCATACTCTCCCACTCAGAGTGTTGACAGTTACGCTTGTTTACTACTCCAGCCACCTGTGCACATAATGATGTCTGTGACCTATTCTACCCTCCCTCCTTTGTAGTTAATGTGAGAGTTTCTGAAGCAAAGTGTGGCCTGTCTGTACACTGACCAGTATAGCCTTATACTAATGCTATATGCATCATACTTGTTTTCTGTGATACCACACTGTCACTGTGTGCTCATCAGTGACCTGTGAATGTTGTGATTTCACACCTTCTACCATGACCTCTCCCACTTGCAGACTGGTGGGGGGGGGGGTTCTGTGGCTTGTGCATGCTACTGTTCCACATCACTCACTCAGAAGTGAGCTGGCATTGTCTGAACGAACTGAGATTATGGCACTTTTCATCTATTTTCTTGAAAGAATATTATGTAGCATAAAACATGGTAGGAACATCCTCCAGGCTGTAGTAGGGTCACACTAAAGTGACCTGTGACATATCAAGGCAGAAGAAGTGGACTTTGAGTAGCCCAAACAAACACTTGATGGCACTCTGGCTTTCTCCATACTCTGTGAGTATATGGACATCATAAGCCTGGGATCTGTTGGGTGAGTGTTCAGCAATGCTGCATACCGTTTTCAACATGTGCAGACTAATACATTTGGATGTGCTCATATACACTAATCTGTGCCGCATTGTCTGCAGCTTATCAGGTAGTTAGCCCTGTGGAATATCAAAATGCAGGTAACAGTGATACAGCACACAGGCACCATGTATGTGTGTCATGCAAAATATATGGGCGCAGAGAAGTAAGACAGGTCTGGTAGGCCCAGTGAAATGTCAGCCAGGAGTCAGCTACAAGGAGCCAAAAACCTAAAAAAACTATCAATACATACAACTTAAGTGAATGTGATTTTATGAACATGATCAAAGAAATACAATCAAAGCCTCTCATTGTAACTACATTTGTTATAAGTTTAATATGTATTTGTTTTAATATAACTCTGAATTCTATTCAGCATTATTAATTACTATAGCAATAACCCACGCCTGGGTGTGGGTAATGCTGGATTTACCCACGGTTGGTGTGGTTTGGTCACGAGGGTGAAGCCTGAGTAGCCAAACAAAGCCAACCGTGGGTAAATTCAGCATTACCCACACCCAGAAGTGGGTTATTGCTATTAGACAATGACATTATTTAAAAAAAAAAATAATTACTTTTCTTAAATAATGGCATTGTATAATGCCTCCTTGCTGCCCTTCCGCAGCTGTCTGGTATTCTGCAGCAGTTCTGATGTAGTGCACATGCATACGCCTACACAGTACATCAGAGCTGTGGGCAAAAGCAATGGAGAAAGCAAGATCTCCGTTGCTTTTTACAAACTGTTTCGCTATGTTAAATGGGTTTAACATAGCGAGACAGCTTTAAAAAAAGCAACGGAGAATCTCCGTTGCTTACTGTAAAGCTGTCTCGCTATGTTAAACCCATTTAACATAGCGAGACAGTTTTGAAAAAAGCAACAGAGAAAGCAAGATCTTTGTTGCTTTTTACAAACTGTTTCTCTATGTTAAATGGGTTTAACATAGTGAGACAGTGTGAAGCAACGGAGATCTTGCGTTCTCCGTTGCTGTAAAAAAAGAGTTATAGTAATGGAAAAAGTCTGGGCGACCAGACCTTTTTCCATTACTATAACTCTGATTTACAACATGCACGCTGACCAATCAGTGTGCACGTTTTTGAATATTAATGGGGGTCATTGTATAATGTACTTTATGAAGCAGACATAAATCAAGGAATGATTATCCTCTAAAAAGTACTGAAATTTGAACAAAATGAGAGGAGTTTAGGTAGCCAGCAAAGCTGGTACAATTCAAAGAGAACTTCTTTTATATAAATATAGTAAGTTTTGAACAATAACAACTACATTTTGCAAATCAGTGGTTACTCTTTCATTACTTTGTGTTTTGTTCTTGCCTGTGTGAAAAAATCCGCAGCTTGGATTGGGCACCAACAGAAGGAAATGTGGCAGTTCACCTAAACATGTCATATACGTTATCTAACCCTTAGGTGATATGTGATGCTAGACCAAAACTCACAATACAGCAGTTCTGGATTTGATTACAATTGCCTCCATTTGTGTACCGTGTGATTTTGAGCAAGTAATTTGACCAAGCATTGCTCCTGGGACATGCCTAAAAAGGGACTATGTGTCCAGTAAACTAACCTGGTTACCATTTTTAATCACACAGCCATACTGCTAGAATTTTCTCTGGGTTAAACAGTTAAATTCCTGATTTTATTCAGTCAGTGGTTACCTTACTGTATTTGTAAATCTCCAGACATTTTGTACATTCTGTTTGATTCTTGTGGGTCACAAACACATCACTCCTTCCTTCCTTTCAAGATTGTTACGAGATGTCTCACTGATTTAAGTTTAGTTTGCACTGCTAATTGTTACACTTAATTATCAAACATGTTTATATCTACCTCATTATCTGCAGTTCTTCCCCTTTTTATCAGAGAAGAAACATCTCCTCTTGCCTCTTTGTTGTCACACTCACACCTGCACATACCTCCTCATATTACAGATGTTTTATGGCAGTGTCTGCTTCAGGCTGTCATTTCTTTAACTGCATATCAAACCATGTTTTTTTTTTCCTATGTTTATCTGACACTCTCACCAATATGTTTTAATTTTTTTTATTTTGTACTTTCTTTCACAGATACAAGTTTTCCCATTAACACAAACGTTCCCTTATCTGCACAGGCTTGTTCTACCCCTCTGATGATTGTTCCTCTGTGGATCCCCAACAGTCTCACTTATCAGAAGTCCTACCATGGAATAGTGAAATGCTGTATTGACTAAGGCAATATACATCATGTTACATTATGCCATCTCATTTTTCTGGTTATTAAATAAATAATATTTTAAAAAGTATCTGTCCCGTCAGCCTTATTTTTAAATTATCCCATCATTCTTTCTTTTTTTCTTTGCTTTTCAGAACTAACTATGGGATGCCTCTAGATCCTCTCTTTGTTAATATGGTCTGCCAGGCTCATCCTTCTCTGTCCCATGGGTACCTGTTGGAGTCCAGGAATGGACATGCAAGTGTATTGATCTGCCTCAGTGGACACTCAGCCAATGCCCACCACCCCCAGATATTTCCCTTAAGCACAACTCTCAACAGCACATTCAAGATGTCTACCAGAGATTGACCATAATGTGTACCCAAGGGCATACCTTCCTCCCAGGATGGGCACACCCATCTTTCCTTGCCAGTGCCACAGACACCCAAGCTGCTAATTAAAATCAGGTTAGTTGGGCCATCATAATGGCCTTAATCCGTGTACACATGTAATCCCACTTCACAAAGGAGGCAGCTCTACTGAATTCTCCAATTATAGGCCAATAGCTATACTCTCTCCACTTGCAAAGATTATGGAAAAATGTATTCATAGACAACTCATGCACCACCTAATCCAAAATCGCCTTATGGCAGACACTCAGCATGGCTTCCATCCTCATCACAGCACTACTTCAGCCCTCCTAGCCTTTACTAACACCATAAACCATAATCGCAACAATAATTATATATCCTCAGCCCTCTTTTTGGATCTTTCCAAGGCATTCGATATGGTTGATCACCAACTTTTAATCCACACCCTGCAAACATTCTGTCTAGATACTGGAGCCCTCCAATGGTTTCAATCCTACCTGAATGGTCGACAGCAGGCTGTCCTCTGGCAGAACAAACTCTCTAACCTTCTACCTAACACCCTCGGAGTACCACAAGGCTCTATACTAGGGCCCTTGTTGTTCTCCATCTTCATTAACGACCTTTATACTGTCATCCCAAACGTCAGCTGTATCCAATATGCTGATGACTCTACTCTGATTTGCTCAGCCACATCTCCAGTAGAGTTATGGTCAGCTACCCAGACCACCTTTAATACAATAGAAAACTGGCTTTCTGAACATCGTCTGATCCTAAATCCCAAACAAACTAAAATGCTGTTATTTTCACCATCACGTAGGTCTACCACTTTCACCTTTACCGTAAAATCAAATGATGGCACAATAATCTCCCCTGACCCATCTACAAAACTATTAGGTGTCATCATAGACAATAATCTCAAATTTGACCTACATGTTAACCAAACTATCAAAACCATCAATAAAAAACTAGGGTCACTTTACAGAATAAAAGCCTTCCTAACCCCTCCAGCTAAAATTGCCATAGCTCGCTCTCACCTTCTTTCAACCCTTCTGTATGCACCCCCTCTACTCTCGAATTTGAACAAGACTGTCCTTAACAAACTCTCAGTTTGCTACAACCACATTGTCAGGTTTGCCACTGGGCTGCCTTTTAGGACACATCATTGCATCAATCTAAATCAGCTTGGTTGGCTTGAACTTCCTAGCCTAATCCAGTATAACCAACTGATTATGGCCTATAAAATCCTCTATAATCCGGACAATACTCCTGCACTTAAAAATATTATCACCCCCTATAACAATCCTAGACCGCTTCGATCCTCTAACAAACTACTAATTCAGACTAGCAAAATTAATAACAGCCGGTGATTCTCTCTTTGCAAACTCTGTAAGTAGATCCTGAAACTCACTTCCAGCTGATATTACCTTACTTTCCACCTTAGGTCAATTTAAAACTAGACTCAAACAACATTTCTCACTTAACTGGCTATGTCAATGTATCACGCCTGGCTAACTCGAATGTGTAAAAATCTGTTAACCAGTTTACTGTGTAATTTAATTTAATCCTGACTTGTGCTCAGGACTAACTGTAACCTGTGGAACTTGTTTGACTTGCTTACTTATGTAATCTCTGTAAATAGTCTGTTTGTAATATGTAATGCTGGTATTATGTAATGCTGTATCTGCTTACCCTTAGAGCTTTTCTCCCCGGGCCTCTGCTGAAAATGGACATGCATCCAGTCGGACTATCCCGGTCAACAAATGTAAAATAAATAAATAAATAAACACAACAATGTTAGTTAGTCTATCACAATTTTCTCTTTCCACTTTGATCACACACAATTTAACACAAATAACATTAGTTTCCTTGAAAAGTCTGCATAAGACTGTGCAGCTATTAAATTTACATTATCATAATAGCCAGTATCTCTTCAATTGAAAATCAGGTACAGCATCTTCAGTAAAGAGGAGAAAAGACCCAAAATAAAAGGATACAATTTATTTGTATTATTTTATTCACTTTGAGAATTGTTTGGAAAAAAAATTAAATAAAAATAATATTTTCAGAAAAATACAAACAGGGTAATGGTAATTGTTAATGCTGTTAGTGTTTTTAATTTCATAAAAATGAAAACATATTAATAATTATTAATGTTGGTGATTTTAATTGTAACTGCTTTGTTATCAAATTTCTAGTTTCATGCAGGACTGAATAAAATTATTTTGAGTCAAAGTCAAAGTCAAAGTCCCTGAAAATATAAGACAGCTAACAGCAATGCCTGGAAAGATGTCCTCTGGTGTGTATAAGCTCAATCAGAAGGAACATTCGCACACACACAAACACACACACACACCCACACACGCACACACACACACACACACACACACACACACACACACACACACACACACACACACGCTTATGTACACATGATCACATGTGTTGGAAAAAGGGAGTTGTACTTAATGTATATGTCACACATTTTGGATAGACTTCTAGTTTTGCTTCAGGATTTTCATTTTTTTGCCTGGTGTATGCCAAAACAACATTTTTATAACAGTGATTATAATGTAAGACCAACAAGCAGTTTCACTGTCATGTATCTTACCTGATTTATTCTTGTATTCAATGTCATAGCCTGTAATTGGACTGTTTCCATCAAATCCCATTGTCCACCTTAGGGCAATACTGCGTGCTATTACACCACGAATTTCAATCTCAGGTGGATCTGGAGGTTCTAGAATTAGAAAATGAGGCCACGAATAGTGTTGTCATTATGCTATTTAAATGGCTGTATAAACATACAAACTATAATGATAACTTTTCAACTTAGAAATCTTATTCAGATTTTAAACACGTACACCTACCAACATACACTCATTGCATTGACACTCTGCAAAGTATTTTCTTGTTCCTGCACTGAGAAAACATCAGATGTTTTTCTGTCATAAAGATACTTTGCCATTGATTTTGCAAACAAATATAACAAATATTATATAAAAAAGTGAAGATGAAACATTTAATAATACTTTAAAAAACTGAAGAATAAGACATATTGAGTCTACTAAGCGTCAAAATTAAATAAAATAACTTTCAAAACTTTGTAATTATCAGTAAATACATTCAAAAAAAGTTGAATGCTATAAAACTTAATTTTCAGTTTTATATATTTATATTATACATAATTTTCATATTTATTGATTATCTTTTGGGTTCACAAGGCATATTGGTAGCTGAGGGGGGAAAAATTAAAATAATAAAATTTGAAAATGAACTTTCATTTAATAATTTACAGTTTAAAAAGTCCTAGAACAAACATAATTACTCCAACACAAACAACATTAATGAACCAAGAGCTAACTGACCAAGAAAATAAAACCCAGTTCATTTATTATGCATACATAACCATACATTTCATGCAAATCCCTCTACAGACAAAGACTGATTTACTGGATATAAAAAGTGCTAGATAACTCACGAGGAAGTAAAGATGAATGTCCTGTTTAATAATCCAATGGCTACATCTCAATAAAAACAAAGTTACTGGGATTTTGGTGTTTTTTCAGAATAACTTAAAGAATAATTTAAAATATGTTGTCTGCTTTCATCTACAATGTGTTTAGTTAGCACAACATTTCCTATTTATTTTGCAAAAGTGTCCATCAGTTCTGTCTTTGCAATTCCTGATAGTTTTCCTTCTGTAAAAGCATGCAAAAATTCCAGTAGCTACAGAAGTTGCATGTTACAACTGAAAAATAATTAAATAGAAAAATAAGTCTTCTGGACTGATATTTAAATTCATTTAAATGACAAATATGAAGACGATGTTTTTTACACCTTTTTGCTGCCCATAGCTGACTGATAGTTACCCCTAGTACCTCTCCACATCCACTGAGTCTACCAGACCTGCCTTAGAGTCCAAAACTAGACCTGTCCCATGTCTGGGGCTGTTAAGGAGATGAGACTGAGGACCCAGGGGCAGTATCACACTTAGGTCGATGAATGTTTTTCCCAGTATTTCCCTGTCCCTGCAAGTAACCAGTAACACTCCTGGACAGGGATATGCAATGGAGATCACTGCTGAACTATCCTAATTTCTGTAAGGGGTTGATGTCAACAGGATACCCTTATGCAGCACATTACAGTTGGTTCCCTGGTCTACACCAGGGAAATTGAACCATGATAGTGTTCCCCAAGTGAACGCACCTCGCTCCTCCACCTGGGATAAGGATGCCCCTACACTTAGATTATGCCATCAAGTTGCTGAGCTGTTTTTCAAACTTGGGTTGTCTGGGCAATACAGCTTTATCTTTCTATGCCACCAGTGTAGGCCATAAATATGGGTACAATACTTGTAATTGTTAGAGCTATGTGTACTTAAAATTTTAATTGTATTTGGTTAATTATATCTCTACATAATATCCTCTCATATCCTTCACATCAACAACAGATTATATGATGAGCAGTGAAAAGTTAGATACCTTTATTCTAAGTGCCTCATTATAAGATTTGCATAGCACAATATCAGGATGAATAGAAGCAATGCAATATATGGGGCATACTGCCAGTGCTGTGATATTAAGGAAAAAAAAAACATCTTGTTATAACAATGTTCAGAATTAACCCCATTTCTTACATATGTCAAATTGCAGTATACCCATTTAATTAATTATTTATTTATTTATTGACATCTATACATTTCTATGTATTACTAAAGATTATGATACTGTGTCTGATCGTAATCATATTTTAGTGCATGGAGCGTGGTGAATATGCTCCTTTATTTGGAAAAAGACAAATCAGTTAAGCACTAAAGTAGCACAAGACCTGGCCTTAACAAATGTTAAGCCCCCCCCAGCTAAATGTATTAAGGTCAGGTCTTGCCCTAAGCAGTAAAATCTGCCTGTACTGACCAGTAAAAGACAGTGCTGGAACAAAAGATTTGTTTCTGTTTGTTGTGCAGATGTATAAGGTGTCCCTTCCTCCAATATTTATTTATTTATTTATTTTGTTTGTTACCGGGTAATGTCTGACTGGGCATATGGCCCATTTTCAGCAGAGGCTCAGGGAGAAAAGCTCCATACATACAAATAGGCAGTATTACACAATCAAACTGAACATGTATTGCTCAACAATGTACAAAGCAAGTCAGTAAAGAAATTAGTTATATAACAATAATTAGCAAATAATTAACAAGTAAATTAACAAATTTAACAAAAAAATGGCACAGTTAGTGATAAAAACTGACCGCATGAGTTAATAGTGGGAACAGTATGATACA
Source organism: Protopterus annectens (assembly GCF_019279795.1). Classification (NCBI taxonomy): domain Eukaryota; kingdom Metazoa; phylum Chordata; order Ceratodontiformes; family Protopteridae; genus Protopterus; species Protopterus annectens. The sequence goes on along the minus strand of NC_056735.1, from coordinate 1,771,792,130 downwards.
GTAACTGAAAGATAGAGAGATGCAGTCTACATAACAGTTAAACACAAAGCAGTATATGTGTATCCATTGCTAAGTGAAACTGAGTGTAGAATCAAGATAGCCTTCAGCAGTTAATACTTGTAGCTGCGAGAATGAGCTAATTTAGTGTAATGTAAGGGAGTGGTAGGTAGCTTAACAAGGAGTATGGCAGGTGCAGAGCCAGTGTTTTGCTAGATGTTCCTTAAGGAGGTTTTTAAACTCATGAATGCTGGGGTTTTTAGCCATAGGTTGAAGAAGAGTGTTCCACAGTTTGGGAATTTTATGGGAAAAAGGGCAGTGACCTGTGTGTTGTGGGCTTGGGTAATCTTTAACAATAGTTTATTTGAGGGTCTTAGAGATCAGGATTGCTGTTGGGTTCAACTAGATTGGTGAATGCTGGGCACTTGTTAGGTATGTAAATTATATTGTGGGCTATGGACAGATGATTAAATGTTAGAAGGTTTGGTAGTTCTAACCATTTAAGTTGGGAGACTACAGTGCAGTGGTGGGTTCTGTAAGGGTGACCTGTGGCGAACTTGGAGATTTTGTTTTAGCATGATTCCATATTATTTAGGTCAGATTTACAAATGTTTGTAAATACTAGGGAGCCGTAGAGGAGGGTGGAGAGTAGATTGTGTGGGCAGTGGCTAGTCTGGGGTTGTCTGTAAGGTAAGGTTTAATTCTGTAAATTTTGCCAAGTTTGGAGTGGATGTTTTTGATGGTGAGGGAGATGTGGGTGTCAACCCTTAGGTTATCATCGATTGTGACACCTAGACATTTGGCTTGGCTGGTTCCATTTGTGGAAAGGATAGAAAGTGGAGTCAGACATGTTTTGGGTTTATTGTAATTGAAGACAATTAACTTGGTTTTGTTGGGGTTAAGTATGAGTTGATTGCTAGTGAGGTAGTTTTCTATGTCCTGGAAAGATTTTTGCATTTTTGTTTGTAGGTCCTGGGGGGGGGGGTTGGGGGCTGTGCAGATTAATGTAGACTTGTCAGGATATTGGACTAAAGAGGCTAGTTGGGTTGAAGAGCTGATGTTGTTAGCAAAAATTGTAAAGAGAAGGGGGCCAAGTATGTATCCTTGGGGTGCACCAACAGTGATGAGTAGAAGGGGGGACAGGGTGTTCTCCCATTTGGTCGCTTACTGACAGTTAGAGAGATAACTATGGAGCCAGGACAGGGCTGTTGTGTTGAGGTCATGGGATGATACTTTATTTAGTAGGATTTGGTGGGAGATGGTGTCAGAGGCTTTTGACATGTCAAGGAATATGTAGGAGACCATTTGGCTTCTGTTTATAGGATCTTGAATGGTGTTTGTGAAAGATAGCAGGGCAGTTCTGGTACTATGTTTTGACCTAAAGCCATGTTGTGTGGGGAAGAGGAGCTTGTGATTAAAGACATGGGTAAGGAGTTGGGAGTGAATGCATTTTTCTAAGATTTTGGCTAGAGGAGAGCATCTGGCTATGGGACGCTAATGAGGTAGACCTTTAAAGTGGCCGCCTTTGTGTAGGGAATGATGTGGAATATTTTCTATGTATGGGTTACATATTGCTCAGAGATAGAATGGTTGATTAGTACTGATATGGGATAGGCAATTGAGGGGGCAGCAATTTTAAGGAATTCATTAGGTAATTTATCTACAGCAGGGTTTGAGTTTGGAAAGAAGAGATTTTATGTCGTTTGTTTGGATTGGGGTGAAAGAGAAGGGGATGGGAGAGTCAGAAGAGGGAATGGGTACAGTAAGAGGTTGATTAGTCAGATTACTAAGAAGAGATGTGATTGAGTTAATGATGTGGGTAATAAATTGTGTAGCAACTGGGTCTGAAACCTTGGAGTTGGTGAGTGGGGGATAGGGGTATAGCCTGGGTTTGGAAGATTGTTAATGTTTTGCCAAACTTTTCTGGGGTTAAATTGATGGTTTGCTGATCTGATAGGAAATAGTTTTGCTTGTCTATTTGTACCTGTCTCTTAGTCTGCTTACATAGCTGCTGATATGTTGTGTGGTCTATGTTATTTTTGGTAGTGTGGTAAGTGACCATGCCCTGTCTCTTTGCTTCAGCAGTCCTAGGGTATCTTTAGATAGCCAAGGTATGTGCCTAGTTTTTGCTCTTATTTTTCTTGTGGGTGCTAGATTGTTGAGTATTTTAAGAAAGGTATTGTTGAAGTAAAGGACTGCCTGATCATGTGGGATGTTTCTAAGAGGTGACCAGTTACTTTGCTGATTGAGATGGTTGAAAGTTGAGGGGGTAAAGTTTTTTTTTTTTTTTTGTTCCTGATAAATGTATTTATTGTGTTGGTTTATGCCTGAGATTGTTTTCTGTACAGGAAGGTAGGTGAGTGGTCACTGAGGGAGTCTGGAAGGCAGCCTGCTAAATAACGTAGATTTGGTTTGTTAGTATTCAATCTGGTGTGGACTGCTTTTTAGAGTGTTTATCTAGGCGGGTCAGACAGGTTATGGTGTGGGTGAAATTGAGCAGATTTAGGAAATTGGAGGGACTGTTGGCATTGCAGGAATGCCAATCTAGGTTAAAATCACCCAGGATAATTGCTTCCTGGCTGAAATTAGTTGATGCCCTGGTGAGAAGATTCTTAATTATGGGTAGGTTGTTGCCAGGGCAGAAGTAGGTGGTTAAGATAAAAATAGATTTGTTAGGGTTTATTACTAGACATGTTGTTAGGATTTTGGAGTTAGATAAGTCAGAAGGGGCACAGTTTAATAGTTCCAGTTTGAGGGTGTCTTTATACATAATAGGGACACCATCCCCCCTTTTGTTTAGTCTGTCTAATCTAATTATGTTATATCCATTTGTAATAATTTCCTTGTCTTTGATGTGGGGCTTTAGCCAGGTTTCGGTTATTTCTACAATGTCAGGTAAGCAGGAGTTAAGGGTTGCATGGAATTCAGTAATTTTATTTACAATACTGTGGAGGTTATAGTTCATAAAGAGTAGGTCTGTGTTGTTGGTCTTTGGAAGTGGGGGAAGGAGGTGGTGGTTAGTAGTATGTTGTGAAGAGATTGGTGGAGGGTTGGGTGGGAAAATGGTTGGGTAATGAGGGGTGTGGGTGAGAGGGCCTGGGTTGTGGTGGATGTCAGCCTGGAGTTTAATTTGTGTATATTGTATAGAGTGAATTGTCTGAATTTATTCGTAAGTTTTACATATCTGTGAATTGAAGGGTAAGTCCTATGTGTGGGTAAATGTTTGAAAGGTAGGAGGAGAAAGGTAGTTGTATTGTAGAGCTGTGAACTAATGGCTGCATATGTGTGGATGTTGGAGAAGGATAGAGGGAGCGTAGGTGATTGAAGGTGAATGATGGTGCATGAGTGAAGGGAGGTGGAGCTAAGCAAGAGGTATAAGAGGTGGATTAAGAGAGTATTGGCTAGCAAGGAGTTAAGTTGGGACATAGTGGATTGTTGAAAAGGTGTGGTGTGAAGGCAAAGGGAAGGGGAGGGGATTGAGCAGGTGCTGTATTGGCTGGAGGTAAAAGGGTGTGTGTTTTTTAGGTATAAATCTAGGGAAAGAGGAGGTAGGTGGGAATGGGGTAGGGTAGGGGAGTGGAGTGAGCCCTGAGCTTAGAATATACTTACAAACTAGCTGGAATAACAGGGTGTCTGTTTGCCTGAATTTTCTAATGGTTTCTAACTCTGAAACTCAAATGTATGACATTATTTAATGACTTCAACCCTCAGTGGTTTGTCTAAAAACTGAAAAAAAACAACCAACAATGGGATAAAGTGCCAAGTTGCTGAAAAACTTTAATGATTAAGTGCTTTTACCTCTAAGATCTTCATCACAACAATCAAATTTGATTAAATTGCTTATTTTTAATACACACCCCTAGATCACATAACTAATAAAAACACTTTCTTAAAAATAACTAACCTTTAAAATAAACTTAGATTTGATAATATTTTTTCTAAAAACAAATTTTTATTATTACATGTCTTAAAGAAGTTTATATACATCTGTCTATTTACATTTATTAATTTTTTGTTTTTTGTTAAGTACCTCTTTATAATTCACAATACTGTTCAGCACTGGTGCACTGTAAGCATTAAATAAAATTTGCTAGTTTAACTCCTTAAATTCAAGTTCCCTCTCCATATCAGTATTAAAGTCACAATGAACTTGATCTGTTACATAGAACAAAAATGTCTTAAATTCTTTGCATTCAGTAGAATGTTTTTCTATAGCAATATCCTCAATTTTTGTCTTGACTGCAAAATGATGTCCATATACATGTTTTCACAACTCCTTGTTGGTTTTCCCAATGTAAAAAGATTCGCAATTGGAACATTTAGCCAAGTCTACCACAAAACTGGATGCACAAGTGAAAAAAACAGGTGCCTGATAGATCTATCACTTTTTATATTGGTAAAATACAGACTTTCTGACATGTACCCACACATGGAACAACTATATCATTTGAACGTCCCCCCTTTTTCTCCTTTATATATCTATGCTTCTTTTTTCTAATGTAGTTTTAATTTTATTGCCTTTTTTATTAGTAAACATGTGTTTTGCTCCATCACATTTTTAACATCCTCACTAGCACCCAAAATTCTCCAATTATTCTGAATAACATTTTTATAACATCACTATTCAAAGAAAACGCTAACAGCACAGAATTAGACCAAACTGTACTACTATAATTCTATTTTTCTTTCTTTCTTGTGTCTTTTTCTCTAACTTCTCTAACAACAGTAACATTAAAGCTATATTAGAAAAAGAAGCATACAGGTGGTACTGTCATTATGGGCACAACAGATTACACAAGTAAGATGTTATGTATCTTATATGAGAGTGGCTCATACAAAACAGTGTCTAAAAATGAGATTGACATAGCTTGGACCCTTTTACTCAGGGCATTATAGACTGTGACAAATGTTAATTTTTGAACAATGCACATCCCAGAGTCCCTTCTATTTTTTATATACCAAAAACACAAAAATACTGTATCCAAATAGGGCATTAAGGCCAGGTATTTATAAGCTACCTCTGTCCATATGGGACATGGGTGCCAGGCCTGATGCAAATTTCATATTCCCCATCAATTGGTCTAGGTTGCAATTAAACTGGGTAATACATGAACTTGATTGATCAAGGAGGAGCACACAGCATACCTTGACTTGGCAAAGGCTTTTGACACAATCCCACACTCAGACATTACCAATAAACTTAGCAAACTGAATGCAACCCCCTTCTTTGTAAGATGAGTTGCCAACTGCCTCATAAACCAGACACAGTCTATCAAAGAGGGTGACTCCATACCATGAAGCAGACCTGTTACTAGAGGGTTGCCACAAGGTTCAATGCTGAGCCTCCAACTGTTTGGTATATACTTCTCAGAAGTTCAGGTCAAAACTAAGGGGTTGTGGCTGACCAGGTTTGCAGATGACTGCAAACTGGGTGCAATTACCGAATCCCAAAATTATGTTGGTATACTCCTGGAGGATCTTACACAGTCCAACAACTGGTGTCTTAGTCACAGTCTCAAACTGAATGCAAATAAATGCACCATCATTCCCTTCGGTGCAATGTCCCTTCACACTATCAAATCAACAACAGTACCCTAAGTACCCACAAAGTGGTAAGAGGCCTGGGATCTCAAGTTGACTGTGAACTTAACTTCAATGACCATGTGTCTACTGTTGTAAGAAAGGCTTTGTATGTAGCACACTTGATTACTAAAGGCATTGCCTTGAGAACAAAAGAGGTTATAACCCCTCTATACTTGGCACTAATTCGGCCCATAACTGAGTATAACACCCTGTTCGGCGTGTACCATACAAAGCATCTACAGCAATCGGAGAGACCTCAAAAGTTTCTAACAAAGAAGATCAAAGGACTCCAGCACGTGCCTTCCACAAACCAAATAAAGTCCCTGTCACTATACTCTACATTGTATAGTCTTCTTACAGGAGACTTATGCCTGGCCTACAGAACAGTCTCAGACTCAAACCTAATGAACTTGCTGGATATCCATAAATCAAATGGGACTAGGGCTACCTATTCCAGGAACCTAAATATGGCCTGCAACATAAATAGGACATGCTGGAGGGACAGATTTATCTCCCAGCAACTGCATATCTTTGGAATAGATTACCAATTCATGTGAGCACCTCTATGACACTTTTCATGAGAAACTTAGAGAGTGGATGGTGTACTGTAAATTATTACCAAGGATAGTGCCCACAACCCTCCTGGACATGGTCAGTAATTATTAAATGCAATGTTGGGTATTGACTAGCATTTCTATGGTATTTGAATTGTATAAAATGGCTAGGCTTGAAATAACCTTCGGGTCGATAGCCTAGTAATCTCCTATGATCCTATGGACTCAGCTTCACATGGATGGGAAGCTTATTTAATAGGAGAGGCAGTCTCTGGGACACATAACTGTTTCTTTAGCATGTACTGTTTAAGTCAGAGAAAAAAATCCAGGTCCCTAGACCTTATATTTCTGGTACTCTTCGACTTACTAATATGCAGGAGATTCAGAAGTGTGGGGTTTGCAAATGCTTTGTAAGTCAAGTAGCAATCTATTGGAGACTGAGTAGAGGGGAAAGGATTTAAGGTGCTCTGCATAAGGCAGGTTTGTTATGCCTCATATTCTTTTTGTAAGGAACTTCTGAGGTCGCTCTAACTGCTGCATATGCCTGGTTAGGTACATACCGAAGGGAGCACTGTACTCTATTATTGCTCTGATAAGGGTGAAGTACAGAGGGATAATGACCTCTTTGGACCTAGATGTCATGACCTTACTCATAAGTTGTGCAACATAAATGGATTTCCTCACCACTGTGGCCACATAGTGTTCGAAGGTAAGGCTGCTATCTACGTGCGCACCCAGATCACCATTGGGTGACAAAAGGGTTAATACCTAAATTAGTGAGCTTGTGTATAATGCCTGAGTTGGGTATTATATCAAAAGCTTTGGCCAATTTGAGGTAAGATGTGGTTATAATCTTATCTCCATCCAATGCTTTGGTGATCGTCTCAAAAAAGTCCACCAGATTTAATAGGCATGATCTTCTTTTAACAAAGCTGAACTGTGATGGATCCAGCATTTGCAGGTCACCTATGTCCTCATTTATCATGTCCATGATGATTCTACCATGGCCTTACATATGTGGCTGATAAGACATATGGGCCTGTAGTTACCTAGATCAGTGGTTGGACCTCCTTTGTGCCGGGGATTGACTGTAGCCATCTTCCATTCCTTGGATACAAAACCTGACAGTAGGCTCCAGTTGAAAAGCGATTCAAGTGGATGAGACAGGTCATGTTTCATGCTATTTGTTAAACATCCTGGGATGTTATTAGGGTCCATTGATGCAGTGTTTTTGGCCTTGGAAAGTACATTGATGACCTGTTTCCTAGCAATGGTTGGGAGGAATTGTTGAATGTGTTATTTGCTTTGGACTATTAGGGAGGAGTTGGTGAGAATTTTGAGCTGAACCTGTCACCCAAATGGTTGGCAATGGCCTTTGGTTACATGTGGACGATGCCATTTACAATAAGTTCTGCTCATTGTTGTGTATTTGCCCCTGAGATTACAGATATAGCTTTAGAAAGCTTTCTGGTTGCCATTTGCCTGAGAAGCTATTTTTTTCATCATATTTAGCCTTTGAAGTATTAAATAACCTTTTTAGCTGCCAGTGTAGATTGGTTGGGGGCTTTTACTATATATGGCTTTGTTCATCCTATACTTGGACAAGATTTTTTTTTCTCTTGTAAAACCAATTGATACTGTGGTTCTACCAGTGTGGCTTGCCTTTTAAGTTTGTTTTAGTCTTAATATGAGTGGATGCATCTCACTCTATACCACTATCAAGATTGCTGTACAGAGGTTTTGTAAATAGCTCAGCATATGCTATGGTGTTTACTGGGTTTGGGGTTGCTTGGAATTTAGCCAAGGTGTTACTTAGTAGAGAGAAGTTAGCCTTGGAAAAGTTCCTAAAGGTTTTTGGTTTTGCTAGATCCCAGGATTTATTTTTTTATTTCAAGTAATACTGCATTATGGGCAGATCCGATGAGCAAAGACATTTCATTGGGTGAGGAACATCAGCTCACCATGTTTGTGAGTACAATGCCAAAGATGTTTGTACCCCTGGTAGGAGAAGGGACAACTGTTCCAGGATGTTGGTATTAACAAAGTTTAGGAATCTCTGTGCTTGTGTATTATTGTATCGGGCTGAACAATAAGGAACTCTAGTATATGAAGACAGGCAGTATGAATTTACCGGCACATGGAGAGGGACCTATAGGTTGCCAGGGTATGGTACGAGACCCTATTTATGATGACCTGCACATATAAGAGTTCCAATGGGTCTTATACTTTAAGTAGTCTGCATGTGAGGTTGGTTTTAATATAGACTGACTTTCCTCCACCTTTAGTTCATTGCTGTGCAGTAACTGGTCTAAAGGTGTGAAAGGCATTATAACCTTCCACTGCTGGCGTGGTCTCATTGACTTTAAACCATGTCGCTGATACTATGCAGATGTCTACACTCTCCAGGGAGAGGAAGGCTTTTACAGAGTGGAGTTCCTTTTTAAGACTTCTAGCACTGAGCAGTACCTTTAGGTATTCCTTCATAGGTTCAGTTAAGTCAGAAGGTGTATCAGTTTGGCATTGCCTAAAAAGGAGACTATGGGGGTGGGAAGGTCTTTGCCAGTATCTGAAACCCTAGAGTAGATAAGTGCAGACCATCCCTGGCCAAGTAGCATGGTCTGTCAAGCATGTCCTCTCAGGCTATCAAATATTGTACCCCCCCCCCCCCATGGACTGACACCTGAAGCTACGCTATTTGTTAAAATAATATTGGCAATGTGGTATCCTACTTGGAGAAGGTAGTATGCTGCTCAGTGCTAGGCTCATACCTGCCTGAGACACATAGTCAGTGAGCTCAGTCATGTCTCACTTCACATAGTCAAGGGAGGTACATCTCAGGTCATTGACACCCACATGAACTATGACAGAGTCTTACTTGTACCTGTGGTTCAATGACATGAGTGCCTGTGTGACTTGATGCATCCTAGCCCCAGAAAGGCAGCTAAATTTGACTCTCTCCTTACTCAGTCTCATGAGGGGGGACAAAGGTGTGCCTCACTATAGAATCACCAATGACCAGGAAATTTGGCTGTGCACTGGTTTTTCCTTAAGAGCCTAGCAGTGGTGGCAGTGGATACAGTGTTACTATGTATAGCTGTGGGTGGAGTTTTAACAGTGTTTACATGATGGTTGATGACCCATGCTCTGATTTTACTGTGCAGGAGGTCTTAGTGTTTTAGTGTTTTAGTAAGGTTACCTGTAAGAGCCTCCATATAGTAGTTTTATGTATAGGGTCTTTACCCTGAGCAGTAGGCATAGTGCAAGTGTCACTGACAACCTCTGTAGGATTAGTTTTGGTTGTATGAGAGAATTTTGTATCCACATTAAAGTTTATTCACACCTGTGACACACTTTATCTGTTTTATTAAGAATAAGTGAGGTGTCAGTGTATATGAGGCAATTGCTACAATGCCTCGAAATACCCATTTCAACCAAAGTGGCCAGAGTGAGTCAGGAAGTGCATATCTATGGGTACTGATCTACTGGGGGGGGGAGTGATGGGAATTTTAAATATTGAATAGGTCAATCAGACAAGGAACTTGATGAGCAATGTTCAGCTATGAGCAAACTAGATGTCCTTGTAGTTAAAAAAATCTGTCTAGACAGTAGTGCCACAAGGGTGTAGACCACAAACCTTCCTAATGCAAAATAACTGGTGTGGAGCCCATGTGCTTAAACCAAAACAAAGACAAAACAGGCACAATAAGCCTTCACCAGCAATTCCCAGCTCAGAAGGGTGGAAGCTACCCTCTCCTCCCACAAGAGTGTAGACCACAGACCTTCTTAATATAAAAAATGGTTTGGAGCCCAGGTGTTTAAACCAGAAATAAAACACTTTTAGAATAACAGACACAATAAGCCTTCAGCCAGCAATTCCCAGCTCAGAAGGGAGTAGACTACCTTCTCCTACCACAAGAGTGCAGACCACAAACCTTCCTAATGTAAAACAACTGGTTTGGGGTGCAAGTGCTTAAATCAGATCAAAGACACTTAGAATAACAAGCACAGTCAACCTTAACCAGCAATTCCCAGCTTGAAAGGGTGGAAGCTACCATCTCCTCCCACAAGAGTGTACATGACAAACCTTCTTAATGTAAAATAACTGGTCTGAACCCAAGTGCTTAAACAAGAACTAAGACATTTTTAAAATAACAGACACAATAAGCCTCCAGCCAGCAATTCCCAACTCAGAAGGGTGCAAGCTACTTCTCCTGCCACAAGGGTGTAGATCACAAACCTACCTTATATAAAATAACTAGTTTGTAGCTCAAGTGCTTCAATCAGAATTAAGAGGCTTAGAATAACAGTTACAGTGTAATCAAGCTACTAACAAGTAGTAATAAATGCAACATATTAACTGCAACTGAACACTAAAAGAATGTGCAAAAAGCTAAATTAAGTGGGACAAAGCACAAATACGGCAAAAGCACCTAAATAAAGTATATATTTTTTTGTAGTAAGTGGGAAGTTAGGAAATAGAAGTTAAAAAGACTAAGGGGAGAGCCTTCCCAGTTAACCTCTCAGTGCTCAGTAGAATGAGCTGATGAGATGAGATAGGGAAGAGTGTCCAAAATCAGATTTATAAGAGGTGTCAGCAAATTAAAAGCCACCAAGTTTAAAAGTACAACAGCAACAGGCAGGTGGGTGGTAAAACTCAAATGCAGAGACCAAATAAATATAATCTAAAAAGAGTCAATAGAAGTCTTGGGGGTCAGTCCAGTAATCCTTGTTATTCCAGAAATACTAACAATGAGACCCCTGGTTCCCATGTGACTGATTTGTTAGCTAGGGACTGTATATTCAAAGAACTGATTGGGACAACCTTCTCATCCAGTCACAGCCCTGCTAGCCATATGAGTACTGGAGCTTTATCTGCACAACTTCAAACACTTAATAAGAAATTGTTAAAGCTGAGAAATTTACAACTCGATAACATGTTCTTTAAAGAGTAAATTAAAGCTAAAAGAGCAGCTAAATGGCTCAGGATGTGGAAGTTTCCTACCAGCTTTGATAATCACCCAGCTTTATACCCTAAACATATCCAGATGTTGGATTGTCATGGATGTGAAATAATGGAGGTTTTGATTAAATATAACATTACTATTACAGAACTTTTAAAGGAACTTCCCCAACTTGACTGTAGTGTTGAAACTGATTTATTGTTTGAATCTTATGTTTTTGAATATAGAAATGTATTTGATAATATTGATCAGCAGACGGAAGTTATTTTGGCTGGAAAAGATAAAAAATAGAACATGATTAAATTGATTATGATAACTATATATAAATATATAAATATATATAAACATTTTCAGAGAACTTTGGGTCACAATTATATGTCAGAAAAACCTGATAAGAACATTTTGGTTGACCACGTTACTAAGTTTGACATGAACCACCAGTGGTTAGTCAATGATCTGAGTGACCATAATGTTTTTTTAAACCACTTGAAGGAGTTCCTCCTTTGAGATGCACCCCTTATAGGAAGGACCTGGACTGTAGTGAAAAAGAACTTTTATTGAACATCTCTTCCAATGAACTATTGAGGCTTATGAACCCTGACAAGTGGTGGGGATGGTACTTTCATTATGGATACAATAGATTACACAAGTAAGATGTTATCTATCTTATATGACAGTGACTCATACCAGACTGTGTCTAAAATGAGATTAATGTAGCCTATCATAAAATTGATATACAGTGGATATAAAAAGTTTACACACCCCTATTAAAATGCCATGTTTTTGTGATATAAAAAAATGAGTCCACAATAAATCATTTCAAAACTTTTCCCATCTTTAATGTGACCTATAACCTATACAATTCAATTAAAAAACAAACAAATCTGTTAGGGAAAAAATATAAAAAATAAAAAAACGCACAATAAGCTGGTTGCATAAGTGTGCACACCCTTAAACTAATACTTTGTTGAACTACCTTTTGATTTAATTACAGCATTCAGTCTTCTTGGGTACACACCTATCATCAGCTAAAGAGACTCTGATTAACCCCAAATTAAGTTCAGCTGTCTTAGTAGGATTTTCCTGACATTTACTCAGTTGCTTCTATAGCAAAACCCATGGTTCGCAGAGAGCTTACAAAGCATCAAATTGATCTCATTGTTGAAAGATATCAGTCAGGAGAAGGGTAGAAAAAAAATTTCACAGCATTGGATATACCATGGAACACAGTGAAGACAGTCATCAACAAGTGGAGAAAATATGGGACAACAGTGACATTGCAAAGAATTGGACATCCCTCCAAAACTGATAAAAAGACAAGGCAAAAACAGGTCAGGGAGGCTGTCAAGAGACCGACAGTAACACTGAAGGAGCTGCATGAATTTCTGGCAAGTACTGGTTGTGTACTATATGTGATAACAATCTCCCATATTCTCCATATGTCTGGACTAATGGGTAGCTTTTCAAGATGGAAGCCTTTTCTTACACAGAAAAAGCATCCAGGCCTAGCTAAAATTTGCAAAACAATACATCAAGCCTTCCAAAAGTATGTGGGAAAATGTGTTATGGTCTGATAAGACCAAGGTTGAACTTCTTGTCCACAATTCCAAAAGGTACATTTGGCACAAAAACAACACTTCGCTTCACCAAAAGAACACCATCCCCATGGTAAAGCATGATGGTGGCAGTATCATGCATTGGGGTTGTTTTTCTTTAGCTTGAACTGGGGCTTTAGTCAAGGTGGAGGGAATTATGAACAGTTCCAAATACCAGTCAAGTGTGGTCCAAAACCTTCAGGTGTCTCCTATAATGCTGAATATGAAGAGGAATTTCACCTATCAAAATGACAATGACCCCAAGCATACATCCAAATCAACAAAATAATGGGTTCACCAGAAGAAAATTAAAGTTTTGGAATGGCTCAGCCAGAGCCCAGACCTAAATCCAATAGAAAATCTGTGGGGTGACCTGAAGAGGGCCGTGCACAAGAGATACCCTTGCAATCTGACAGATATGAAATGCTTTTGCAAGGAAGAGTGGGCAAATTTTGTCAAGTCAAGATGTGCCATGCTGATAGACTCCTACCCAAGAAGACTGAATGTTTGAATTAAATCAAAAGGTGCTTCATCAAAGTATTAGTTTAAGGGTGTGCACACTTATGCAACCAGCTTATTGTACATTTTTACTTTTTTTATATTTTTCCCCTAACATATGTGTTTGTTTGTCAATTGAATTGTACAAGTTATAGGTCACATTACAGGTGGGAAAAGTTTTGAAATGATTTATTGTGGTCTCATTATTTTATATCACAAAAACCTGGTATTTTATGTCCACTGTATTTTTATCGGATTCTCTTTATCAGGGAATTATAGACCATGACCATGATGAATATCAATTTTTGAACAATGTACAAATCATAAATCTATTTTTGATATACCAAACACCCACAAATAGTGAGGATCCCCTTTAATAGCTATTGTGGCAGTCCAATATTCTAAAACCTACCCTTCGTCAGTATTTATTGACAGGAATCTTAAGACTTTTTAACTAAATGGAACCATATTCTAAAAGATTCCTGGAATTTTCAAGCAAATATTTCTGGTGAATTATGGACTGAAAATATTTATTTTCTCACCATTGATGTTATGGACCTTTTTTCTAGTATAACCCATTAAGTGGGCTTTATATGTTTCACATTTTATGTCTATGTGAATTATTAGGCAACACCCAAGTTGAATTTTTGATAACTCTTATGGAATTAGTACTTGAAAAATATTTTTTATGTTTTGAAAGGGAATTTTTTTTAAACAAATTAAAGTGGTTACCATGGGATCTGCTTGAGTCCCAATTTATGCAAACATGGTCATGGCAAAATGGGAATTAGATTATGCATTTAATTCATCATTTATTAACTGCTGGTGTAACTATGTGAGATTTATGGATAACATCTGCATTTTTTGGACTGACCCCAAGACCTCAGTTGACTTCTTTTTGGATTACGTAAACTCTACTACTAGCTTTTTGAGAGTCACTCATTCTATTCGGGTTAACCATGTAGACTGTTGTTGTTGTCTTTCAGCTTTTCCCGGTTAGGGGTCGCCACAGCGGAACTCTGGTCCACTAATGACTGACAGTAGATTTTCACGGTGCCAAGTTACCAGCTCGACACCCAACCTCCAACGAAGGCACGCCCATTTACACATGTTTTCCGGAACGCCACTCGACCCGCGGGAAGGACATGCAGACTCCACACAGAAAGCACTCCTCACACACCAGCCGAGAATCGAACGGGAGAACCTCTTGCTGTGAGGCAACAATGCTACTGCTGCACCACCACATATCTATTTGGATTTAACCCTGGTAAGGGGACAAGGAGGTTTCTCTTCTAAGATGTATAGGAAACCTATCTTCCCAAACTCTGACTTGCATTTTAAGAGTTAGCATTCTTTGAAACAAAAACAAAGCCTTGTTAAAGTTCAACTGGTGAGGTTATTCTGAATGAGATCTACAGATGTTGTCTTTCTTAAGGAAGTGGAAGTTCTTTACAACATGCTCAAACAAAGAGGGTCTCCAAGGAATCTATTAGCGTGGGTGGTATAAGAAGTTCAGGGGACTAATAATACAAGATTTAAATATTTGTTAAGTTGCAATAATGCTAAACATTTTATATGAATGCTTCTCCCCAGAAACCTGTTATTTAAGAAATGACAATAGTTTTACAATTCTGTAAAACACTCTGTTTATTTTAGAAGAAATTATAGAGAGAAATTAGGCTATGCTCAAAGTTGACCCCACTCGGTTAAAAACATTCAGAGAAAAGCCCAGGTTTGTTTACAAAAGATCTAAAAAAAATTATGAGATATTTTTGTGAGGCCCAACAAATTTAATAATATGAAAAACAATTCTCAAGTGGTAAAACACACTAGAAAGTGTGGTATGTCTATTCATTATAATTACATCTGGGAAGCCTCTCCCTTATCGATTACCTGCAATGATTAACCTTTAGCACTGAAAATCTCAACTACTTGTAATACATTGGATTTAGTGTATATTGCACTTTACATAGACTTTAGTTGCTTTATGTAGGAAAAACAGAACATGCTTTAAATAAAAGTATATACAAACACATCTATGGCATTAATAATGGCAATAAAAACAACACCCTTTACAAACATTCACTTACTTGTTTGGGGGCTAGGAGAAATACAGAAAAAATTTAAATTTGCAGTGGTAGATAAACAAGATAATGACACAAGAGGAGGCATCTGGGAATCCAGATTGGAATTTAGGAAACTGATATGGCAACTTAAATTGAACTCACATGATGAACCGAGTTTGAATGACCACATCTCTACCTCCAGTGTCTTGAAGTTACTGCCTGCAAAACTATGATTTTGTTTCTTTTTTTAATATATATAAATATATATATATATATATATATATATATATATATATATATATATATACACACATATATGGGTTTAGGACTATTCACTGAAAGTACATTTCACTAAGTCAAATGACTGTGCACAAATCACCGAAAGCTCAATTCACTGAAAACACAATTCACTGAAACACATTTCACTGAAAGTTATATATGGCCTTTTCCCCACTGTCGTGTGACCCTGGAGTTAGCATATACAGTAAGGGTGTGTGTGTGGGGCACCGCCCCACACATTGGGGGGTGTGGGGTTTGGATATATATATTATGTTCAGAAAAGAGTAACTTATTGGAATTGCAAGTAATCTTATTATATATACTAAATCCAGGGTCGCACTACAGTGGGGGAAAAGGCCATATATAACTTTCAGTGAAATGTGTTTCAGTGAATTGTGTTTTCAGTGAATTGAGCTTTCAATGAATTGTGCACAGTCAAATGTGTTTCAGTGAAATGTGCTTTCAGTGAATAGTCCTAGACCCATATATGTGTGTGTGTGTGTGTGTGTGTGTGTGTGTGTGTGTGTGTGTGTATGTGTGTGCCATTTTATGGACATTAATTGTTTATAACTTAAAATCCATTTTTTACAATATTAGATATTTTTATAAAAAGTTTATAGATTTAAGATTATTCAGCTTTTCATGTTTAATGAAATGATTAATCATGGTACATGTTTTCAACAATAAAGGGAGTGTTTACGTGGCATGCAATTTAGTTAAGTTTCTGTTGGTTGACATATCTTTTATAAGCTTGTGATATTTAGATTGAACTTCAGTTCTGATGAAGTCCTTTGGTTATAGAATGAAAGCACTTGATTTCTTTTATTAAAACAGTTGTTATAGCTGTGTTTGGTTCATGCATTTGATTGTGGACTGCTCACCATCGAGTGTTTTCAAACCCTAAGCACTGACAGCCCCTCCTTATCTAGAGAGATTGTTGCCTAAATGATTTTCCATATGGTGAGAGTGCCACTCCCCTCAGAAGGGTGACATTTGGGAGAATGGTATCATTTTTAATTGTTTAAGAGAAAGGGCAATGCAACAACAGCATCATAAGCATTATCACCCATGCTGCCTGCTCACTCTAGTCACATGAGCCGGTGAATGACTGATGTGCTATTCACACTTAGGAAACAGTCCTAATGTCATGAATTCCAGGAGGTTGCTATTGAGCTATATATATATATATATATATATATATATATATATATATATATATTTTTTTTTTTTTTTTCTGTTTGTTCCCCCATTGTGATACTTGTTGCTAGGTGAGTGGAGACATTTCACCACAAGGCAGTCTGGCTTACTTATAAGACCTGGACTGGAATTGATCATGAAGGTTTGTATCCAGCCATGGATCCATTAGCCATCTGCATCACGCCAAGTAGCTTAGGGAGTTTTCCTAGCTTTAACTTTCCTCAGCTTTGGTTATGAGTGGTGGCTTGAGTGTACTCTCTTCTCTGGGTCCATAGAATTGACATGTCTTTTCTGTTTCTCCTGCCTCCCCAGATGAGGCACTTCCTTCAGAGCACTAGCCTTCATCAGAGCTCAGTTAAGGGCCTTAGTTTGGGCTTTATCTCTTTATTATTTGAAGAGAGGGCATAAAATGAGCCATAACTACACTGCGAATAATGCTTTGATATTTTTTTTTTTTTTTTTATTTAACATTTGTTGACCAGGAAAGTCAGACTAGGACAGAGCCTATTTTCAGTGGAGGCCCGGGCAAAAATTGGAATGTGGGAGGAAACCTGAGTACCTGGAGAAAACTCGCACGAATCCAGGGAGGACATGCAGACTCTGTACAGAAGGCACCCCAGCCAGGAATTGAACCAGAGAACCTCTTGCTGTGAGGCAACAACATTAACCACTGCACCACCGCGCCACCCATTTTTCACTTCTGTTGTTATATTGATTCACTTCTGGTAGACGATATCTTCTACTCTTTGATGCCATATCATGTCAGGAAATTAAAGTATAACAGAGAGATAGGAGATATGGTGTGACATAACTGATGACTAAACAGAGAGACAGCAGATGGGGTACAACCTTCATTCGATCTATATTCCCCACTGACCTTTCTGGAATTTCTGAATACATCATGACATGCAAATCGCATTAGCTGTTTAAGCCTTAGAACTATGCTTACAAATAAAACATTAGGTATCATTCTTACCTTGTACAGTGAGCTGGATTATTCCTCGGTCTTCTCCATATGAGTTAAGGGCATGGCAGGAAAAGAAGCCAGAGTCTTCTCGTAAAGTTGGCAGTATCTATAAAGGAGAGCATTGCATGCTGTTAGTAGACTTCTACTCTGCTATTCAGTTTGTTGTAAGTAAGTTAAGTTTAGATGCCAAATTATGAAAAGTAAGGCAACAGTTTTCATGTTTAATTTTAAACTTTAGTAGCAAGTAATATATCTTAAGTATCCTTAGTTTTCATGTTTGCTGTTGGCTTTCCCCCTCACCTTTCCATAATGTTCATGTTCATTGCTGACTTTCCCTAAACTTATTTCCTACAAATACTTTACAAGATGGTCGTGTCTCTACCACAGACTGTTTCAGTCTATTTTAAGACAATGTATATAAAGGGGTGCACCTGTAAAATTATTTGCTATATTTTCATAGCATTTTATGTGCCATTGCCCCCCCCCCCCACACACACACACACACACTGAACATTTTACCCCGGTGACTGCTGCCTGATGCCATCCCTGCATTTCTGACATTTATTTCCTCATTACATTTCCTCAGTATGAGCCGTGACAAACTATCTGCGTAAACTCAGTTATGACGCATGAGGCAAGGATGACTAGTACATGGTTGGCAGGCCACAGAGGATGAGGCCTGTGATGCAGTGGGATAGAATCCCATCACTAGTTTTCTTATGTGCTCTTTGAATGCAGACATCATGGCTACATTTGTATGCTCTCTGTCTCTCCTTTACATACAGTGATTGCTGTTATATTCAGTCACTACTGTATAATGCCTACTGATTATCTGAATCCCATTTTTTTATCCATGAAGGAGAGGCACAATAGACCTTCAAGTTACCATCTTCTGGCTGACCTTCCACCAGCCTTGTCTTATCACAGATCTCTTGCTACTGGTCATACCTCTCAAATGTTCAGATTTTTGCACATTGTCCAGATTTTTGCCTTATATTTTTGGACTGCTGTTCATAAAATGTGTGGTTTTCTTTGAAATCACTGAGGATTGCAATTAGTAAATAATGACATACATTTGAGTTTCAGACTTCATATCTTTCATAAAATGCACACTAATGCAAATCTTGTTATTCTAGAAACTTCCTAACTTTGCAAGAACAATATTTAAAATCTGTCCATCTTTTTGGGCCTTTGTCCCCCCCATTATGTTAGATTTTGTCCATATTTCAAGCACTAAGAGGTTGAGAGGTATGCTGCCAGTGTTGCACTCTGGAATTATATTGGGATGATTATTAACAAACTATCCCTATATTTTTCTCCTTGCTTCAATGAAAAAGGAGCAGTATATAATCAGCTTTATACCACAGTGCTCATAAAGAATGACAATCAATTTTTGAATAGTAATACAGCTTTATTATTTCCACAGTCATAATAGCACTGTATATTTATGCCTTGATATCTTTTATATACATTAGACTGAAAAGAAGCAGTAGCTTCAGTTTTATTTTAAACCAAATGTTACTGAAAATGCTGTAGTTATTGAACTTAAAATCGCAGTTCTGACTTTTGTTTTGGACACCACATCCAAATACCAATATCTCTATACTGCAAGTCTAAGTGGGCAATGCCCATTTTCAACAGAGGCCTGAGGAAAAAAGCTTCTGCAGATACATTTAAAATACTCATGATATAACATGGTTTACAAATATATATTACATATATAGTTCTTAAGATATCTAGATACAAACAAGTAATTGTTTTGTAATGCCACTATACAAATATAAAACAGGTTTCTTTTTTTTTTTTTAATTTCTCCAAGTCTTTTGGGTTTCTAATACCACAATGGGAATGGACCCCATTCCTAAGTCAAAGTATGATTAAAGTTCATGAAATTAGTATTGTTTCAATCTTTGAAGTTAGTCAGAAGTGTTCTTTGCAGCACCCACAATGTACCCAGTAATGAATCATTCTGCAATTCATATGGAGTTACATGTGTCAGTAACATTCCTAAATACTATTGTAGATTCTTTTTTATAAGACCCATTGCTCCTTCTACTGGAATTGTCTAGGTATCTTTCTCCTATATTACTCTCATTTCTGCCTGCAAATCCTGATATTTTATGATTTTGTGTCTCTCTGTAAGCAACACACTGTAGTCACTGGGTGTAGTGATTTCAGTGATTAATGCTACTTTTGTCTTCATTTCATGGACCACTATATCTGGTTTTCTTGCAACTATCTTTTGGACTGTTGGTAATGGATGATCCTGCGTGATATAAACTTCATCATTTTCTATGATGCTTTGTGGCTCATGTTTCCATTGTTTTTCAGCTACTTTAATATTATAATGTTTGCACACTCCCCACTGCAACAGTCTTGACATATTATTATGCCTTTCAGTATACTTCTGTGTGGCATTATACATGATGCTAAATTCCAAGTGTAAAACATTTAGTATGCAAGCAGTTCATTTACAATATAAGTGACAAGGAGATATTAGATATGACTTATAAGACATGGGTAAGGAGGGTTACTGAATAGATGTCATAAATAAACAAAACTGCAGTAAGGAGTATGAAACAAAAGCCAGAAGAGAGAAAGAGGCATTGTATAGCAGATAGTCAATGACAGTGAGGGAAGGTAAGAATTTTAGGGTACATTCTCATAGAACCTGGTTATATGAGAGTGGAGGACAGTATTTGAAGGAGATGGATAAAGTTGTAAAGTTATAAAGAAAATGAAATGTGAAGTGGGGATTAACATAGGATGATAGCTGAGGGGAAGCTGTAGAAAGAAATGTTGTGTAGCAGGGGACAGAGGCTATAAAGGGTTAGGAGGTATAAGCTGATAACAGAAAATGGCTTTAACCAGGTGAGGAGCATGTGCATGTGCTGTTTTAGGAAGGGCTTGAAAGGCAGAACATTTCATGGTCTGTTATAAGTACGCTGGGGTGGTGTTGCAGAGCTTAGAAATGTAATGTAAGTACACTGAGTCACCTGCTGGGTTATTAGTGTTTGTTGTGATTACTAGGATTTCATTGGTTAAGCTAAAAATCCCTTTTTCAATACATTAGTGCTGCAGGGTGTCTTTTAGTGCTGGATACCTTTCTGGTGAATGTATAAGATTGTGTGCAGTAATAACCTGTGAGAATGTTAAACAGCTTGGTAATGCAAGCCAGTTTTGTTGTTTCAGGGTTCTGCAATGATGAGTCCTAAATGTAAGGATGGCAGGAAATGTCGCTACCTTATTGTAACAGAGAGTTTTTCTTTATGTATAGTATTTAGGTTTGTAAGACTAGGTGAGTCATACAGCAGGGATGGAAGGTTTGTAGATGCTAATGCTTGGCTTGCATTGTCTGTCAGGATGTGCTTGGTTCTATAAAGGGAGACAAGTTTCTTGTGTGTGTTTTTAATGGCTTGAAATATATGTTGGCCAAATCTGAGGTTATTGTCAGTTAGGATGCTTAGAAGTTTTGTTTGGGTTATTGGAGGAGGTTATTCCGAAAGACTGTGTTTCATTTTGGTACTTTTCAAGATTTAAAAAGTAGGATTTGCATCCTTTAGCCATATTTATATAGCACTGAAAATAAGTTTGTGTGTTGTCCCTAAGTGTTGTTAGAAATGGGGATGCACGTATAATGACTGAGATGATGGCATATTGAACTATGCTAGAAAGACGGTGTGTATAAAAATGAGATGGGGCCTAATACCTTACAACCTCTAAGATCAAGAAACTTGGACAAAGCCATAAATAATGTGGGGGTCTAAGGCCCAAAAATGGGAACCTTTTTGCAAGCATTGCTCTTACAAATATAGAAAGGTTTTGCATTAGCATGAATTTTTTGAAGGGTATGAAATCTGAAACTCAAATACCTGTAAATATTTTCTGATGTCAGTCCTGAATAATTTGCCAAAGTTTTCCCAGAAAACAAAATTTTATGAAGAACAGACCAAAAATATGAGGCAAAGATCTGGACAGTTGAGAGGTATAGATCCATCTGACAGTGACTGGTAGGAAGGAGGAGAGATTTGTTTCCATTTAACTGTTCGCTGTCTGTCAGTCAGCTAGGAAACTATGACAGAGATGGCTGGGTGTGGTCCTGGGAAGAAAGTTAAATAAGATGCTGATGGGCTACAGAGTCAAACACTTCTAATAAATCTAGGGATAGTGAAGATACCAGAGTGCAGTCAGTTGTTTATATTTGTGACCTTGAGTAGAGCAGTGGTAGTACTATGATGAGGTCTAAAGCAATGATGGGGTTTGGAGAAAAGGTTGTTAGAAGTAATGTACTGTTGTAATGTAATGTACAGTTTTGTCCACAATTGTGTGACTATTGAGTACTTGAGTTAGTATACATAACAAGATGATGTGATTGTGCATAGTGAGGAAAAGAGTGCATTCATACAGCAGTTGCAGGACCTATTAGATAAAGCAGGACAACATGGCTTGGTGTTGATAATGGGACTTGAATGCGCATATTGGGACAGACATAACAGGATATAAGAACTGGGTTCACATGGGTGGGACAACATGAACAAAGAAGGAGAGGCCATTCTAGACTTCTTTCTGGTAAATAGCTTGATAGTAGCCAACACATAGTTTAGAAAGAGAGATAGTCACTAGATTACATGCAAGAGTGGCCAACATGCAACTCAGGCAGACTTCCTCCTAGTAAGGAAAATACACTAGTGTAGATAAAGTCAGTTCACAGAATAAAACACTGATTTCTACAATCACCTGCAAGCAATCGTCAGAGAAGGCTATAAGGTCAACAGAGACAAGACTGAAAACAGTTTAAGGAATTACTTCGGGTGTATGCACCCCAAGAAGAGAAGGAAATAGATGGAGTTGAAGAAGAAGAAGAATAATAGCACCTCAAAACAGCATGTATGAGGACTGCGGAACAGATATGTGGCCGAGACAGGAATTGAAACAAGGTATATAAAGAAAGCTGGAGGTGGAATACAAAGTCCAGGAAGTCATCAAAAAACAGAGGGAATACAGAAAAAAGTGGGAGTTAGAAAAGATGGACCAGCATAAGAAGGAGTACTGGTTGGCTAACAAAGAAGCTAAAAAAGGAGTTGCAATAATAATGAACAGGGCATTGGAGGCACTCTACCAGCTACTGGAAAGTGACTCAGTAGGTGGCATAAAAAATAACTATATCAGGTTGCAATACAAAGTCAAAAAGATAAAGAAGATAGTCAGACATCCTTCATAAGGGATGCCAGCAACAGCCTACTCACCAGTTCACAGGACATCAAAGACAGATAGAAGGAATACTTCCAACAGCTTCTGAATGAAGAATACTCCACAAAAGCTGTACTGTCCCAGGCACAGCATACAATGAGTGAAGAAGAGAAGCCCATCCTAGAAGAAGTAAGAATAGCACTAAGAAAATGAATTCAGGGAAAGTAGCAGGCTCATATGAGGTCACAGCAGATAATGTGTGTTTACTTTGAAAATAAAAGAAGTTTTCAGGAACTTTTTTAGCCCTTTGTTTGTGCCTGTATACTTTTTGGTGTTGGCTGTGATTTGACACATTCCTTGTGTTTAGACTGTTTCACAGCAGATATGATAAAGGTGCTGGGTGAGATAGGGGAGAAATGTCTCCTGAGGTTACTCATAGCAATGTGTAGAGAAAGGTGTACCCCAGATGACTGGAAAATAAGCATACTCATGTCAGTGCACAAGAACAAAGGGGCCATCCATAACTGTGGGCAGCACAGAGGTATCATGCTCCTGCCACAATGCATGAATGCTCTGGAGAGAGTGATTGATAAATGAATATGTAGAGCAGTAGAAAGTAAGATGGGAGAGGAGCAGATCAGATTCAGATCAGGATGCAGCACAAAAGACCTGATATTTGCAGTGAGACACATAGTTGAGAAGAAACTAGAGATGTGGAAAGAATCCAATTGGGCATTCTTAGACTTGGAGGAAGCTTATGCCAAGGTCCCAAGAAATCTGATTTGGGCTGTACTGTGGTGGTTCAAAGCCCCAGAAACATTGGTAGAATTAGTACAGGCAATGTACTAGGACCCAATGACTCAAGTACGAACAGTGTTCCGTCTCATAGAAGGATTCCCAGAGGGAGTGGGTGTGCACCAGGGTTCAGCTCTGAGCCCACTGCTGTTCATACTGGTGATAGACTACATTAACAAACAGGTTGGAGGGGACAGATCAAGAAAGCTGCTGTATGCAGATGATGTAGCATTACAGGCAGACTCTGAGCAAGAACTTCAGCAAAGGATAAGCGAATGGAATGCAAAACTGAAGTACATATAAAGCAGTGGTAATAGAAGCAATTTGGGGAAATCAGAAGAAGATGAGAATTGAGACAGAAGGGAAGATAATAGAACAGGTTTACAGCTTCAAATATCTGGGAGGGGTGGTTGAGAAGAATATAAGTCTGAATGAAGAGGGCAAAGCTAGAATCAGAGGGGCTGCAACCAACTAGCATAGCATGCCAGGTGTAGTGTGTGGCAGAAGAATACTAATGAAGCTAAAAAGTAAGGTGCACAAAACAGTGGTGCGACCAGTACTACTGTATGGCACAGAAACGTGCCCAGTAAATGTAGAGCAGATATGAAAGCTAGAGGTGATGGAAATGAAATGCCTGAGAAGGGTGGTAGGATGCACACTGTGGGACAGATGAAGAAATGAGGACATAAGAGCAGAAGCCAAAATAGCTCCAATTGCAGAAAAGATCAAAGATAACAGATTACGGTGATTCGGGAACATGCAGAAAACAGAAGACAATCTGGTGAAGAAGATTTGGGACAGACAGGAAGAAAGTAAGAGGAAATTAGGCTGTCCAACTAAGAGGTGGATGGATTGTGTGAGAGAATATTTGTGAGTCAGGCATGAGTGTTGAAGAAGGTACGATTGTGGTACTGAATCGAGAGAGCTGGCGACAGTTAACATGCTATCCCGACCCCATGTAGAAAATGGGAAGAAAGGAATTGATGATGATGATTTTATTAGTAAATTAATTTCACTAATAAAATAATTAATCATAAATACTTTGTTGTTATTTTTTATTATTATTTTAATATTGGGTTTAGGCCTTCAACATTAAACTTAAGAAAAACAAGCTTTCTCAACATTTTATATCATGCCACTGATACTAATAAACAAAACAATCTGGAATCTGAGATTAAGGAGATAACATGCTTCGTTCTCCCTTATAAAATGTATGTTTAGCACAAAATATTGGGAATTATTCTCACTACATGGCTCCATTTGCTGCGGATACAGAAATACTAGTTTTTGAAAGTAGATCTTATTACAAGTTGTATATTCTGTATCAATAATCTAGGTGAATTGAGTCAATATTTAAAATGTGTCAGTTACTGTAGGTCATTGTTCTTAAATATTTTTCACTTTCACGCTGATGCTTGACTGACGAGTTTATCACTTATCACAGTTATCACTTTAGGTAGGAGATCAGCAAACGCATGTGGTTTTCCTTTTTACTTATAAATAGTAATTATCGTTTTTTATGAAATATTAGCATCACAGTTTCAGTGGGAAATAAATGAATACATATCTGAGTCTCCATCAGAAGAAAATATGTGAAGACGGGGCAAGTATTGGTTTTCTGCTCTCACCATTATATTTAAAGCATTTACAGGAAGTCTCTTTATAAAGGTGTGCAAAAAGTATTGCTTTGACGTCTAGACATAGATAGTTTAAGCACTTTATTTCAGCACTGGGCCAGGTCAAGAGAAAGCATATTCTCTTATGCCACTTATAAAGTTGGGGGGGGGGGGTGAGAGAGATTGCTTCCACTGAGGTGATTCTTAATGAGAACATTTTGTTTGAGGTACTCAGAAAGCAACCCAAAATCCCTGCTTAACAGAGAGTTCTCACAATTGCACAGAAAATTCCTTTCTAACCTCCTGCACTCACAAATGCTATCCATATCTTCATAAGTCTGCATTCAAACCAGTTTGCAAAATGTGTGCACTGCTACACTGAAATGACTAAGTCTGCTACCAGTGTAAACAACAGAACTCACCAGTGTACAACCACCACGTAACCACTCAGTTGTCTTCAATACCAAAATTACCTCAGCTAACATCAACTCAAATATCACGTACGATTTATATATCCCAGATTGATGCCCAGCCTTTAAAAGTTTTCTTCAAATGGTATATTCTCACTAGAAAACTTCACTGCACTGATACATTCCCAACCAACAGCACTCCCATTAACTTCCATGGTAATCTCCTATATTCTAGCTATGTTCCTAAAAACTGGAACTGCCTACCCACCTTCCTTCACCGGATTTGCAAATCTAATCTTTCCAAGTTCTCACTAAAATCATATTGAAAAATACCTGGAAGTGGAGCTGTACCTCTCCTCCAGGATAAATGTCCTCTATTTTGACTGCCTCCACTCCATCTAAATGTCCTTTTCAGTATATAACCATAGGACCTTGTTTTTTAAATATATCTGTTGTTATACCCTTAGTGAATCACTGCTAAGTTCCCAGCATCTGCATTGTCAGCTTCAAAATAATCCTTTTCATTATTTTCATTGAATCTTTGCTGTTACTGTGCCATCCTCTTTAGCAGCAGCATTTTCTTGTCATTGTTATCACATTATCTTCATCATCTTCATTCTCTCATAATCATCTTCAATGCTTTCATCATCATCTTCATCATCATCACCATCATTCCTGTCATCTTTATCACTGCCATCTTCATCTAGTCATCATTTCCACTATCACGATCGTCATCATCTTCATATCATTCTCATCACCACTGTCACCATCACATCTTTAACATCATCTTGAGTGCATCTTTGTCATCTGCATCAGCAGCCTCATCACATCTTCATCACCATTTTCATCATCATCATCTTTTTCATCTTCATTACATCATAGTCATCTTCACCATCAATGTCAATATTTTTATCTTTATAGCATCTTTATCATCTTCAACATCTTTGTCATATTTTCATCTTTACAGGTTCACAGATTATTCCAAAAGTTTTTATGCTGGCACTAATTAATTCCATGCACAACACATGCAAACATACTTTACAACCAGAAAGGAGATGAATACTTCGGAGCTTAAGTCCACAAAATAACTTTATTAAGAGCTTTTGTCTGTGGCACAATAGGACTTCATCAGAACAGCACATAACAACAACTCCACTTTATATAATATGAGCTAATTTAATTACCCCAATCAGTCACCATGGAGACTATTAATAACACCCACCACTTAATTACTAAAAGCAGATGCTATAGCAGATTATAAAGTAAAATAGTCATTCAGCAACATTGTATACATAAATACTTTGCATAAAAATACATTCCTAACCAGATAAACCATAATACATAAAATACCGCTCGTTTTCAATACAGATTCTAATACTTTTTTATTATTATTTTAAATAAAAAGCTGCTGTCAGTTTTAAAATACTAGACAAAGTGGTTTCATTCAAACCAGGGTATACAGTGGCATTAGTTTTTAACTACCATCTAAACTCCTGATACTCCAAAAAATGATTCACCAGTCCACCACTCTGCCCCAAATCAACTTGATCAGTAATGGAGAATTTAAATCCATGAAGTGGATTTCTTTCTAAATGCTTATATAGTGCATTCCTTCCATCCTTTTTCTTTATGTCATAAAGGTGTTGGTAAACCCTTTTCTTCAGACTAAGCTTAGTCTTTGCCTATACAGAATACACTGCAATGATCACAGAGTGCCAAGTATGCTGCCCACTTACTCCCACAATAACATTTCTTTGAAATATTAATCTCACTATAACCTTCCACTACCATAGATGATCCTTTCCTAATGTATGGGCACTGGGAACAGTGGCCACATTTAGCCATCCTTCCATGTCCCAAGATTTTCACTTGTCTTTCCAATAAAGTCTTAACATATAAATCTTTCATATAAACAATGGTAGGCCTTTCATCCAAAACCTTTAGATGTTCATGATCTAACCCAAAAATCTTCCAATTTCTTTGGATAATAGATTTCAACCCAAAGGAATTATTATTATATGTCAAAATGTGGGCTCCTTTATACTAATGTACACCATCATCTGCATGTGAATAACCAAGTCCCACCTTATCTCTTAACCCTAATACAGACAGTCCCAGGGTTTCCGACATCTGACATGTGGACAACCCACAGATACGAACGGGCTGGTGCAATGTCAGAAATAACATAAAGAAACAATAAAATCGTTAAAGCTGCCCAAATGTGTTTGTGTGTGTGTGTGTGTGTGTGTGTGTGTGTGTGTGTGTGTGTGTGTGTGTGAGACAGAAAGAGAGAGATCGGGAGAGTGAGAGCGAATGCAGGTATGAATGAGGAAGTGCCTGTGTGTGAGAGACTGGGAGAGAGTGAGGGCGATGTGTGAGTGAATACAGGAATGAATGAGGAAGTGACTGTGTGTCAGAGAGACTGGAATAGTGACAGTGATGGGTGAATGAATGAAGGTATGAATTAGGAAGTGACTGTGTTTATGAAAGATTGGGAGAGTGAGAGTGATGTGTGAGTGAATGCAGGTATGAATGAGGAAGAGACTGTGTGTATGAGAGAGAGAGAGAGAGAGAGAGAGAGAGAGAGAGTGAGAGTGAGGGAGTGATCCCCTGGCAGCAGTTAAGAGGTGGGTGGTTGCATAAGGGGAAGGGGTTAGTTATGGAATAGGTAAAGTAGGGTTAAGTGTGTGTGTGTGTGTGTGTGTGTGTGTGTGTGTGTGTGTGTGTGTGTGTGTGCGAACACTACATTTAATTACAAGATGTCTTAAACTAGCTTTGTTGATAGCAAGAAAGGAAGCATAGCTCATAGGAAGTAAGGAAGCATAGCTACAGTATACAGTATTATGTTTAAGATTTGTTTTTGTTTGGAAGTGTTTCTAAAGTGTTTTCGTGCAAAGAAAAGTAAAGTAAATATTAGCTTAGGCAAACATTTGTCTAAGTGACATTTAATAAGAGCCATATGTATGTGTTTTGACTTACATACAAATTTGATTAAGGGCAGACTAAAAAAATGGATGTCATCCTTAACCCGGGGACTGCCCCCAGCTGTGTAAAATGGCCTGCCCATCTTTTCTCATTAACTTCTAAAAAATATCCAACAAAAAGGGTTCAGAGTATCCTCTCAAACTAAACATACGCCTCACTTTATCACATTCCAATTAAAATTCACTGTCATTGGTGACCATCCTGGCCAGTCTTACATATTTCCCCTTCACAAGAGCCTTCTTTCAGTGAATAGGGTACATGCTGTCAACGTGTAAAAAATAATTAGAGTATGTAGGTTTATGACAGATTGTTGATTCAAAACACTTATTTAATTTATTTTTCCTAATAGTAATATTAAGTATATTTACTGAATCAGTCTAGACATCCATTGTAAGCCTCAAAAAAATCAGTGGTGGTGTGCAAATAATCATAAAATTCCTGTAACCTACCTTTTCCTTCAATCCATAAAAAAAATCATGTCATCCAAAAAATGCCCATAAAACCCTAAACTATCCTTAAATTCAGAATTAACAACAAATTGGGTCTCCCAGTAAGGAAGAACTGCATTAGTAAACATAGGGGCACACACCGCTCCCATGACTACCCCTGTCTTCTGTCTAAATAACTGTTTTTTGTATACAAAAAAATAGCTTTCCAAAAACCGTATTCATAAAATCCCTCAACTTACTAACCAACCATTTATCAAGGTTAGTAAAAAATTAAAGGCATTCATAAAACTATTCAATACCCAAATCATGGGGAATGACTGAATATAGCTCTTGAATATCTATTGTAATGAACATCAGAACCTCACTAAACATCACGTTAGAAATTCTTGTTAAAAAATCCCATGAATCTTTCAATAGGCAACCATGATTCTCGAAAATATTTTTCATATGAAAATCAACGCACTTAGCCAGATAGAAGGTTTTAGATGGCTTCATGTCCACAATAGGACACATTAGCGGGTCAACTAAACTTTTGTAAATTTTAGGGGTCCCAAAAATGGTGGGGATCCTGGGGCTATGGACCACCAAAAAGTTAAATTCATCCACAGTAATCGAACTCTCAAGTAACATTTCTTCCAAAGTCAAATCTATGTTTCTATAAGCTATATTCAATTCGTTAACTGAAACTTCCTCATATGTATCTGAGTATAATATATGAAACATTTTATTTATATAGTCATTGGTGTCCATAACCACCAGGCCCCCCGCCTTATCAGGTTTCATTATCCTAAGCTGTTTATTCTGTGTAATCACCTTCAATAAGGCCTTTTCATTGTGAGTCAAATTATGATGGATGACAAACCTAAAACCACTTTTAAAATAATTCCTAAAATCAGGCTTACATAATCTTTCAAATAATAAAACCATAGGGTGGGGTAGGGGGGGTTAAACACACTGGGCCACTTGATAGTAAAATTCTCAACTTCTTTCACAGTGTTAACATTTCTAAAATAAAATGCACAATTCAATTTCCTTATAAATAATTTAAACTGCAATAAAACGTAATCAATTTTTGCATTTATATCCAGAAGGAAGGCCAGCCCACGTTCAAATACATTTTCCCATGCAGCATTAACATCAATTCCACTATAATTGTACAATTCAAAATCTCTACAATCATTCTGAACAATTGAGTATGTATCAGAATTTAATTCAACTATCGTGTCGTTCTCCCTCTCCCCTTCCCTCTCTGGGGAGAGGGGGTGTTGGTATGGATGAGGGCTTACTTCCAACCGCTGGTGCTGAAATCTCTCCCTCCATTCAATTAGTTTGCAAGACCACCTTAGAAGTGGCCTCACCCCATAGCCTATCAACACTGTAATGGCCCTCATTGTTATTAAAACTTTGATTCCCACTGTCAGCACCTCTATTGTCAGGTAGAGGAGAGGGGGGTAGGCAACACCCTTCTTGTAGTCAGCTCTAGCCCTAGACAACTTTTTAGCCTTCTTATTATGTATTTCAAAAATATCATGTTCACTTTTTGTCAATAGACCATTAATAAGGCCAATCTTAGACTCAAACAATAAGTCATTACGAATACTGGCATCCAGCTTGTTAATGTCCATATTTAAAATGTTCAAAGTCATTAAGGATACTGGCATCCAGCTTGTTAATGTCCATAATTAAAAGTTCATCTGTCTCTCATAGTCCCTAATTAATACTTGTAGTAGTTTGCAGCCATGCTGGTTAAAAAGTTCAAGTAACTCACTGTGTAAAATGGAGCCCTTAATAAGGCAAGTCGGGTACTTCCAAGAATGTAGTCCTTTAGGAATCATTTCAACTTGCAGACACTTTTTAAGATAGCTGCACTCCAATTGCAGCTTTCTATATTTAAAAAGCAGGTCAGGAAATTCCTTTATTTGTTAGTCCAAAGTACCAGCAACAGCTTTATGAATAGGCATGTCAGTTTCCCAGTGAAATTCAGCATCAAGCATATCATGAAAGTTAAACAAGGTGCAGTTAGTGCTACCTCTGTCAATCGCACTGCTACTGCAATCAGGAAGTGATGTACATTATTCTCCTTGGGGACAACTAATTCATTACACTGTGACTCGTGGACTCTCTGAGCAGGTGTAATCCCCAAATAAAGACAACCCTGAGTAAAATTATTATTAGAAGCTTCTGTTAGGGTAGCACCAAGTATTAAATGCATTGAATAATTCAGCAACCGCACAGTTAATTCATTGATCAACTGAGTTAGAGCTCCAATAGCTGCTGCAAACTCATCACATTTTCTATGTACATCCGAGCTAGTTGATTCAGCTCTAGCTTCACTTTCCATTGCAACGGACAAACCAAATTAAATAAAATACCATGGACTATAGAAAAACAAAAAAGTAGGTAAAGACTTTGGAGTTTAAGTCCACACAATAACTTTATTAAGTGCTTTTGTCTTCATCAGAACAGCACATAACAATAACAACTCTACTTTATAAAACATAATCTAATTTAATTACCCCAATCAGTCATCATGAAATTAAATGAAAGGGTTATAAAAGCAAGTCTGTTTGTGGAGGGTGGTAATCCAGTTCTCTGGTTGCCTTGCTATTTGCACTTCATATCCAGATGCTCTTCTATAAACGCTATTGTCTAAAAAGAGAGAAACTTGGACTTGATTGAGTTAACTGTGATGTCTAGATGTTTACAATGTTGGATCAAGGAGTCTCTGGTGTGGATGAGAAGATTCCTGCAAGGGGCCATGATGATTCACCTGTCAAGGTAGGGGAACACCCAGAACTGTTGCCCTCTGAGATGAGTTGCAACCAGTGCTTTACACATGGTGAATACCCAGGGGATGTGGTGAGACCAAAGGGCAGGGCTCTGAATTAGAAATGATTGGCTCCCAGTCAGAAGCAGAGAAACCTTCTGGAGGAGCTACCTACCTTTATGTGGTAGGGCGGATCCTGCAGGTCTATTATGTAAATCCAATCATTTTTCTCAATAATGGGAGAACAGAGTTTACAGTGACATTACAGGACTTCATCTATTTGACATTCAGGTTTAGATATCTGAAGTACAAAATTGGCCTGAGGTCACTTTTCATCCTTGACACTAAAAAGAATCTTGAATAAGTTGATGACCCAGGATGACTTGATTATCTACCAACTTTTTAACTTCTAGAATTGCTGCATTTCTTTGGGAGGGTGGAGCAGTGGGGATTTTTCTTGAAAGTGGGGTAAGACAGAAAGAGGATTGAACAGTCTTTGATTATGATTGTCTGCACCCACATGTCTTGTATGATGGACATCCAAGCCCTGGAATTCAGAGTGTGCCAGTCAGGCAAACAGTCAGGAACACTGATATAGTCTCACATACAATGGACCCCAGAAGCCCTGATTTTGAAGACCACATATGCAGCATGGATGATGTCCACTATTATAATTCTCCATCTGCCCACAGAGGTCTAGCTCTAGAAGTGCCGGGAGAGCACCTTTGAGGTTTATGGAACCACAGCTTCTTCCTCCCCATTGGTTCTGAGAGAAAGACCTCTGGTGATGTATAGAACCAAATTCCTATGGCAGAAAGGGTTTTTTCCATCTTTCTCACTTCTGGAGAGTGAATTTATAACTTCAGGCTCAATGATTGCTGATCCATCATAAGGGGAATTCTGCAAAGTCACACAAGCACATCCAAGCATGTCTTCTTATGGCTATGCAGGTGCCTGTAGCTCTAGAAGTGTCCTCAGTCACATTGCAAATCAAGCACATCAAGACATTCTAAAGGGATTACAGCATGGCCAACTGCAAGCCCACATTGTTTATTGACCTCTGCAGCAATGGACCCAGAGGCAGAGATTTGGAGAACTCCTTCATCTTATCCCATAGAAATGTGTCACATGCACCAGATAGTTCAGCACCCTCAGTGAGAAGGTTGCTGAAGTGTAAATTGCTTCCTAAATGTGTCCAGCACCATGGACTCTCTGTTTTGGGGGTTGGACAGAGGAGCTTTCCCTGACAAGTTCCTTTTTGATGGCTGCCACCACCACGATGGAATCAACAGCAAGACCCTTAATCTAATGCAGGAAATCTATGGGGGATACCAAGAATTTATTGGATTTGCATGGGATAGGTTCAGCCACATCCAATTCCTTCCATGCCCACTTTGAGACTTGATCAACCATCTCATCCCAAGAAGTTGCTAGGCTGGTCTCAAAAGCTTCCAGAAAATCTGACTCCTCCTGAGAGGGGGCTTCAGAAGAACATCCACCTTTCTGTCTCAATAGTTCAAAGATCTCTGCCAATGAGAGTTCCTCAAGGGGAGGTCTGGGAGACCCATCCCGTTCATCAAAGTCAGTGTCTTTGGTTAAAGACTTTTTTTTTTCTCAATTGTTTTTATTGAAATGTTAATAACAAAACATTAATATATGATAATAGAAATATTATATAACAAATATGCATATTTAAAAGAACAAAAATAGACAGCAACTAAAATAACTATTTACAATGGTATCTACTAGAAAACAAAGCATTTTAAGCAGAAAAAGATATGCGATAAATGTAGCTGTTAGTTAATTATTAAAGTCTGTTTATCCGGCAGTTCTTTGATTTCAACCATATATTATATGAAGAGGTGATTTTAGATGTTCCTGTCTTGACTGAGATAAGTTCAAAATGACAAAGTTCAGTTGCCAAATGTACAGATTCGTTCATAGTAGGAGTAGCCTGATTCTTCCCATTCTTGGTGATGACTTTTCTTGCTAATGTTAAGATACTCCATACAATAGGCTATTTTATTTTCATGACATGAGTGGGAATAGGTGTATTAAATAAAATAAGAGTTTTGGTCAGCATAAATTTATCATTAAAAACAGACTGTAAGAGAGAATTCATATTATCCCAATATGATTTAAGTTTTATACAACTGCAAAACATATGCTTCTAGTCAGCTTTAATGTTTAATTTACATCTCCAGCATCTTATGTCTTTATTAAACATAAATTCAACTTTATGTGGTGTGATAAAGGTGCTATGTAAGAACTTCCAAGAGAATATCTTCTACTTCAGTGATGTAGTAGTTTGTTTTGAAGATTGGAGTATTAGTTTTTTTATCATCTTCACTTGGGGAGTTATTATTAACAAGTCTAAAATAATTCCAATAGCTTTTTCTGTGACTTACTGTTGATTTCTTAAGTACCTTATATATTTTAGATAGAATTCATTTTCTAATTATATTCAGATGCTTTAGAATATTGAATAAATCAATGAATGTGGGGAACAAATTTCTAACTATTGGTTGCATTAGATTAATCTTATGTTCAACCAGTTGTCTACAATTTTAAATTTCTAACCACGTCTTTGCAACTGGGAGTGTGTGGTTTGCGATGTAAAATGATTGCAACTAGGATTGTGTTGGTGTAGTTTGTTTCCATTTATGTAAATGTATGATTGCCTATGTAGTAAGTGATGATTTAATAAAGATGTTTCTTGTCTATAAAAGGCAGGAACTGAATAATTTATGTAATATTATTTAGGTTATATGATATATTATGAATATATGTGAAGTATACTTTTTGTTATTTAATATACTTTGATTACTTTTATATGAATGTAAGCTTGCCTATGTCACAAATAATAATTAAAAAAAAACATTTCATAACTTCCCATTGTCTAGTAAATTGACACGAGTATAACAAGTTTTTGTCTTTAAATGAAGTAATTATTGTTAAATTAAATGCATTAATAGCATTTTGAGTGTAGGTAATTGAAAATACGAAGAAAATCCATGTTTTATATTCAAGATTCCCGAAAATGTAATTTTAAAAGAGGTTATTATTGTATTAATAGAATAAGAGTTAACTGGTTTGTTTTGTTTTGTACAAAATAGTCTTTTACTAAACAATGACATGTATTAGTAGCTATTTTAGTATGATATGATTTTGTTAAATTATTGGGTTTACACCAACTACCTCTCTGAATATCTTTCCATTTGGCATTATAATTATAATTTAACTGGGAAATTATTGCCTTAACAATTGAGGATAAGGGATATAATTCTAAATTTGGAAGATCAATACCACCCAGTGTCCAGTCTCTAGTGTGGTGGATTAAAGCCAGTCTAGGCTCACTAACAAACCATAAAAATCTCAGAAAAAAATAATTTACATTTTTTTTTGTGGTGGGGAGTGGGAGGGATAAAATTGTATTATATATAGAATTTTAGGAAGGATAATCATTTTAATTAAGGAGAGTCTCTCTTGCACAGTGAAAAAATATTCCATTTATTTAGAATTTGTTTTATGGAATTAAAGTTATTATTATAATTAAGGTTTGTTATAGCTTAAAAATTATCAGACAAGATTATCCCAACTAAGTGGTCTTATCACCTTCCACAATGCATTTATATCATGTCTTACCTATTTTATTAATATTATAATTAATAGGTAGTATTTTAGTCTTATTCTCATTAAAATGAGTCCCAATTTCTTCTCAAATATTTCTATTGCTTGGAATACTGCAATAAGAGAAGAATTGCAATCAGTCAAAGTTAATAGGATGTCATATACAATTAATTGTATTTTGGGAATTAAATAGTTATTTATTAGTATGCCGTTGATATTTTTATTTGATCGTGTATAATTTGCAAAAGGTTCCATAATAAGAACAAAAAGCAATGGGGACAAGGGACAACCCTGTTTAGTACCTTTAGTAATCATGATTGATAGGGAAGTATACAAGCCTATCTTTAATGCATGCAAGGAGTTTTCATAGAGAACCTTGATTATTTGTAAGAAATTGTTTGAAAAATTACATTCCTCCAGTACTAATAGTAAGTACTCCCAATTAAATGAGTCAAATGCATTATTTATATCCAGACTAACCAAAGTTAGTTCTTTTTTTTAATTGTTAGAATAATCCATTATTGATAGTATTCTCTTGATATTGTCATAGGTGCTTCTGTTCATTATACACCCAGTCTGATCATTGTTTATCAACACTTCCACTAGGGAAATCAGTTTTTGTATTTGTGTTCCACTGTCATATGTCCATCCTGCCTGCACTGCTGGAACATGGGTGTTATGAGTCCATTCTTCTTGCCCACACTGCTGGAATGTGAATGTTATGAGCTATAGTCAGGGCTTTATCCTTTTATGCCACCATAGCAGGCATAAATACTTCTAAATCAGGGAAATACAAATCCCTTCTCTTCTTAAGTATACAGATGTAAAGCTTATCAGAAATGCCACTAATAATTGTACAATTTTAATGAACAATCACACCATCCCTTTGTGATAGAACTGAGTGATGCTACCTTTTAATGGCAATAAGTACCAATCAGAACTCTGTAAATAGTCTGTATGAAATACATATTCAGCAACTCCCACCTGATACTAAATCCCAATAAAACTAACCTCCTAATCTTCTCACTCACTAGGACTGCAACCTTCAACATTTATTCTAAAAACAACACCATTATAACTCCAACTACCCATACCAAACTACTTGGGATAGTAATTGATAACAATCTCAAATCTGACCTCCATATAGACCAAACCATCAAAAAAGTCCATAAGAAGCTAGGCCTCTTATACAGACATGCCCAGTTTCTAACAACTATTACAAGTATCACCATGGCCAGAACCCATCTGCTATCTATGCATCCCCTATCCTTATTAACCTATGTAAATCAGACCTTAACAAATTAGAAGCCTGCTATAACCAAATTTGCCACTAAATCACCATACAGGTCACATCACTGTCAATCCCTCAAACAGCTCGGTTGGCTTGAACTTCCACATCTCCTACACTTTAACTAGCTAAGCCTAGCCCACCAAATTCTACACCACCTAAACAAAACTCCACCCCTCAGACATCTAATCCAGCCATACTCTGCTCCTCGATCCCTCCGCTCTGACAATAAATACTTACTACAAGTGACTAGAGCAAAAAACTCAGCTGGAGAATGCCTTTTCTACAACTATACTTCCAAACTATGGAACACCGTACTGACTTCTCTTGCCTCCACTACCTCATCAAAACAATGCAAATCATTCCTGAAAAAATCATCTTGCAAACTCCTGGCTCTGTTCCTGCATTCCTCAAGGATAAACCACACCTTAAACTCTAACTTCACTTTCTTCAATAACTAAATATGCTCTTTCTCTAAACTACCTTTAAAAAAGCACCTCAGTGACTGCATAAATAAATAATTTCTCTGTATGTAAGTATGTAATACAAAAGCTACTTGTGAGCCTCACTACTACTGTAATCACAATGAAATGTCTTGTTCATATAATGCATATTTAATACTTTTTGAATTGTTGTTTCACTTGAATACTTGTCTGAATTGCCAATCTGTGTATATGCCATTGTTTATTACAACAGATACTTGTCTAATTGTGGATTTGATAATTGCCATTGTATTACTTGGAGCTTTTCTCCATGGGCCTCCACTGAAAATGGGGACATATCCAGCTGGACTTTCCCGGTAAACAAATGCAAAATAAATAAATAAATGCTTACTATAGCTAAACTGCTAACATACAAATAGCTCTGTTATTATTGTGGGAATAAGAAAATTGACATGTATAGGTAACAGATAAATACATAATGTAGATGCACACATTTTGTTAATTTAATACCTGCAATGTTGAGATAACCTCCTCTCCGACTTCCTTTGTCGATACTTGGTATCTAGGCATTTCGGCATTAATTATGCGATCTTCTTTTTCCCATCGTATTATTATGGGCTTTTCACCATGGGCTGTACAGCTCATTTCATTCTTCTGACCCTGTGTTGCCAATGTAGGATTTGGATAGGAAGTAATCATGGCAGGAACTATAGGAAAAAAATAAAAACGGTATTAAAGAGAATGGTACCTGTAATCATTGCCTTTATGTTACAGCATGTATTTTTAATAATGCCATTCATTGTTAGACTTTAAGCTAAACTTTGATAATGAAATTAAAGTCCTGGCACAGAAAGCTGTATCTCTGTGGCCATTAAGCTAAAGCATTAAAATATGCAAAATGTAGTAAATGTTATACCTGTGACTCAACATTAGTATGTTTTTCTTTCAAGTTAATAATTATTCTGTTAATTGTAAGAAAAAAATAATAAATGCGTTTGAGAAATATATATATATATATATATATATATATATATATATATGGCTCCCTATCACATTGTCTAAAGTTCAAATCTCCGAAGACGATATGGCCGAGACCATATCTCCGAAGATTCGAATTGCCAACAATTGTGTCTTGGGATAGCCATACAGTGTGGTACCTGGGATTTACTGTTTTTTCATGTAGTGTGATCGAGGAGTTAGTATATTTAAGTTGTAGGGGGTGTGGGGGGTGTAGTCCCCCATGTGGGGTGTGCAGGGGTGCTTGCACACTGTGTCTGTGAATGTTCCATCTCTGTGATAGCACTGCAGACAGGGTACAGGAAATCTCCCATTTAGTGCTTCTGCATATAGCGCTAAAATGGAGATTTCCCTTTACCCCACTGTAGTGCGATCTTGGAGTTGGTATATTAAAGTTGGGGGGTGTGGGGGCACAGACCCCTACATGGGGGGTACAGGGGTGCTAAGCTCCCCTGCATAAAATAGTTTTTAGAGGCATTTTTTTATGTTCACTTTGAATCTTTGATGGTTTGAAACTCGATGTTCTGGTCTAGATGATCAGAATTTCGATGTTTCAAGCTTTTGATGATTCAAAGTGGAACTATATATATATATATATATATATATATATATATACACACATATATACATATATATATATATATATATATATATATATATATATATATATATACACACACACACACACATATGTATATATATATATATATATATATATATATATATATATATATATATATATATATAAGAGAATTATTGAATGAACATTTACCTAAGTAACATTAGTTAATATAAGTTTCTGTAGTAATAAAACATTAATTAATATATCAGTACATATTATATGAACAATAAACAGAAATTGTTCAGATAATTGTAATGACCAAGACATTTACTAAATGTTGTCTTAGTAATACAGAAAACATAATTTAGTAGATACGCAAGGCATAAGAGCAGTACCTGATACAGTCTGAATTCTAGTAGTATCCAAAGTTACAAGTCAAATATTCATTGATTTATGCAGATCTCTATCATAAGACTGAAGCTCATGTGACTGACATAAGATATCAACCAAAATCCTGAAAGCAACAAAAATGCAGCACAAATATTGAAGATAATACTAGTTTTATACAAAAGAGTAAATAAAATACATGGAATGAATGGTGGGACAAGCTCTTAAAACTCCATTGTTTGTGAGATTCCAAATCACTACTATATGTATTATAAATCCAAAGTTCCACAGACTAGGTTTCATGAAAATGAAAGGTCTTAATAGTAAACATTGCTTATTTATTTTCATTTGGTTTGAGTTTGGATGTTTTGTGTTTATTTCCATGCATACATTTGGTATTATTTCAGGATTTTTAAGTTTTGCCTTATATTTCTCAAAAGTTTGTTTTGGTCCTGAGTCATTTAAGCTTTGTCCTCATAATATCTTAAAGCTGAAAACATTGCTACATGCTATCTTTGTGTGTTACAGCTCTATACTCTATGCTTGTCATAACAAGGCATATTAAAAGCATCAAGGAAGACAATTACTTATATCGATAAGATATTCTTCACTAAGGCCCCTTTTCTCTGAAGAGTTATATTAAATCAGAAGGAGTAAGAGTGAATTATCCCTCATAAACATAGGGGTAGCTTGTCCCCACTTCACTAAGGGGCATAGTTTAAATTTTATTACTTAGTGCATTAATATTGGTTATTACTTGTTTCTTTTGGTGTATATTTATGGATAGCTTGTTTTTTTGTTAATTTCATCTGAAGACGTTCCATATATGAATTAAAGGAACAAAAATGCTTTTCCGATTACAAGAACCAGTAAATGAAATGGAGCATCGCTGAAGGGTGTCTTGGTTTCATCATGCATACCCTGGGTCTGTGTTCACTTATCGAATTATAAAAACCCTGAATCATGAAAGAACGAATGTAAAACAGTGAACCAATATATATATATAGTTGGAGGGGTGTGTGATGTTGGCCGACTATTGCTATTCAATTTATTTTATTTCACTGTTTTTGGTGTTCAATGCTTTTCCAGTTTGCTGTTTTAATTTGGTTGTTTTGTGGTTCAAGGATTTTTTAAATTGTAAGTGAATATAGACCCCATACCCTTATGATAAAGAGTGTCATTGTTTTTTTGTGTAGACCTGGTGCACACTAATCAAGTGATAATCATATCTAGGCAATGGACCTTTATCACTAATATAACATGTCTTGTGAGCTCTTATGCATGACCACAATATTCTCTTATTTTAGAGTGGAAGTGTTGATTGTCTTTAAGATCCTTGGCAATGTTTTTGAGTACAGAAATCCATGAATCTGTCACAGTACAATTAATGTTTACATATAATGGCTGCTTGTCTGCAAAAATAGCATCCAAGAATATAAGTTATATAAGGTGGTCACCCATGCTCCTGGTCATTGTATAATATTGCTGTCTGATTTACTGTTTGTGGTATAAGTATGTCAACTGGATGTCATCATCTGGATGTTAAATTGTTTCGCCATTCAGGTGTTGCTACAAGGCTGTGCATGGTCACTGTGGTCAGGATACAATATGTGAAGAAACTCTCCTCATTAGATGATAGGGTAATGAACAGAAGATTTCCTTCTCCTGCACTGTCTTTCAAAAGCAAAGTCAAATTAAAGGACATTCCACATTAAAATCCAAATATTATAATAAAGTGGGGGTGGGACTCAAGAAACAAAATTCTGTCTGGAGGCTTACTTTGTCATTAAACGAACTTAGATATGTGATATCACTCAGCGTCTATAAAAGAATCTTCTGATATTCCAAAAATGACCATTTACAATTTCTTCCAGTCAGTCAAATTGACTGAGCAAGGAGGCGGTGCATCCAATTTCATAAGTCAGCCCTTCAAAAGTCAAGCAAACTGTGGGCTCAAAGAGCTCCATGCTCTGGTTAGTAAACATGTCAAACTGCAATTTTGCATCCCCTCAATGTTATCTTAAGAACATGATTTTATAAACTTCTAACTTTCGCTATAAAATAATTTTCACTTGGAGACGTAAATTATTTCCCCATTGATTGGGACTGCTATGAGATCCCTTTAGTTTGATGGGGACTGCTATGGGAATCCCTTTAGTTTGATGGGGACTGCTATGGGATCCCTTTAGTTTGATGGGGACTGCTATGCCTCAACAGATAATCTGGCAAAAAAATTACTAAACTTGCTAAAGTCTGACAATCTCACTTACATGTAAAACACCAACAAGGGGAAAACATATTAGATATCGTCACATAAAATATCTCTATCAGCTGTGCTATGCTAAATGATGTCCCACCTTCTTTTCTGTTTGACATTGCTGTGATATTCCACATATGCACATCAAACCTAATTAAAAATGATAATATTTAAAGGGTTTCTCAAATGGCAACTCTGGTACCGTGAAGAATCACCTTGTATCAGTCAGCTGGGGCTCTGTTAGACCCTCACAACTTAATGCTGTATCAGTCACAGCTATTTACTGCACTTATGTACCTACAATGATAAATTCATCCCAGTCTTAAATATAGAGGGAAGGCCTAGAGTAGACCTAAACAGTACTAGTACCAATTCAACAAACTAGCAAACCAAAAGAAAAGGTTTTGCAAAGCTTTCAAACTTAACCAAATCAATATAACAAGGCTAAGGTCAGTTCCATCTTAAAAGAACTCAAAAATAAATAAATAAATAAATAAAAATGAAAGAAGCAATGATGCATTTGTGGCTAAACTTGCCAATAAGATGCGTGACAATAATAAGGCCTTTAACAGCCACATCTCAAATTGATAAGAGAGAAACAAAAGTGTAGTGTAAAATGATGGAATTACCTTAACAGAGCCAACAAATACAGGTAATGCACTAACTTATGGATTTGGAACATATGTTTAGGCT
Source organism: Protopterus annectens (assembly GCF_019279795.1). Lineage (NCBI taxonomy): Eukaryota > Metazoa > Chordata > Ceratodontiformes > Protopteridae > Protopterus > Protopterus annectens. Next base: position 1,771,749,944 of record NC_056735.1, on the reverse strand, counting down.
ACAGATGGGAACTCCATCCTATCCTCTTACCTACAACAAGATCACACCTGAAATTCACCTCTGCTTTCATTAATATAGGAAATAACCAGTTCCAGGGGATAAAATGAGAAACCAGGAAGAATAACATGTGCAATGAAAATTTGCTTAGTAAATTAATTTATAAATGTTCTTAAAGCAACATTAAATTTGCATATATCCCTGATACCTGGAAGCAAGCTACTGTGGTTGAATCAGCTTCACAGGCACATTCTTTAAAGTGATAGAAAGAATCGTCACAGAACTTGGACATGGAAAACCTCAATCTCCATGACCTAATGGATTTCAATTTTGCCAGAAGTAACTATTATATGAGTATACTCATACATTTTTTGAGAGTGCGATCACTATCATTGATGCAACTTTATTTCTCCATGCAGTTTACCTTAAGCTGACAAATCATTTTACACCATACTACATGAGAAAATCATCCATAAAGACAAGGTAAATGAAGCTTTAATATCTTGGGTCCACAACCTGCTACTTAAATCATACACAACAGGTAAGAACAGGAGGGCTGCCATCCTCATTGATTCTTTTTACCAGAGGAGTTCCTCCAAACTCCTTCCAGGAACACATTTATCCCTCAATGCCTGCCTACCAACAAGTCTCTTCTTACTGGTAGTGTTGAGCCCATTCATTCTCTGGCCACTGTGAAGCCCCCGATATGAAGACAAGCCCTGACTGGATGGGCCATCATGCAGCCTGCTCTTGATACAGTTCACACTCTGCACGGCATCTTAGTAATGAAGGCATTACTATGAAGGACTCTTGTTGCTGACAGGGGCACTCTGGGGCCTCCAGTGCCCTCTACAGTAATGTGCATGCTTCTGTCACTATCAGCATGATAACTGCAGGCCTGTGCTTTCATGATGGCAACTGGCTGACCAAAACAACCTCATCATCTCACAAGAACAGGCAAGCTGACATCGATGGCTCACTCCCCAGACTCACCTGCCTCGCTTTTCCAACACATGATCTGCTAGTAGATGTCAGGTTATCTGGATTATGGTCAGGCTGTATCCTTCCATATCAGTGAGTTGGACTGATGCCAGTCCTTATTGTCAAACCTGATTCCACTGTATAGGTCACCAAATTATGTGTATGACTGCAAATGTGGCGGCCTGGTCTTTAACCCTAGTGCCACCACCTACCTTCAAATGTCAAATTGCAACATTCTGACATTTGCAATCACTCCCATTAGTTTTATGCAGTACTGATGAGCAAAAAATAAAGGCTGACACAACTGTAAAAGACCCTGGAGTCCACTGTAAATGAGAACCATTCATTTGATATCATATAGTCACTATTATCTATAAAGCAAACACAGTTACCCACTTGATCACCCACGGGCTTGAGAACCTTGCCAGAGGACAATTGCCCATTTTTATACAACTCTTATCAGACCAGTTACAGAACTCTTGTTATCTACTTACATGGCATGTGGCACAAGTGGAGAAGGTACAATGATTCCACACAAAAATAATCTATTTATTTTATTTATTTGTAGATAATATTGTAGGGCAATAAGCTCATAGCCTGTTTTCAGGTTCAGACTAAAAGATTACAGACGAGATAGTGTAAAAACCATTACCACATTTGCACATTATAGAAAATGCAAAACAGGCAAACGTAATATAAAAAACTCAAACATGTTAGCACGTTTTATGGAAACAGTCATAGACATAGTACAAGCAGCATAAACATCAATGTACATTATAGAAAACGTGCAGACAGACATAGAACAAAATAGTTACATTCAGAGAGGAAGAATACTCATTATTTACAATAGTTACAATGTTGCAGTAAGCAGAATAATGCAGAACTTTAAGAAAGGGTATGTGGAAGAAATAGATAATTGGGAACATATTTTTTGGGAGTGTAATGAGTTGGTAGATTTTAAAAAATACTACAGACTGCTCTGTCAGAAATACTTGGTGAGCAAACTGGTATGACTAAGGAAATGATTTTTTGAACTATAATAGATAATTAGCATTGCTTAGACATAGTGAGGTTTTGCTGAGTCTAATTATGGTGGCTGCCAAAAAGCACTTACTAGAAAATGGCATTCAAAGTCTAAACTAACTGTACTAGAAGTAGTGAATATAGTAACAGAGATAAAACAACTGGAAGTGAGATCTTTAGAAAAGGGTGGGAGCAAATTACATAGAAAAAATAAAAATTGTGTGAACAGTACTTGCAGAATAACGTTTTGGAGGAGGAACGAGGTTTAAGGCAAGGCAGAAATTAAATGAGCTATGTTTTCCAGAGTGCATTGGTGAAGTGGCGGATTCTGGGACCCGACAAACAACTAACCATGATTACAACCTCCTGAGCGAAGGTATAAACAGCTTCACAGCCCCCTCCCCCTCCACAGAAAATGGCACATATGTCCAAACGTACACCAAAGTACTATGTGAGCATTTATATAGCTTCATGGAATCAGGAATACCAGACAGGACAAAAATCCTCCTCCTCAAGGAAAAGTAAACCTGTCTGGTGGACATCTACAATAAATAAACTCTATAATAAAAGGAAAAAATTGCTGTCCAGGACCAAGAAGGAGCAGGTGCCTAATTGGAAGCAGTCTCTCCTTAGCCCGAACAAGCAAATAAGAGCACTAGTGAAATCCTCCAAAGCAAACTTTGAGTTCAAACTGGCCCCATCTACTAAAGACAATCATATAGCAATGACCCACGCCTGGGTGTAGGTAATGCTGAATTTACCCACAGTTGGTGCAGTTTGGTCACGAGGGCGAAGCCTGAGTAGCCAAACAAAGACAACCGTGGGTAAATCCAGCATTACCCACACCCAGAAGTGGGTTATTGCTGTTATACAATGACATTATTTAAGAAAAAAAATAATTACTTTTCTTAAATAATGGCATTGTATAATGCCTCCTTGCTGCCCTTCCACAGCTGTCTGGTATTCTGCAGCAGTTCTAATGTACTATGCATGCGCATGCCTACGCAGTACATCAGAGCTGTGGGCAAAAGCAATGGAGAAAGCAAGATCTCTGTTGCTTTTTACAAACTGTTTTGCTATGTTAAATGGGTTTAACATAGCAAGACAGCTTTAAAAAAAGCAACAGAGAATCTCTGTTGCTTTTTTTAAAGCTGCCTCACTATGTTAAACCCACTTAACATAGCGAGACAGTTTTGAAAAAAGCAAAGGAGAAAGCAAGATCTCCATTGCTTTTTACAAACTGTCTCGCTATGTTAAACTCATTTAACATAGCAAGACAGTGTGAATCAACGGAGATCTTGCATTCTCCGATGCTGTAAAAAAAGAATTATAGTAATGGAAAAAGTCTGGGCGACCGGACCTTTTTCCATTACTATAACTCTGATTTACAATGTGCATGCTGACCAATCAGCGTGCATGTTTTTGAATATTAATGGGGGGGGGGTTATTGTATAATAAGGCTTTCTTCACATATGTCTGCATTCTCAAGGGAAGCACCCAGATCTGCTTAGAACTGGTGGTCAAGGACACCACATACACAAACTCTGTAGATATAACCAACCTGCTAGCAGACAGGTTCAGTGAAAATTTCACTCCTCTGTCCCTCCCATCAGTAAAGCAGGACATCCCCAGTACCTTCCCCCCTCCCCTTATCTCTAGGGAGCAGGTCATCACTGCTCTCTCAAAGGAAAAAAATACACCCTCCATGGGACCCGATAACATCCCAGGCTGTATCCTACATGAAATCAGGCAGAAACTTGCAGCACCATTAGGCACCCTATTCAACCAAAGCCTGAGTACCAGCTTCATCCCAGCTGAGTGGAGGACAGCTACTGTCATCCCTTTGCACAAAGGTGGAGCATCCATCGATCCAGGAAATTATAGACCCATCAGCCTAATTAGCATGATCTGCAAGGCCATGGAGCGGATTATCATGGACCTCATTAACAAGGACATTGGCAACCTCCAGACACTTGATCCAACACAGTTTGGTTTTGTCAAGGGGAGGCCATGCCTGTTAAATTTGGTCAACTTCTTTGAGTGGTATAATAGATAAACTCTCTCAACTAGGCATTAATCCATATGTTGCCAGATGGGTAGCAAACTGGATTACTGATAGAACCCACCTAGTCAAAATAGGGGAAGCCACCTCAAGTAGTAGACTCGTAACAAGTGATGTACCCCAGGGATCAGCCTTGAGGCTTCTGCTATTTGGGATATATTTCCCAGAGGTGCAGGCCAAATCTAGTTGGCTATGGCTGACCAAGTATGCAGATAACTGCAAGCTGGGTGCTGTCATAAATTCCTCTAGTGATGTGGACATCCTCCAAGAGGGTCTCACCCAAACAAATGACTGGTGCCAGAAACATAGCCTCAAACTGAATGCCCAAAAATGCATCATCATCCCTTTTGGGGAGTATGACATCCCCACCAATTATCACACTGATAATAAGGCACTAAGCATGCAATCAGTCGTGAGGGACTTGGGAACCCAGGTTGATAGCAAACTGACTTTTGACAACCATATTGCCTCTATTGTATGGAAAACTTTCTACATGGCTCACCTCATTAGTAAGGGTATCTCATCCAGGGGCAAGGTGGTCATAACATCCCTGTATTCTTCCCTTAAAAGACCGATTATTGAATACAATGCCCCTTTCTGCATGTACCTCGCAAAGCACATGCAGCAGCTGGAGAGATCACAGAGGTTCCTCACCCAGGGAATCCATGGCCTCAAACATTTACCCTACACAGATAGGCTAAAAGCCTTGTCCCTCTACTCAGTTTCCTACAGACTTCTCAGGGGTGGCGTATGTCTGGCATAGAAAAAAGCAATCTCAGACCCTGTCCTGATGGGACTGCTGCATATCCGCAAGTCAAGCTCCACTCGAGTAACCTGCATGCGAGACCAAAACCTGGTCTGTGACATCAATAGGACTTGTTGGTGGGACAGATTTGTATCCCAGAGACTACCCCTTCTGTGGAATAGACTCCCTCTCCATCTAAAGCAGAGTACCTTATTAAACCTTTTTAAGTGCAACCTGCATAACTGGATGGGGAACAGAAAATACACCCCTGGGATTCCACCTATGTCCCTGCTGGACAGTGGCATAGGTTGCTGACTTGGAACATGGGCTAAATTCTTGGCTAGGCTTGTAAGAGCCTCAGGGCCAATAGCCTAGTAACTTCCTATGATCCTATGATCTTATGTTTGACTGACAATGACTGTATAGAAGATTATAAGAGACGTATAATGTTTGCAACTGAGAATATGTCAATATGATTTGTCTTCATGTATATAAATGTATGACTGCCTATGTCATAAGTGATAATTCAATAAAGATGTTTCTTGTTAAAAAGAAAAGAATTGTGGAGATTCCTTAGCATTAAGAAATATCTAAGTCTACATGAAAGTCTTTCTGTGAAGATGTAAAACCACTGGAAGACAAGGACAGAAAAAATGCAGAAAAAAAGAGAGAGTGTGTGTGTGTGTGTGTGTGTGTGTGTGTGTGTGTGTGTGTCTGAGAGAGAGAGAGAGAGATAGGAAAGCAGAAAAGAAAACAGGGAAATGGGAACTGATAGTGTAATAAGGCTGATTATGGAGGAAAAAACATATGAGATTAGCACAGAAGTAGTTAGGATAGTAGTAATTACATTAGAGAAAATGATGGGCACAAGAGACACGGGAGTTTAGCTGATATGCCATGATTAAGCACTTGCATTAATCCTCAGGAAGCCTGAATAAAATGGTCTCAAGGCTTCTCTTACAGCTAATGACTATGGCAACTCTGTCTCACCATCTATCTCTCTCTTGCCCTCTCTTTTCTCTGTATCGTATCACCTTCTTAAGGTAGACTTATGCCTGACATATGAAGCATTACAGGATCCCTTACTGCTTGAACCACTTTGCATGGAGCACATCCCCAGTGACTGAAATAAAAAAGACACAGCCTCAATAACAGTTAATATAGACTCTTCCATGAAGCAAGACAATTTCAAATCTCAGCCATGCCTAGTGAACAAACTTCCCCTATCAGTTAAACTCATCTCCTTTGATTCATAGCTTCAACAAGGAAGTGGATGACTACATGGTTACTAGAAAGTTCCAACAATGGATACAGCACATCAAGCTCCTCAATGGCAAATACGCCTTGAGCTTGTTCACTAAACCTATGAATCTATGGGACTGTCGATTATCACAGCAAATTGTCATCTTTAGTCACAGACTGTTAATCCCGGGGAAGGGGTTAATAGAATGGTTAAGGTCTTTACCTCACAGATACAGGGTTTGATTCTGACCTCTGCTTGTTGGCTAGGCTTGCAAATGTCTGCAGATTGATAGATTAGTATATACCTATGAACCTATGTTAGTATCTTGCACCTGTTTTTGTTAGCCATTTCTGCAAAAAAAGTTCCTCTTGCTTACTGTAGCCTACGTTTCAATAGTCCCCCACATTGGTGTTCTTTGTTTGCCTATTGTCCTCTTCTGCCATAGTAAACCATGCAATCATTTTGTCAGTGTTAGGCAGGGATACTGTTACTTTAAGCCCATAATCTGACTTATCTTTGTGCTATCAACTGACTGAAACCTGTTTGCCTAATACCTTCACAGTTGTATTTCCACAGGTCTCACTAGCTATCTCCAAATGTAGAGCACTACCACTCATAATGTGGAACAAATGGGCAAAATGGGGAACATGTAGTAACAACTGGCTAACAACTTCACCTGAGAAGATCAAGGCTAATATGTGTTGCTATATACATACAGAAATTATTTTGATGTATTAATATAGTTCAGTATTATTTTCAATGGATGGTTTAAAATGTTCTTAACACTTAACAGACCCCTTCAATGTATTGTGAGAGACATGGGCTTTTTAAGGCTCAAAATGAGGATTGCTTCTTGTAATGAGGTCCACTTCAGAGGTATGACTCTTCCTCTTCTTGAATTGGATGCAGGAATAGCCCAGTCTGCTTTACAGACATGGACATTTCAAATCGATATTTTTCTATCTCAAGGCCTTGTGCTTTCCTCTTCTGCTCACTGTCCTTTCCTGACAGATATCATTGCCAGTACGTGGCATAAAACCATAGACTCTGATTGGTAGGCTGGTACATTTTCTGCTTCTTAATTTCTGTCTCTTCTTTCTCTTTTGCATTTCTGCATGTTTGTACCTACTGTCTCTGAGATTTCACCACATGTAGACTGTCACTTACCCCCTGTATTTGCACTTCCAAGTCAGCTCGAACTATTAGCATCATGGGAGCCTCATATCCTAATTGATTTTGCTATTTACCCTGGTTTATCGTACTCCTACAAAGTTTGCTGCCCTTCTACTCATTGCCTGAAGCATCGGCATTTTTGCTTTACTTCCACACATAACCCATAATAACCATCCAACTTGCATCCATTTTAGTCTGTCCTTCCAGCACCCTTTAGGCCCCTTTTAACATGTCTTGTGTGCCTGTCATTTGTACATCTGTATCATCTGTGCTGTCTGTTTTCAGCATCTGACATTTTTGATATTTGATTATCTTCCTGCTTCCTCCCTGTTTAGTTATTTATCCTTCCCCCTCATTCTGTCATCTCTTTGTTGTTGAGTCCTTATGCTGACCAAATGAGCCACACCTTATTTTCTAGCATCCAATTGCATCTTTTATCTTAACTTCTATCGAGAACTGAAACATTTTAAACTGTTGCTTATTTATTTATTAATTAATTTATTTATTTATTGTTGCATTCTTTGTTTACCAGGGCAGAGCACTGATCCTGCTGGGCTATTTTCAAACTTAGTCCAGGAGTAGAAGCTCAGTATAAAGCAAAATAAAGAATCATCATGGACCTTAGAGATGGGAAGCCATTTGCTTTATACTGAGCTTCTACTTAACCTTCTCACACTGTCAACCTCTAGCCTTAGTCTCTGTCAACTACTAACATCTCTTAACTTCTCCTTCCTACACTGACTCACATTATCTTACTGCATTTCCACCACAATGTAAACCTGAAATATTATGTAAAATTGTAAAAAGTGCATTTCTTTCATAATTGGTGCTACATCTATTAACTACTTCTGTACAGTCTTTGATATTGTGCTACTTTCTGTTCTGTTTTTGATATGTACAAGTTACTGCCTCTTTGTTACACTGTTTTTTTGTGAATTATTTTACCCGGCCAGTACCTGCAAATGATCACTTCTGATCAGTGTACTACCCTAGTAAACTAATACAAATGAATAAATTAAATTAACAACCAAACCCTATGTACGTATTCCCAGGAAGGAAAAAATGTCAAAAGTAGATCAGCACTGCTATCTAGTCATAAAACTAAGCAAAACTGAGCATCGAAAACATTGCCTTATGGAATACTGATCTTGATCTTTTGGTCAGCTTACCACACTGCCGCCAGCTTTAGCTTTATCTAGACCCCTCATTCGTTTGCTCGCTCCTTCCCTTATAACTGTTTCTATTTTCCTTCACTGCTTGTAATGTTTGTTTGCACTGCTACATTTAACCCCTATTTCTTTTTTTTTTATTCTCTTAAAACAATGTGTAGTTGTGTGCCTTAATTTATTCAAAGCCACTTTAATTATTACTTCTTGAAAAATCACTGCAAAATACGTTTTACTTATTCAACAGACATCTGTGTTTAAAGCAGACATCTCCATTTTTTATGGTGTAGAATTAAATCTAAATGAAGGTATTCACTTTTATTAGCAGTACTCAATATTGTGCACCATTATGTTGTGTATAATCTGCACTGTAATTGCATTTTCTACAGTGCATAAGTTTCATCGGTGAGAAATGCAACATATATTGCAGAAATGAGTGAGCAACCAGAACTTTGACCTTATGAACTGTTGAAATGTGTGAGCTCTTACAATTTAGTAGAGCCGTCTAATCAGATATTGCATCTGAACACCTGTGAAAAGAAGCACTTCTCTGAAACTCAGCACGTCTGCCTGGTTAGCAAGTAAACAAAATAATGCTGAAATTCTGTGCTAAGATTTTATGTCATTCATTCATCCATTCATTCATTCATTTTCTCATTACCTGCTTAATCAGGGCTAATGGGCAGCAGCCGCAGGCTATCCAATTAATCAATGGACATGAAACACAGAAGCTAATCCTGGATAAGATGTCATTCTACTGCAGAAATTAGGTACATCATTGCGCATGGCACACATACCTGCAAAATCTTTGGAAGCTTATCAGTTCATTTACAATATGTCTTTGAAGTGTAGAAGGAAAGCAATCAGGAAAAAACAAAAAAACAAAAAAAAACAAAAAAAAAAACATACAAACAGATGGATGACATGCAGACTCCACAGAGAAGTAATGTGCATTAATATGCTGCTTCTTTAAAGAGTGTTATTTTCCAAACACCCAGTGTGTACATTGTAAAAGATCAGGTTTTCATATCTGTTTAAAAATGTAAATAAATAACTACATTCACTGCAGAATACATCACTTATCTAATGTATGAACATTCTCTGCTCACATCAACAGATGTCACAGAATGAGAAGCAAACCCATATGTAATATTAAAAAAATAATAATGAAAGATGTAGGCAATCAGCAAAATGTCAAAAGCTGAGCAGCACTGTCATCCATCCTTGGAACTGAGCAAAACCTGGCATCCAAATTTCCCTTGTAAAATAGTGATATTGTTTTTTTTTCCTCTTCACAGATCACTGATATATAGATATACTTTATATATATATATATATATATATATATATATATATATATATATATATATATATATATATATATACAGTTCTACTTCAAAACATCTAATTTCCATAACATCGAATTTCCAAACACTGAGACCATAACATCAAAAACCGAAAACACTGGAAACTCACAAAATCGAAAACTCAGAACACTGAAACTTTGCATCACAACATTGAAAACTGCAAAGCACATGTAAATAACATCCCCTCCACCTATAACACTAAACTAACAAACACACTTCTTATTACATTTCTGCAGGGAGGCAAGCCCCCCTGCACCCCCATGTGGGGGATCTGCCCACCACACCATCTGTAAATTAAATATACCAACTCTGAGATTGCACTACAGTTGAAAAAACTTCATTTCCTAACTCCACTGCATCGTGATCACCATACAGAATGTACACATAATGTCTACTTACTTGGCCTAAAAACATAAAAAAATAAAAAATGCACAACACGAGCATCCAAAGTGGAAGGTTTAATACAAAAGTAAAGCTTTCGATATCGTATTGAGAAAGAGTTTTTACTCGAAAGCTTTACTTTTGTATTAAGCCTTCCACTTTGGACATTTGTGTTGTTTTAGGTGATTTATTTAGACTTTTACCAACACGTTTAGCTGGTGTCTCTTTTGGCTTTTAGTGGCCTAAAAACATGTACAGATTGGCAAAATAAACACTATATAAATAGTATAAATTCCTACACTATATATAATAACTATATAAATAAAAAATAAAACATCTCATTGTGATACCACAAGATTAACAGATTAAACTATAACATTTACATGTTTGATGATACACTATTCGATGTTATACATTTTCAGTGTTATGAAATTCAGTGTTATGAGTTTTTAGTGTTTTGGGTTTTCGATGTTATGGTCTTAGTGATATGAGTTTCGATGATATGAGAATTTTTATATATATATATATATATATATATATATATATATATATAGATATAGATATATACACACACATACAATATATATATATATATATATATATATATATATATATATATATATATATATATATATATATATATATATATATATATACATATATATATACATATTTTATATATATATATATATATATATATATATATATATATATATATCTGGTGTCCGCGGTGGTGCAGTGGTTAGCGTTGAAACCTCACAGAAAGAGGTTCTCTGGTTCGATCATTGGCTGGGTTGCCTTCTGTGTGGAATCTGCATGTCCTACCTGTGGTTGCGTGGGTTTCCTCTGGGTGCTCCGGTTTCCTCCCACACCCCAAAGACATCCTGTAGGTGGATTGAACACTCTAAATTGGCCCTAGGCATGAGTGCGCGCATGTGTGTGTGCCTTCTGTGGAAGGTTGGACGCCAGGCTGGCAACTCGACATTGTAAAAACTCCACTGCCAATCATGAGCGGACAGATGATCTGCTGTGGTGACCCCTAACCGGGAAAAGCCGAAGGAAGAAGAAGAAGAAGTAGAAGAAGATTTATAAATAAATATATATATATATATATATATATATATATATATATATATATATATATATATATATATATATATATATATGTGTAGATAGATATATAGATATAGCTATATTGGGAGGCTGATCCCTGAGATAACAAAGGTAGGAGTAACAAATGAAAAGAATATGCATATATATATATATATATATATATATATATATATGTGTGTGTGTGTGTGTGTGTGTGTGTGTGTGTATCTATCTATATATATATATATATATATATATATATATATATATGTGTGTGTGTATATGGGAGCCGTACTCTTTAATGAATGACCGTTTCACTGAAAGTGAAATGGCTGAGCACACTTTCGTGAAAGTGCTTTTCACCAAAAAAGCATTTTCATGAAAGTGTGCTAAAAAAAGATAAAAATGTGGGGAAATGGCTGTTGCTGAGATTGTAGCACAGTGGAGATAAGGGAATATTCCCTTTTTCCCACTGTAGTACGATCTCGGAGTGAGAATACAAAAGTGGGTGGTGCAGGGGGGCAATCCCCCCTGCATAAACATGAGTACTGTGTTTTTTTTTTTAATTTTATTGTTTTATTAATTTTTTGCACACTTTAGTGAAAGTGCTTTTTCAGTGAAAAGCACTTTTGCTAAAGTGTGTTTGGTCATTTTTGTTTTGTGGAAACGTGATTTCGTGCAATAGTCCTAGATCCATATATATATATATGTATATATATATATATATATATATATATATATATATATATATATATATATATATATATATATATATGTAGGAGCCGTTTATAATCTCGAAATACTGAAATGTCGAATTTCAGTATCTTGAGACTATAAACCCGAATGTTTAAAATAGCAAAAGTTCATAATCGCAAATTCGAATATCTCAAATTCACGGTTATGGCCTTATGCTACTTGATGTCAGGGATTGTGTGTTTATGGTGGGCGGTGCCTTGTGTGGATCTAGGTGTTTTGTCAGGTAAGTGAGTGTTTTGTAAGGGATTTGAGTGAGGGTTAGAGTGTGTTTGAGTCTGCTGATATGTTTGATGTGTGTGTGAGGGAAGGGAGAACATGCGTGTGTGAGTTTGCATTTGCTTCCTTTTTGTGCTATCTCGCAGTTAGTATATATAAGTAGGGGGGTTGGGGGTGCAGCCCCCCACATGGTTGGTGCAGGAGTGCTTGCCCCCCTGCTTATGTGTGTATGAGTTGTGGATGTGTGTAGTTTTTGTTTGTTTATGTTGTGATATTAAATTAGTCAGTCACAGCATGAAGTTATGGGAAAGAGTAGTGGAAGCTAGGTTAAGAAGGGACGTGATGATTAGTTAACAGCAGTATGGTTTCATGCCGGGAAAGAGCACTACAGATGCGATGTTTTCTCTGAGAGTGTTGATGGAGAAGTACAGAGAATGTCAGAAGGAGTTGCATTGTGTTTTTGTAGACTTAGAGAAAGCATATGACAGGGTGCCTAGAGAGGAGTTGTGGTATTGTATGAGGAAGTCAGGAGTGTCAGAGAAGTATGTAAGAGAGGTACAGGATATGTACGAGTGTAGTGTGACAGCGGTGAGGTCTGCGGTGGGAGTGATGGATGCGTTTAAGGTGGAGGTGGGATTACATCAAGGATCAGCTCTGAGCCCTTTCTTATTTGCAATGGTGATGGACAGGTTGACAGATGAGATCAGACAGGAGTCCCCATGGACTATGATATTTGCAGATGACATTGTGATCTGTAGTGAGAGTAGGGAACAGGTGGAGGAGACCCTGGAGAGATGGAGATATGCTCTAGAGAGAAGAGGAATGAAGGTCAGCAGGACTAAGACAGAATATATGCATGTGAATGAGAGGGAGGATAGAAGAATGGTGAGGATGCAAGGAGTAGATGTGGCGAAGGTGGATGAGTTTAAATACTTGGGGTCAATAGTTCAGAGTAATGGTGAGTGTGGAAGAGAGGTGAAGAAGAGAATACAGGCAGGATGGAGTGGGTGCAGAAGAGTGCCAAGAGTGATTTGTGACAGATGAGTACCTGTAAGAGTGAAAAGAAAGGTCTACAAGATGGTAGTGAGACCAGCTATGTTATATGGGTTGGAGACAGTGGCATTGACAAAAAGGCAGGAGTTTGAGCTGGATGTGGCAGAGTTAAAGACGTTAAGATTTGCACTGGGTGTGGCGAGGGTGGACAGGATTAGGAATATGTTTATTAGAGGGTCAGCCCAGGTTGGAAGGTTTGGAGACAAAGCCAGAGAGGCAAGATTACAATGGTTTGGACATGTGCTGAGGAGGGATGCTGAGTATATTGGGAAAAAGATGCTAAGGATGAAGCTACCAGGTAACAGGAAAAGAGGAAGGCCTAAGATAAGGTTTATGGATGTGGTAAAAGAGGACATGCAGGTAGTTGGTGTGACAGAGCATGATGCAGAGGACAGGAAGAAATGGAAACAGATATCTGCTGTGGTGACCCCTAACGGGAACAGCCAGAAGAAGAAGATGATGATGATGATGATGATGTTGTGATGTGAATGTTGTGGTGTATGTATGGTGTAGTGTATGCGGTTTGTTCGGTGTTTTGAATTTTGCGGTTTTGGGCTCAGGGTTTTGTAGTTTCAGTGTTTTGTGGATTCTGTTTCCTAGTTTCAAAATACTGAAATTTGATGTTTCAGTATTTTGAGATTATGAAGTGAATCCATATATATATATATATATATATATATATATATATATATATATATATATACATATATATATATATATATATATATATATATATATATATATATATATATATATATATATATATATATATAGATATATAGATATATATATATATATATATATAAACAAACCCTGGCATAATCAAAAAAACAAAAAGGAGGATGGAGGGAAGGAGCAGCTTCTGCAGCAATGACCATTCCAGCATCTACTGTTATTGTAACTCCACTTACACAATTGCATTCATTTCATCCTATTGATCACTGCTGCAGCAGCCTTAGCTTTTTAGGTAGATTACCTTAGCTTACATTTGGGAGGTGGAAGGGGAAGGTTCCACGAGAATTCCTGAAGAATAGTCCAAGCAAAGCTTAATTAGACCTAGATAAGGAATCAGTTTTGTACTACTTTGTAAAATATGTACGGTGGACCGATTTGCTGTTTCTGGAATATTTGTAGAATCCAACCCTTTCCAAAAAGCCAAAAATGAAGCCAAGGCCCTAGTAGATTGTGCCATGACACTGCCAGGAATAGTTTTCTTCTGGTGAGAATAACAAAAGGGAGATAATCATTTAGAAAACTCTGTTTAGACACAGGTTGTCCTTTCTTCTTACCTTCATGAGAAATGAACAACTAATCCAAATATATTAAAGGTTTTGTTCTGTCAAGGTTATACCTGGGTTGTTTGTGGACATCCAAGGTATGGACTATTATTTCTTCCTCTTTTTTTAGGTTCAGAAAAAAAACAGTGTAATGGATAGCTTGACTTAAGGTAAACTCAGATATCAATTTAGGCATAAAAAAAGGATTAGTTTTCAAAGAAACCCTGTCTCTGTATAAGATACGATACAGTTAACTTTCCAATCAGTAAAACAGTTTTCTGTATTAAGAATCTCATGTTAGTCAGGTAAACTGGTTCGAAAGGAGCAAGTGTTAGCTTCTCCAACACAAAATTAAAATCCCAAGGAGAAGCCATTGGTTTTTTTGGAGGTCTTTTACGCAAAACCCCTTTCAAAACAATGTTGCTTGGAAGTGCAATGAGAGGGAAAGATCCACAGGCAGAAATGTGGAAATGGCCAGTAAATGAACCTTAATGGAGGAGTAAGACAGGCCAAATGATAATAACTTATACAAATATTGTAAAACCAGAGAAACACTAGTCCTGAATGGGTACTGGCTATGTTGTTGTCAAAAAACAGAAAGCCTTTTCCATTTTGTAATATATGATTCTCTTGTAGCAGGCTTTCTTCACTCCACTAAATGTTGCACATACTTAGTAAACAGGTGACTAAAGGAATTAATATCCTATCATCAAGGCAAGCAGTCAAAGTTGTTTGGGGTTAGGGTTCACTAAACACTTCTGTTCTTGTTTTAGTAGGAACATTCTGGAAGATTGTGGCAAGTGCCCCTGATCATTTCGCACAAGAAGGAGAGCCACTATAGCCTTGCTGGAAGGGAGTCACCACAATGATCTTGGAGGATTCCTTCTGAATCTTCAGAAGTACCCTGGATATTAGTTAACATTTTAGAAAAGTATATCAATACATTTCTGCCCAAAGAAAGGAAAATGCATCTGTATTCCAAGTCTTTCTGCATGAAGTCTTGGAGCAAAATGTTTCCAGTTGATTGTTCAGATAGGAGACAAGAGGTCTGCTTGAGGAACTCCTCACAGATTGATCAAGTTGTGTAAGATTCCCTGATCTAGTTCCATTCATGAAAGTCTATCTTTGCCCTGCTCAGCTTGTCTGCCACACAGTTTTTCTCTGATGGGATACAGAATGTCTGTAGAGTGAGACTGCACTGTGAAGTTATATTCCAAGCTAACATGGCTAATCTGCAAAGCTGGGAAGACCTCATTCCTCCTTGCTTGTTGATGTTCCTGTAGTATTGCCTCTAACAATTTGAAGAGGTCCATAGGGCCAAAAGGAATTCAGAGAGTTCAGTGCCTTGATCAGAGGAAGCATCTCTTGTATATTTATGTGCTTGCTCTGCCCTTGGTGTCCCAAAAACCCTGCACTTTTATCTCTCCTGAAACTACTCCCCAAGCAAAGTCTGGGGCATCTGAGGCAACTGACTGCTTTGTAGCTGGGGAGGGGAGGGGAAGGAAGAACTAGATTTAGGGGATATTTATTGTATCAACCAAGTGATTTCTATTATGACAAATCCCAGAATTTGGATTTGAAAAGATAATGAGTGTTGGTGCTGGGACCAAAAAGACTTCAGATACCTTTGTATCATTCTCATGTGGAGTCTTGCCAGGGGTATCATGTGAATAACAGATGCCATGAGACCCAAAATCCTGAGGTATTCCCTTGCAGTGAGCAAGGCCTGACTGGAAAACCCAAGAAACAGAGAACTTTTCCCTGTACAAGAAAAACGTTGAACTGAGGTGTCTAGTAGACACCGCAGGAGCACAATCTTGTGTGATGGAGTCAAAAAAGACCTGTGAATGTTCTCTTAGAATGCCAGCTTGTGTATGAGATATCCCAGCTTGTGTATGAGATCTATCTCCCAAAAGAGATATTCCTGACACTTTGTCAAAGACTCTGCAAAGATAAGCAAGTCATCTAAGTATGGAAAAATGTGGATACCCTGTAGCCTGCAATGAGCTATAACTGGAGCTAGGCCCTTTATAAACACTCTTGGTGCAGTGGATAGCCCAAAGGGGAAGGCAGAGAACTGATGTTGTGATCCAGACACACAATACCTTAAAAAACACATGGATGAATAGGGATGTGATGATAAACATCTTTTAAATCTAGTGTTACCAAGAAACATAAATAAAGAAGAAGGGGCAACAGGTTGTGAAGTGACTGCATTTTGAACTTGGCACTAGCACAAGTTGGTTTAGGAAAGAAAGATGCAGAACTGGTCTCCAAACATTTTCTTTCTTTGGCATCAAAACCATCCTTGAATAAAAAATGTTCCCAAAGTGGGAAGTAGGAACTGGTTCAATCACTCCCTGAGACAACATGTGTTGAAAAACAGGGGGATATACAGGAGTTTGGTAAGGTGCATGAGGAATGACACCCTGGAAAGGAGGAATTTTCATCCACTACCATCTGTAACCTTGATGAATTATCTTCAAACCTCATTTGACTGAAACTATCTGTTACCTATGACAGAAGTGGAGATTTAGACTTTCTGGAAGGAAAAAAGGACTGCTGAGGTTGGAGGGGAAACAAGGTCCTTAAATACGCATTTTGACTTGTATTGTCTTTGGTTTTGTGGGATCATGTATTCTTTTTGGAACCCCCTTGCCATTTCTTCTTAAATGTCTGTTTACTAGCAGTTTGCTGAGACCATTTTTTTTGCCAAAACTCCATATGAAGTTAGAGCATCTATTAGAAAATTTGAAAAATGAGGGCTGAAAAATCTTGGAGATTTCCTATATTAGCTTATGACTCTCAAATGTTTTGATAACATCTGCAGCACATAGACCAAAAATTAAATCTTTAAAACAGTACCAGTGGCCACAGTCCTGAAAGAAGTATCATCAACAATGTCATATGCACACTTTAAACAATGTGTTCTAAACTGTAAAATGGAAGAAAGTAAACCATTTAAAGCAGATTTTTCCACACAAGGAGAATCTGCAGACATTTTTTTTCTCATACTTACCAGTTATTTTCCCATCCTTGTCAGAAAACTTAGAATTGGAATTGACTAAATGTTCAGCAGCAGTATGATTAGCTGAAGCTATAGCTGCTGGGTCAGACTTGTTATGGGCTTATGAAAAATGTAAAAGAAAGAGGGACTTTATGCAATCTGTTGGCTTTTTAGGGACAGCAGGCTGTCAGGAAAAATGTAGGCAGTGACACACACACATTCCTCCTGCAGCTCATAGTGTTTTCTGAGGGATCGAGAAATCTCAGTCTTCTCCCAAAGAAAACAGTGACACATTCTGGAAATAGTCTTAGAGAAATAGAAACCCCAACAGGGAGAATAGGATAATGTGCTCTCCTCTGAGTCTGAATCAGAAATCTCTGGAAAAAAACAGCATCTGTCCCTTCATCTTCCTGTATGGATTTAGAATGTTGAATCTCTTCAGGAAAAGAGGCAAACCTCTTTCTTTTGTCAGAAACCACCTTAAGAGAAGGATTAATACCCTGAATTAGACCCTGAGTCAGATTTTGTAAACTACTCCTAAATGGAGAAAGTTGTGGAGGAGTAGATACATGTTTTGTTTGCAGTTTCTGTTTGACAGGAAAATATGGCCAGCAGTTTTATAACAGCAGCAGCAGCAGCTTCCGCAGGGATAGGCATACCATTCTGGCTAAACAGGGAAGCCTACCCTGTTCACTTTCCCAAGACCAACAAGAATGGCTCTCCTTTACCCACTGAGAGGACCCCAAAAGATGTAGAGGATATAGCTAACCCCTGGTCCACAGTGGTTGCTGGCACTACACCAGAGGGCTCAGGAGTAAAACATGAGTAATCTGAGGTACAACAAATGGACACAGCAGAGTCATCCACCTGCAGCTGAGGAAAATTGCTAGCCTGCTGTGGTGGCAAAGACTGTTTGGATAACTTTTTCTTTTCATGGTTGGAAGAAGGACCAATCATGAGACCAGTAGCTTGATCCATGGGCAAGTTGAAAATGTTGTCTCTTTCCCAAGGAAACAAACAGTATAAGCTGATAAAACCAGACTTACACAAAAGTAAAATAAACACATTTTTCCATAGCAAAAACTGTTTTAAACTACTTTTAACTACTTTTAAACTAACAGGAAAAAGTGTGCTCCCACATTCAAAGTAGACTCTCATGATAGTCCATTAAGATACATACTCCCAGATTAAATATAACTTTCTTAAGCAGGAAAGTACATTTAAACAATACATTTTTATGTGGAGGGTTTTCCCCAAAGGAAACTTTTCTGCCCAGCAATGGAACAGCATAAGCTGGCTGTCGACCCTCAAGTGTTCACAGAGGAGTGCTCTCTTCAGCTCTTCAGTTCTGAAGGGCTTGGCACTCAAACCTGTGATTTTGGGCAACTCAACTTGAACTCCATAACAGTGTTAGGGTGGGGAAGGTGCCCTGAAGTATTGGAACCTGGCCAGCTCTTATATACTTAAGAGGTTATAACCCAAATAGCTAAAGCTACTGCTGCAGTGATCAACAGGATGAACATATAGTAATACTGCTTTATTCAATTAAATATTTTCCCCATCACTATTTACAATTTTGTCATCTAATTTAGTGGTTACAAAAGAGTGCATAATCCTTTAGAGCTATGACTGTAAATGCAGTCAAAAATATTACAGATAGGAGTCTTTCGATTTTCTGACCTTCCTTCTCTGCATACACACAGCAATCGTCATTTGCATTATAAAACATACCCTTGCTGTAGCACTCTGCTCATGCTGGAGCTGCAAGATTAAATAGACTTAGTATAAAGTGAAATATTCAGAAGCAGAAGTGCCCACTCATAATTTAAATAGGAAAAACAAATGCCCATGCCCTGACATTTGCCTGCACATCTCTATTCATTTTTCAGATATTACTTACACTGCCCTCCATGCCAGTCTTACTTTAGTGTAGGAAGCATCGTCTCTCTCACAGAACTGCATTTTATTCCAAAGCCAGATCTCTGTGCAGCACAGATTTAATGAGCACCCAACACATTCTACCCAGCCTTCTCAGTAGACACATTGCTATTACATAATGAAGTTGCTTTGATTAGAAGCCATTAATCAAACACACATTTCCCAGGCCAGAACAGGCTTTATTTGATGTAAAGCTTTAACAAGACTGACAGTGTCTTGGGCATTTAGTGGCATCAGTGACATCTTATGATGTTATTGAATTTGTCAGGTTAAAGGCTGTGAACATTTAGGGTTCATATCTTATTCACTCTAAAATAGTTCCAGTCCCCATTACAAGGGAAAATGCTGATTTATTTTGCATGACAAGTATGAATGCTAACCACAAGGCATAAAAAGCTATGATATTTCAGCTCAAAGGAAGAAAGTTTTTTTTACCTTTTTAAATTCAAGCACTTGTCTTAGATTCAGACATTTCATACAACTAATGCATTAGGGGATTGCATTTGTTAGATATCTGAGTAAAACAAATCAAATACAAAATGATACGGTTTGCAATGATCATAAAGGATGTGTTTTTTATCTCTGGTTCTAAACTCATAAAATATGGCTTCAGAAAAACTGACACATCAGAACAGCACGGCTTGAACCATTTCTTTCTTTTTATATAATTAAATCAACTGCTTTATTTTCAATATCATTTTGCATTCTTCTGTGTAGTCTTCATGCCTGGTGCACTGTTTGGTCCTGGAGGTTGTCCTTTCCATTATATTGTCTCCAGTCTGTCATTCCCCTAGTCATTTAAATCTTTTAACAACAGGCTCATCCCAGTACCAGGTGTTACAACTATTTGCTTTCATTTTTCATGTTCTTTGCATTATTCATTACCAGATGTTACATATCTGTTTTATCTTTTCCTATCTTTTCGATTCCCTGTGATCCTTTCTTTCCTATTCATTCATCTCATCTTCTACCATTTCTCTTTTCATATCAATAGTTTTATTGTAGAAATCTGATTTAGAGATCTTTTTGCAAAAAGATACTGAAATGGGCATTATGAACCTGCAGCAATTTTTTAAATTCCTTTTTGTTGTTACAGTTTAATAATATACAACATCAAAATATCATCATAGATAAATACTAGACTGTTAGTCTTCAGAATGTTAAAAAAACCTAGCCAATAACCAGGGGTGGGAACCAAACCCTACACCTTGTATCTGTACAGTAAAGGCCTTAACCATTATGCTAGCCCTCCCATTCTAACAAGTGATATAATGTTATAGCTTTACACATATTCATATATATGACATCCTAAACCCTTGAGTGACTCATCCTCTTCTGCAGTCCACGCACACATAATTTTACTCATCCAAATTCCTGGCAGCTTCATCTCCTACCTTTATATGGCCTCACAGGATTTCCTTGTACTGGATATTTGCCAACTCACTTCCAGTATTGTAATCTGTTATGTATATGATGGGTATGCATTTTCTCTCTCTCTACTTTTCCATCTTTGGTCTTAATTTTAATTGGATCTTTCAAGGGTACTTGAAGGGATACCTATCCTTTGTACTACTTTTGATTTCACCTCTGTTCCATATTTGGTATTCCTTAACCAATAATTACATCCACATCATTCCCAGACTCTACCTTTTCCTCTTGTTCCAACATCATATCTACACTTAAGCCTCATTCTAGGCCCCTTTTTTCCATTCTCTTTCTTCATTTCCATTTGGTATGTTTATACCTTCTATACCCATCCATTCCCTACCACCCAACTAACATGAATATATCCATCTATCCTTCACATTACTAATCTGCTGTACCTTCCGTCTCACCTCCCCATCACATCCTCCCTTAACTGTTACAACATCCACTCAACATCCTGTACTTCATCTTTTTTCAACTTGTTCATCTTTCCTGAGACCTCTTTCTTGATTCCTCCATAGTCCTACCTCCCCACATTGTTTTAAGTCCATCCCATTATTCTATCCCACTTGTGTAATTTCACCTGACATTATCACTTACCATATGCTCTACCATACTTATTTGCCATTTATACTGGTCCCACTCCACCCCCCTATCTTTCTGTCCTCCACATTCCCATCTACAATCACCATAGCATGATCAAATATTGCTGTCTAGAATATCAGCAGATGCAACTTGTCTCCCCAATACTTCATCCATTAATATTCTGTACAGCCTACTTGCCTGATTACTGTTATCCCTTGAAAGGGACATTGTAACCACTTTCCATTCCTTTACTTTCATATATCCCTCAATCAATCCTTTCTGCTCCATCCTTATTTGCATACACTTCTGATATTTGTTGCAAAACTTTACTTTTCCATACAATTGAGCTAACTTCAGGTGCATAACAAAATTAAAAGTCTCCTCCTACTGTCACCCTGTCTCCTTCCTTCTTTACCTTATTAATCACTCCCATAAAAGCCTGTTATACCTCCTGAATATCCGCATGTAGACCACAGTTCCCTGCAGTGCAATGGCTCTACTAAGGTCATCACCTTTTTAGATGCCCAAAATGGAACACTGGATGCGTGGCCACACATATAGCAACGCAGTTGGTGTGGCTATGACTGTACTCTAAAGTCTGGAAGAGTATCAGAAATATTTGCTCTAGGGATCCAAACCTCTTCTGCAAAATCAACAGAATGGTTTGGATGGACCAGTATATCTCACAGACTATATTGCTGCTCTGGAACAGACTCCTTATCTACATTAAATAAAGTTCATCCCCATCCATATTTAAGCTCAACTTGGATCTAAGGAAGGGAAACAGAAAATTTACCCCAGGACTGCCCCCGTACTACTAATGGACAGAGACAGCTCCTAAGTACTTTATTCCCACCATTGGTCTCCTCAAATTACCAATGGTATGATCTCAAGTATTCTCATTAGGTGTAAAATAGAATTATCAACCATGGGATGGATGAGACCAATCTCTTACTAAATAGTATAGGTTAATTTGTGCACAAAAAGGAAAACTGACTAGACCTAAAATGGCCCACAAAGGCAGCTAGCTTAGTATTTACCTGTGAATATATGAATAATTAAATTAAGCCAGGATTCTGAAGGCTGTTAGGTGCCAGAAGCACTGGAGTTCTAGATACAATATGATGAATATTAAAGGTTTTTAAGCTTTTAATCCAGTGATGGCCTGAACTAAAATCATGATTAAGAAACGACTTTTAACTGTTATTTTATTTTTTTATTATTATAAGGAAGCAACGTGTTCTGTTTAAGGCTTAATAGTCAAAGCTGACACAGTAGATTCCAATAAACTGAGAAGACAAACAACTGAGAAGATATATGACTCATCTTTGAACAATAAAGTTTTAAGAAAGAATAAGGGATATCATGTAATGGCAAGGAATGTTATCTGAAAAAGAACAAATTATTATAATTTGGGCAGTCTGAGTTGTGCACCATAACAATTCAAAGTATGAGAGATTAGCATATCCAGTACCAGGAAGTTAGCACATGCTTATAAAATGCAGGCCATTCCATCCACAAATGATGAAGTAAATCTAAAAATAAAAGGAGCAAAATAAAAAATGCAGTTCAAAAGAGAGTTTGTCCTTTGAAAGCTCATATAAAATAATTGAATAGCAGAAAACTGATCACACACAGGTGTGAATACTGTGAATAATAAGTACACCCTTCCACTCCTTTACCTTTAACGATGAACTGATGTAAATATTCAAAGAGAAGGGGGAGGATTACTTTAACCTGATGTCACACTATTTGTTCAACTCCTTTTGTTCTTTAAGCCAAAGACATTCAAAGTGGGCATTTGACTATTTCATGGTGCTTCTTATATCCCTTCCTCTTTGTGATTTTCATAAAGAAGATATAAACATACAACAAATATTTGTTAAGTATCTGATTTGGAGATGCAATGGTTATGTATTTGTTGTTTTCAGACTAAGTTGTCCTTTTAGCTACTATACTTTGATATACAACATACACTAGAGAAATTCACTAATATATGTGCATCACCAGTGATAAAAATCAATACCTCCTAATCAAATATCATGGCTTTCCTTTCAACAAGAGTGGACTACTCTTTGAAAATGAACAAGGAAAATCTACAACTGTTAGAACAGCTTAAGTAGCCTGAAGTCTTGTTTCTGACTGAAGACAGAGAGGGTTAGGAGTTTGACCACATCAGTGTTACCGCAGGCTACCTATACACTCATCTTCACTTACAGTCATGTTTTTTGGGTATCAACAGAAATGCTGAGACTATGAATACAAATTATTGAAAGCAAGTTCTTTCAAAAGTGGCATGGCTGGAGTCACTGTCTGCGACAAAATGAGAAACTTTGCAAATCAGAGAGGCTGCAGAGTACAACCTCTGCTTCTTCATCTTGACAGAAGTCAGTTGTGGCAGGTTTGTCACCATTTGAGGATGCCCTTGTGTTTCTCTCACAGGAGGTATACTGGTCATAACCCAGTGAGAAGAATACCCAAAGAAGGCACAGGACACAATTTACAGATGATATCTATCAGCATGCCTAGGAACATCTGGAGATATCATAGAAAATGACAATTATTGTTGGGTTACTGCGATTGTGGATTTTTAGTGTACAGAGGCTTGGAATGTTATGACTGCAACCCTCAAAGCAGTTTATAAACCAAAACCCACCCAATGGTGTGAATGTTAACTCTTGATAATTGTCACTGTTGAAGTGACACCCCAACTCCATGTGCAAAAATGGAAAAAGGAGTTGTGGCTGGATGGATGAATATGCACTCACAGCTGTTAATTTGATTTCTATCATCCATTAGTTTCTCTGTTATTTTAAGATTTCATTTAATTATTCAGTGAGAAGCTTGAAATCTGATTAGCCACATTTTTTTTCTAATTTTAACGGTACATTGCTTCTAGGTCCACCACTCAGCGTACTACATTGTCTATTCAAAGCCTGAAACTTATGGCCGTCCCTTGAAGTTAAATATTCACAGCCAGAATTGTAATTATCAGCCCTCTTTTAGTATCTCTAATGTGCTCAAATATTCATTTTGACACTAAGTTTAGTCTTACATAAATGATTCCACATGTACATTCAGTCACATATACCATGTATATGATGATGTAGTCGTACAAATATAGCTGTAAAGAACCTTCTTCTGTTAGAATGTATAGAAAAAGTTAGGTTTGTTAAAGAATTTGCAATTTCTTCAGTAACTATATTGAAACACTTCCTTTATTATCTTTATATGTTTAATGTGAAGTATGTCATGTATGATATTCTTTCTAAATAATGGTAGGACCATTTTCCAATAATATTTCTGTTATATGGGAATCAATTACAATGCTGGCAAACAGCTTAATCATTGTCTGGCAAGTCTCTGCTAGATAATCATTCCATTTAGCTGCAAATGGCCGCATCACTGATTGCTTTTTAATAGTGGTACCCTATTCATATTTACCACTGTATTGTATGGGCAATGAATCATGCTCATCGTTTTACTGGTTTATGTAAATCTTTTTGTAATTGTTTCACCACTATTTTGGCTTCTTGAACATAGGTTTATTATGAGCTATGAATAAACACTTAGTTTTAACAGGTTGCAATAAAACTGCCTTGCACATTTATGAAAACAGTTCAGTTAGAATGAAGTTCAAACTGATTTCTCTCATCAGAAGCATCATACTGAAGGTTCTCTCTGACTGCAGTATCTAAATTTCAGTTCAATATGAAGCAACAGATATACCATAAATGAGTCATCTTGGATGAGCCTTCAGCTATGCCTGTTTAAGGCTAAAATGCCACAGATGAGTGGGAAATTAGTGTGTCACTTGTGCATCCACTCAACTCTTGGTAATAGCAAAAAAAAAAAAGATGGCACTGAGCTAGCATGTGTGGATTACTTCTAAAATTTAGAGAGTAAGTCATTTGCTGAAAAGAAATTAGAATAAAAGCTTTCATAATGGAGGAGTATATTATCATCCAAACCTGATATCCTTATTTTTTTTATTTTTTATTTCAGGCACACAATAAATTGCTAACCTATTACAGCTGTAAAACATACACAGTTGCACGCTTAAATGATTCTCCAAAAACACAGAATGATTGCAGAATCAGTTACGCCACAAGGCACATTGCCAAATTTCTTTGTGTGTGTGTGTGTGTGTGTGTGTGTGTGTGTGTATGAGAGCATGTGTGTGCATGTGCATGTCAAAGTGTGAGTATGCATGTCAAAGTGTGCAAGTATACATATTAATGTGCTGTGTGTTATTATTTTACTCTTCACTTAGATTGTTAAGAGATCCCTCTGGTTCCTATCATTGGCAAAGCAGCAAATGTAAATGTCCTCCCTGTGAAGAAAAGTGTGCACTAATTGAAGTATTGACAAGCTTAAATGAAGCAGAAACAAGCCTGAGAGCACCAGCTAGAATGAAAATTGAGGTTGGTTGCTGAGCAATGCATGCTGGGGCACTAATAGTATTCATTCATGGCTCATTCATGCGAATAACTATACTTTTAAATGTGCCAGCCCAGGTCTATAACACTGCAGCTTGAAGTTAGAAAGCCATGAACTACAACCCAGTGACAAACAGAATAAAAGACAGAACTCTAGTGGAAAATTCAAAGCTTTGGTCTCTTTTCAGACTGAAGCACAAATGCATAATTCAAGCAGTTGAATGCTGGGCAAAATAGGATCAAACCTCATTGTTAATGAAGACTTGTAACTTCTGATGAATAAAAAGCTTCTGCATAGTTAAGTCCAACAATGTTGTGATGTGTTTAATTATTACTTTAATACTTGCACATCTGAAGTCCCCTGTGCATTTTTTTCCATTAGCTGTGACTGTTTAATCCAAATGTTATATTCTGATTCACTAACATGCTGCCACTTCTCTACAGCATCAGTGAGTATTACAATTAACTTAAATCTGACAGGCAACAAAGAAAATAAAGTCTTTTCTGGCATGTATTTAAAGGCTACTTCTACCCAATTAAACAAATCATACCTTTCAGTGGATGTTTGTGCTATTCACATGCATTTTGACTTTTTCTTGTTTATATAATACTTCATGTAACAACAACAACATCAACAAATAATAATAATACTAATAATTGGACTAATTAATTTACTTCAGGAGTTGTGGCCTTTTGATTTGTAAGTTTTGTACAAATACTCCTTAGAACACTCTGGGCTTATAAATACATTCTTGCCATAAGGCCTTCTGTTATCTATTTTATTTCATTACTGTACCTCTGTGAAATGGTGAAATGCATCATATTTGATTTCTTTGTTGTATCTTTGCACATTAGTACCCGTTCTACACCCACACAGTGGCTTATAACCACAAAGGTTCTACGTTGCCCCTTGAAATAAAATCTAGATCTGTGTTCCTTACCTTCTAATATATTTCACTAAAATGCATAGCTGCATTTAAGTAACAGTGATCTGCACTCTAGTATATTGAAATAAAGACTTCTTTCTCAGGCTGCTTTTCAGTCAGATGTACATTAAGATTCAGTTTGTGAACCTTGCCCATTCCTAAGACCATTCTGATTCAACTTTATGAGATGAGGTAATCCAGTCATGTGTACTATAAATATCATATGCCTATCACAGAATTTATGAAAACTATGCTTATCCTAATCATCAGGGCATTTTTATGCTTCTAAAATGGGGATTCAGGTACCTAGGCAGTGAGACATTTCTCTGTGGTACATTTGGTTGGGGACACATGGCTGAAGTAACATTCACCTGCAGAGAAATATGGCTGTTGCAAATTCCTTGTGGGCAAAGAGAAGCACAAACAGCATTAATAATCAAGTGCACTGGGGGCAGAAGACATAATGGGTGTTGTGCTTAGTGCAGGGTACATGTTTATGTAACTACAACATGTAGAAGTGAGCTACAGCCATATTGCCTGCTGTCTCATGTTGCCTTTGGGGTCATGGACATCATTTTCCTCTTGTGCATTTGGTTATTGAAGTTGTGGGTGTGGCGTGGCATTGCATTATTTTCCTTGCCCACAAGGAAGTCACAACAACCATACTTCTCTTTAGCTGAATGTCACTTCAGTCATGTGTCCACAACCAAAGGTACCACAGAGAAATGTCTCAAGGCCTAGGCATCTTAACCCCCAGAGAATTGTGTAATCTCAGAGTTAGTAAATAAAATGATTAGAGGGTGTGGGGAGTGTGGGGGGGGGGGCTTGACCCTGCAAAAAGCAATGTTTTAGAATTTTTGTGGATTTGTTTGCATGCTCCAAGGATATTCCTTCGCATATGCATAGTGACATGCTAACATTTCCATTGGCAACCTTTTGTTGTCAATGTTAGTGATGTCGAAATTTGGTTATTTTCATCATTTTAAGTATATATGTATATATATATATATATATATATATATATATATATATATATATATATGTATATATATATATCTACAGTGGATATAAAATAGTGTACACACCCTGTTAAAATGCAAGGTTTTTGTGATATAAAAAATGAGACCACAACAAATCATTTCAAAACTTTTTCCACCTTTACTGTGACCTACAACCTGTACAATTCAATTGAAAAACAAACAAATCTGTTAGGTGAAAAAATATAAAAAATAAAAAAAAAACGTACAATATGCTGGTTGCATAAGTGTGCACAACCTTTTTCATTCACTAATATATGATTTTCTAGAAGCAGACTTTCAGGCCTCCATTAATACTTGTAGCATATCCTCAGTAAAAGGAGGTATAAATGGAATTAAGACTCCATTATCCAGGTAGTTAAATGAAGCTGATTGATGCCAGGGTGTATCAAACACCCCTGTTCTTATGTGAGCAAATCCAATCTGTGAAGAAGCTTGTGGAAATTTACCCTGGCCATCCCAAAAGCTGGGAGAACCATAGCTACTTGGGCAGGGAGAAAATTACCAAAATGATCTTAGAAGATTCCTTCTGAATTTTTAGAAGTACCCTGGATATTAACTGGAATGGGTGGAACATTTCTGCCCAAGGAAAAGAAAAACGCATCTTCCATCCAGGCATTCTTGCATGGAGTCCTGGAGCAGAGTCTTGCTAGCTGACTGTTCTGAGAGGAGGCAAAAAGGTCTACTTGAGGAACTTCACACAGATGGATTAAATCTTGGAAGACCCTATAACCTAGTTTTCATTCGTGAGGGTCAGCTATTGTGCTGCTCAGCTTGTCTGCCACATAATTTTGCTCTGACAGAATGCAGGATGCCTGTAGAGTGATATTGTGCCATGAGGCTATATTTGTGCCATGAGGCTATATCCCAAGCTACCATGGCTAGTCCCCCCTTGATTGTTGATGTATCACATGACTGTGGTATTGTCTGTAACAACTTGAAAATGTCCCAGAGACCAAAGATGAAGCAGAAGGTTAAGTGCTTTAATCAGGGCAAGCATCTCTTTTACATATACATGCTTGAGTCTCTATGTGAAGTCCCATGCACTTGCATTTTTATCCCTCCTGAAACTGCTCCCCAAGCAAAGAGTGAGGTGTCTTTGGTGACTGACTGCTTTGGAACAGGGAGGGAGAAGGGGAAACCTGGATTTAAGGATACCTGTTGCCTCCACCAAGTGATTTCTCTCTTCTGATAAACTCTGGAACTGGGATCTGAAAAGACAAAGGGTGCTGGGACCAAAGAAACTTCTGATACCTCTCTATCTTTCTCACGTGGAGTCAAGCCAGGGCTATCATGAGAATCATAGAATCCATGAGACCTAAAATCCTGACGTATTTACTCACAGTGACTGAAGTCTGAGTGGAAAACCCTAGAAATGTGTCTAAATATAGATATATTTTTTTCCCTGTAGAAGAAAAGCTCTTTTTTACTGTGGGGTACAGTTGACATCCCAGAAACACAATCCTATGAGAAGGAGTTAAGAAAGACTTTTGAATATTCTCTTGGAATCCCAAATTGTGTAAGAGATCTCTCAGCAAAAAGAGAGATTCCAAACACTTTGAAAAAGACTCTGCAAAGATAAGTAAGTCATTTAAATATGGAAAACTGTAAATACCCTGTAGCCTGCAATCAACAATAACTGGAGCTAAATACTTTATGAACACTCTTGGTGCAGTGGATGGTCCTAAAGGTAAGGCAGAGAACTGATAATGTGTTCCAGACACATGGTACTTTAAGAAACGTCTGAAGTCTGTAGGAGTAGGAATGTGATGTTAAACATCATTTAAATCTAGTGTTACTAGGAAACCTGAATGAGGAAGAAGTAACAGGTTGTGAGATTACATCATTTTGAATTTGAGCACTATCACAAACGGGTTTAAGAAAGGAAGATCCAGAATTAGTCATCAAGCATTTTATTTCTTTTGTACTAAAACATCCTTAAACAAAACATCATTCCCACCTGAGAAATTGTTCAATCACTCTCTGGGATAGCATTTGATGGGGGATAGGTGGAAACAAGAGTTTAGTCTAGAGGATAAGGAATTATACCCAGTGACGGCTGGTGACTTCAAATCAAAGGGGGACTGCAGGAGTTAGCTGAATGGGTGGGGTCAATGGGAAGGGGTGTGGCCAACTAGAAAGGGGAGGAGCTATTCTCAAAAAACACAAAAACTAACTTTAATTAAATATGCTGCCCTGGGTGCCAAATCCTCATTATGAGAGTCCAATCAAGACAAATGAAGTGTAAAAGAATAAAAATATTTCAATGCATTGGCTGCATGACAGCTTACTTAATATCTAGATGGAAACAAAAAGGTTGTGAGGCATGAAAAAATAAATTATTTTTTAAATACATTACTGGAATGTCAGTCAAAATCAAGTATAAGAAAAACAAGCACACTCAACTCAAACCGCTTCTCCTTGCACTGCAGTTCTAATTATAATTTATATTCAGCTTTATTAAAATACCAAGTAACATGCTGAAAGTAGCAATCTCTGTGATGCCCCCACTTGTAAAAATGTTTCTTATCCAAAAAAGACCTGCTGCCTGACAACTATCTACTTGTTTCATGGGGAAAACATGATCAAAGTAAAAATGAAAAGCAAACAAGAAACAAGCTCAAGATACATTGCTTAAAGGATTACTGTACAGATTATGGACCACATATGAATGGCATTCTCTTTAGTTTATGGGTAAAGCCCTCAGAGATCACTGGAAGTCTCCAACAAGTGTAATGAGCTTCTTAAAATAATGTAATCCTGTTCTTTATTACAAATACTGTCATATGCATTTCAATACCCAACACTCATACATTATCTAGTTAAGTATTCTCTGCATGACAACAACAGAAAGGCTTCAATGTTTGCAATTCTTTAACAGTATGCTTATTAAAGCTTACTTGCATGTTATGATCTCAGACAAGCTTACCTGATGGTCATTAAAGCATTGCTACGTAAAACACAGAGCAACAGGCACTTTGAGTAATAAGCATAAATCAACAGTACAAAAATATGACAGAAACCAGACATTCTGCAAAATCAAGAACAGATGAAAAGCCACTGTAGTACTTGTGTCTACCTTGGATGGGGGGGTACCCTGCACATTTACACTGCATAACTGCTCCTTGCCTTGCTTGGACACATCCAGAGTCACTACATGGGGGAGTGGGGTGAAACAAGTATGTCACAATTTGAAATGTCTCTGGCTGACGGTGATGGCCCTGACAGATTTGTCATACCTCTCACCCTCAGAGCAAGAAATCTGGGCAAAGCCATACATATAAGTGGGACAAAGCCCCCAAAATAAGGAAAATTTTTAAATATTGCTCTTATAAACTTAGAAAGAAAATAGAATAGTAGGTCTTAGTAGTATGAATTTTCTGAAGGATATGAAATGTGAAACTCAAATGTCTGTCATTATTTTCTAACTTCACTCTTTAATGATTTACCACTAATTTGCCAAAAAAACAAAATTTTATGAAAAATGGACCAAAAATGTGATGCAAAAATATAAAATAGCCACACAATACAGCTGGGAACCTGTCAAAGAAGGGACACTTTTTAAATATTAGTACTGCTAACTTGAGCAGCTGACAAAATAAAAGAATCTACATGCATTTCTGAAATAAAAGTAATCTATAACTGATTATTACCGTTATTTCTTAATTGTAAACCCTCCATGTTTTCTTCCAAAATTGCTATTTTGCGGAGGGATTATTAGGGGAAGAGCAACATTTTGAGCCAAATTCGAGGACAGTTGAGAGGTTTGGCCATGCCTAATTCTATAAAGCAATTTATTTGCATGTACCTCTCAACCTGTTAATGCAATAAATTTGGACAAGGGCAAATATATTGGGGGAACATATAAACAGTACTAAAAATTGCTTTTGTATAAACTGAGACAGTTGATAGAATAACAGGTCTTGCTTTAGCATGCATTTTTCTGAAGGTTATGAAGTCTGAAACTCAGTGTGTCATTATTTAGTGACTTAATTCCTAAATGATTTTCCAGAAATCCACAAATTTTATGAGGAACAAACCAAAAATAAGAAGCAAAAATCTATTAATTCTGTGAAAATCTGGACAGTTGGGAGGTATAGTTCAGCTGGGGCTGTCTTTCAGTTTGCCGCCCTTCCCCCTCACAAAATCATGGTCGAATGGAGCCCTTTCAATGATCCATTATTTGGCTATTTCACTCCATTTACCATAAACACTAATGTGCATACTGCTTTACTTCTATGATGATTTGGATTTCATTTGAAAGTTTTATTTTGCATTTTACAACGCAAACACTAAGACATCTGCTAAACAAAGCAATGCAGTCTCACAATGAAAACAGGCTTAGCATTAAAAATGTCTCTGCCCTTGAAACTCACATTCAATGAAACAGCATTGAAACCCACATTCAAAGAAAATACATTTTGCCAGTGGCAGATAAAGATTAACTTTGGGGCTGTTTTCAAATAATAGGCCCCTTGCACATGAAACATACATGTGCTCTTTGATACACCTTCCTGATTGTACTAAATTATATTCCTTGTACAATACAGTACAGTTGTTAGACGGCATTTTAAATTTATTGTTTGAACATTTTTCCAGTAAACAATGAAACAAAATGCATGCACCAATGACAAAACTACCCAATTCAGAACATTTCCATCATAAAAGTCTACTCAACCTTCTACGGTCCACCAGTATCAGTAAATATGCACAATCTAGTAAAAGTCATCTAAATAATTCCACATTAAAAAAATCTGTAACAATGAAGATGTTGCTGCTAGCAAACAACTTTATATGTTATTGTTTACAAATAAAGTGCCTGTTGCTCTTGAGGAATAAACTGCCTATGTTGCATGCATTAAAAAAATGATAAGCTAGTAATATCGCAATAGGGACTGTATGGCAAACTGATAACAGGTTCATAGTTACTACTCTAGGTATCTTTGCCAAAAAGGACTGCAGCATCCACCCACTTTACAACACAGTACAGTATCAGCAATACATCTATCTACTGTGGGAGTAGAACCCACAGCCTTCTGCATCAAGAGCAAGTACACTACCTGTTGTGCTATTAACAATGCAAGCTGATTCTGAATAAGCAGCACTAAAGTTTTGTTCCCCTGCAGCACTCAGCTCCTTGTAAAATCTACTCGACACGCAGTTGTGTCTCCGAACTTTGCAGCACAAGAAATCTGGAAAAAGCAGAAATTTATTGGGGGGGGGGCAAAAGC
The DNA here is from genome assembly GCF_019279795.1 of Protopterus annectens. Lineage (NCBI taxonomy): Eukaryota > Metazoa > Chordata > Ceratodontiformes > Protopteridae > Protopterus > Protopterus annectens. The sequence continues at coordinate 1,771,716,824 of NC_056735.1, read as the reverse complement.
CCAAAAACCAGGGACACATTTTAAACATTGCTTGTATAATGTTGGAAAGTTGCTAGAATAAAATGCTGTGTTACCACCATACATTTCACTGCCACATCTTTAACCCAGGGGACCCTGTGCAAAACAGTCAGAGAAACATACCACTATGCCAAATCAGCTGTTTTGTGAAAGAGAGGAAGACAAACTTAAATGACTACCATTTAGTGAATTCAGTTCTCACCATAGCTGTCAACCTCTTGGCACAAAATACCTGAACAAAGCCAATAATGGGGGGAATACAGCCCCCAAACATATTCAGTGAATTCAGTTCTCACTATAGCTCTCAACCTCTTAGCAAAAAACATGTATACAAAGCCAGTAATGGGGGAATACAGCCCCCAAACATTCAGTGAATTCAGTTCTCACCATAGATAACTCTCAACCTTAGCACAAAATACCTGGACAAAGCCAATAATGGGGGAATACAGTCCTAAAAATAGGGACAAATTTCAAATATCCATGTTATAAACTTAGACAACTGCTAGAACAGTTTTGTGTTACCATGTACTTTCTGAAGAATATGAAGTCTGAAATTCAAATGCCTGTTATTTTTAAACATTTAACCAGGAAACTAGTCTGACTTGGAACAAAAGACAATTTTCAGCAGAGCAGGGAGAAATGCCAGACACATCTTTGTAAGATGGGAGGACATGCAGACACCACACCGAAGGCACCCCAGGCAAGAATCAAACCAGCGGACCTGTAGCTGTTAGGCAGCAATGCTACCAGTGCACCACTGCACTACAGACTTTGCAAGGAAAAATGTAGATACACCACAGATTTTATGAGGAACAGAACAAATATGAGGCAAAAATCTGCAAATTTTTTTTGAAATGGTGGTGTATAGGGAATTCAGGTCCTTGCCACCTGCATCCAAGGTAGAGGGTACAAACCTAAGTATCTCTACCCACCACCATTTGTTCTCTTTAGCCACCAGTATATAGTAACTAGGGCATCACACACACACTGCAAAATGTGCTCAAGTTTTAATTTTGCAAATGACATTGTAATGATGTGCATCTCAGATAAAATGTTTTACAGTAATTCAGGTGTTATGAAAATTCTTGTGTAACCAACCATTTTGAAGACACCAAGCTGGTAATGAGTTTGACAAATGGAGCAAGGAAATTTCCCTTGGTAATGAAGCTCAAGGGATTACTATCTTGGTTCTGTTTCACAGACACTTAAACTACTTTGTTAAGATCAGAGAAGGACTATCATTCTTTGTATCACATGATCAGTTTTATTTACCCCATTGTATTAGAAGTTTAAAAAAGGGCCGGAAGCTTTACAAGTTGTTAAGTATTTCACTGACAGAAAAACTACAGCCCATGGCAAAGTGCATAAAAGCTTTCTGATACTTTGTTCTGCAGTGTTTCTTTTGTTTGTATAGCAGCACAAAGTATGTTGTAGCTTTCAAATCTTACTATGGGGTACCAACACAGTTTTGTGGTGGCTGCAGTCTGTGTGACAGTGTAAGCTGTACTAAAACAACTGTTATACATAAGAACCTCAGCATGATCAGATCTCTCTTTTTCACAGTTTCAGAGCATAGTCAGCATGTTCCATGCATTTTACACACGCGCGCACACACACACACACACACACACACACACACACACACACACACACACACACACACACACACACACACACTTCTTTTGTCCAGCAAATGTCCTAGTTACGAAGCCTTCACCTACCTGTTTGCAACCAAACACCTACCCGTATCACGAAGCAAGCCCACACTCCAGCCAGTGACCACCATTTCACGAATGAAGCAAGCAAGCCCACAATCCAGAGAGCGGCCAAACACCTACCTGAAGCAGTAATCCATGAATGAAGTCAAGCCCGTGCAATGAACGTCCTGCGAGAGCAGCAGCAGCTCACCCCTCATTGATTCTGCCTGCAGCCGAAGCAGTCTGGAGCTCTTCTTCTGTGCGGTGATGACCGCACAGATTCTTGGGTATCTCACAGCAATAATTGCTGGGTACCGCTTTGTCTCTATCCAGACTGCTGATAAAGGCAGTCTGAGTTCTTCTAATGAGTTTGGACTCGTGATTTTTTTTTTTTGCTTTTGCTTTCCAGTTTTAAAGATTTTTCTTCTGTAATTTCTAGGTGGGAGGGCTGCAGTCCAGCAGTCCGATAGCACGAGCCACCCCTGATTATACCTGGAATGGAGAAATTTCCTCCCACTGCCACCTTTAACATTGATGAGTGATCTGCAGAACCAGTTTGTCTGAAACTATCTGTTGCCAAAGAAAAGTGGAGAGGCAGACTTTCTAGAAGAATAAAAAAGGGTCTGCCAGGGCAGAAGCGGGGAACAAAGTCTGCTAAACAGCCATTCTGACTTAGTGGGCTGTCATCGGTTTTGGGATTTTCCAGAATTCTTCTTGGAACCCACTTGCCATTTCTTAAGTGTCTGTTTGCATGTTACTGCTTATTTTGTTTCTTATCAAACTTGGATAAGTAGTTAGAAAATAAATTGGAAAATTTGGAAAAAGAGGGCTGAAAAATTTACCAAATCAGCTTACCCCTTTCATCACACTTTTTGATCACCTCTGCAGCACAGGGGGAAAAACTAAATCTCTTAACAAAGTAGAATTTAAAATCTCATTTTTAACATCATCCGGAAGGTTCTGAGAATGCAGCCATGCATATCTTCCAAAACAGTACCAGTGGCCGTAGCCTTTGAAGAAGTATCAACAGAGCCATGCACAGACTGCTTACAATGAATAGTGACTTGAACAACTGAAAAAAAATAAATTCTTTAAAGAAGATTTTTCCTCACAAGAAAGTGCACACAAGACATTCCTCATAGCTTCACCATTAGTTAGGACTAACCTTAATATCTGAGCCTGACAATTCAAAATGCTGAAAATCAAAGCTGCAGAATGATATACTTTTTTTCCCATACTTATCAGTAATCTTCACCTCCTTATCAGAAATAGTAGGATAGGAATTAACTAAGGGTTTAGCAGTAGGATTAACTGAAGCCATAGCTGCTGGATCAGGTTTGTGAAGGCTGTATAAAAACTTAAAAAGATTCAGGAACGTTATGCATTTTCTCTACCTTTTTAGGGGTAGCTGACTGTCAGGAAAATTGCAGGTGGTAGCACATGCATCCTCCAAAGCTGACAGAAGTGCAGGGATGGGTGCAGGTTCTGGAAATTTCTTCTGTAACAACTCATAATGTTTTCTTAGGAACTGTGAAACCTTATTGCTCTCCATCACTGAAAACACTGGCGCATGCTACTAATAGTCTCAGATGAAGAGAAACCCCACCAGGGAGAGTCAGAAACTGAGTCTGAATCAGAAATCTGAAGAGAAAACCCTGTATCTGTCCCTTCATCTTCTTGTTCAGATTCAGAATCTTTAATCTTTTCAAGAATGACGGTAACCCTCTTTCACTTACCAGAAACTACTTTGCAAGAAGGATCAATGAAACCCTGAGCCAGACCCAGTAAATTACTCCTGTTTATGGAAATTTGAGGAGGAGTAGATACATGTTTATTTTTCTGTTTTTTTTTTACAGGAAACTGTGACCAGCAGTGTTACTAATGGTGGCAGCAGTGGCTTCCCCAGAGATGGGCGCAATATTCTAACAAAACAGAAAAGCATTCCCTGTTATGTCTTCCAGGACCAACAACAGTGGCTCTCCCTTGCCCACTGAGGGGACCCCAGCAGCCGCAGAAGACGTGGCTAACCCCTGGTCCATAGTGCCTATAGTTGCTACATCAGAGGTATCGGGATTAAAAGATTTGTGGTCTGAGGTATAATTAATGGCCATAGCAGAGTCACCCACCTGCAACAGAGGCAAATTGCTAGCCTGCTGTGATGACAAAGGCTGGTTGTTTAACTTTTTTTTTTTGTGGCTGGAAGAAGGATGGTCTGTGGGACTGACAGATTGTTTCATGGTCAAGTCCAAAATGGTGCCTCTCTCTCCCAAGGAAAACAAGCAGTAATGCTGGTAAAATCAAAACGTGTTTATAAATCACTTTTTTCACAGACAAACACAATAAAACACTTTGAAACACTTTGCCAGTTCCACAAAGTAAAATAAACACAATTTCTCCAGAGAAAAAGTGTTTTTCAGTTACATTAAACAACTTGTAAACTGACAGCCATTTCTGTGTATTTAAAGTGTTTTTCTGATTGTATATGCTTTATTTTCTGAAACCCCCCCCCAAAAAAAATATATATATACTTGTTGTCCCACCTTTCTAAGCTAGTATAGTCCAGTTTTCAGGTTAGTGCTGAATTCAGGGCTGTGTTACAAGTTTCTGTGTTTGCCCATACCTTACTTGGATAGAAGGAAGTTTTTCTGTTCACCGTGAGAAAGGGAGCTTTGAGCAGCCTATCTGTCCCTGGAGGAGTGGTTTCAGCCCAGAAATTAGTAGTTTATTGGCCATTTTGGGCTAATTTCTATCTCTTTCATTTCCCTGCCATAAAACCCGCATTTGCAAGGTTTTTGCGCTAGTATACAGCTCAGCAACCTCCTGCCTGGTGCTCTGCAGAGTTCTACAGCAGCAGACAGACAAAAGAGAGACTTTGGAGTGATTAAGTATCATTTTTCTGCATTTTCTTGCTGCCTTTAGCTAATTCTGCCTAAAATGCTGATTTTCTAGAGATTCTGTGATTTAAAAAGCTTGTTTCAGCTACATATTGTACTTATTTTACTGCCTGCACTTTAACAAAGTCGTTTTTGTGTTTAAATTACCTGTTTAACTGTTGTAGGCTACACATTCAAGTGTGATAGCCATTTCTGTGCATTTAAAGTGTTTTTGTGATTGTATCTGCTTTATTTTCTGAAAAAAAACAAATATGTGTTTTCCCACCTTTCTAAGCTAGTATAGTCCAGTTTTCAGGTTAGTGCTGAATTCAGGGCTGTGTTACAGTTTTCTGTGTTTGCCCATACCTTACTTGGATAGAAGGAATTTCTCTGTTCACTGTGAGAGAGGGAGCTTTGAGCAGCCTATCTCTCCCTGGAGGAGTGGTTTCAGCCCAGAAATTAGTAGCTTATTTGCCATTTTGGGCTAATTTCTATCTCTTTCATTTCCCTGCTATAAAAGTTTTGCGCGCCGAGCAGTGTAAAACTATAGTATAACTTATAACTAGGGTACAACTATTCCCGGCTCCACAAAGTCTACTCTTCAATTTTTCCCTTGGAACTAGACAAACTTTCAACTTAAACACTCAAACCATTCACCTCTCATCCTGGCACTTGCTCAAAACTCATATAGCAAGCACTAATAAATCTTAGCACTAGACGCCCCTATATTGTAGAGAAGGACAAGGCTCTCTATTCGACCTTACCAATCAATCAGAAAAACAGTTCACTGTACCTATCCAGGCATGTCCAAAGGGCAGTTTCAGGTGTACTCTCTGGTCCAACTGGTGAATCTGGGCATTTTAAGGCAATATTACAATTGCCTCATGTACAAAGACAACCCTCTCCTCCTTCCACCAAACACTAATACATGCAAGAGATGCAATTTTGCAGCCAAACTGGAGGCTAAGCTCTCTCAACCCAAGACTGGAACAGGCAGTCAAGAGGTGAAGGGAATTACTTGCATTACTCCACCAGTCTCACATAGACCTGTGAAACCAACACTGGCAAAAAACACACATAAATACACAAAAACATACTCGGAGGCTTGAAATAAAAACCTGCAAAACCAACAGAGACCTCCAAAGAAGACATCCAAGCAACCTCCACCGCCAACACAAAACATGAAACACATACTTCACAAAACCAGTGTGCCATGCAATCACAGCTCTTAAGGCAAAATAACATACACAACACACTAGTAATAGGTGACTCTATAGTCAGGCACACTAACGTCCCACTCACTAGGCCGAACAAGGAGAAGGTTACTGTTAGCTGCCTGTCGGGTGCCAGGATCCACCACATAATGCAAGCACTCAGGTCACTCCAGAACAAGTACAAATATGACTGTCATTGTCCATGTTGGTGTGAATGACCTGAGCTGTACCTCCATGGACTACATGAAAAGAGACATGGAGGAGCTCTCTGATCATGAAGCCCATGCCAGTATGACTCTGACCCTGAGTAGCATCCTGCCCTTACCAAGAATGATACCATGGTATAGACAAAAAAATATCAATTTCAACAATTGGCTAAGCTTCTGGTGTCATTCAAAGGGGATCCAGTGTCTGTCAGCCTAGGATGACATGCTCAACAAGCCACTCTGCTTCACTAGGGATGGCTTGCACCTGTCACCCTTAGGCTTTTGAATACTGGCCAAGGCTCTTGCCACCCCCATAGTGCCTTTCTTAGGCAAGGCTCAAAGGACAAACCCACCACCATAAATAGCACAAGTAACAAAAAACTAAGGATAATGCTACTCAATGCCAGAAGTCTAAACCTCAAAATGCATGCACTTGAGACACTCCTCAGTATGGAGAAAATCGATATATGTGCAGTAACAGAAACCTGGTTTTAGGCTCCAGAGAGTACCCCATCACTACCAGGCTACAACTCATACCACACATTTCGGCCAAAAAACCCGGACCAAAATACAAAAGGCGGGGGAGTATCCATATTCATCAATGATACCCACACCTCCAAGTTAGTGGTACAGCACGATGCTTCAAAGATCATCCACATGCAACTAACAACAGGCAAAACTGCTATTCAAATTATAGCTTGCTACAGATCACCCACTATGTCCCAGGACCCCCACTCCCCATTCCTGGAAACACTGGGAAACATAAAGGTCCTACCAAACACCCTGATATTGGGTGATTTTAATTACCCACACATTAACTGGGAAAACTACTCAAATACAAACTCCCTTGCCCAACATTTCCTAGAATTTATAAACTCAAATGCCCTGGATCGACTGGTCAACACCCCCAACAGTGGTGACAACGTATTGGACCTGGTCATCACCAACATGGGTGACCGGTGTTCCACACCAGAGATCAACCCCTCGCTGGTTAGATCTGACCATAAACTAATCACTCTGGATATCCACATTCCACCACCACCCCCGGTCAAAGAAACCACCGTGAAAAACTTTTCAAAAGCAAATTTCACTTTACTTAAATCCAAGGTGGGAAGTTTCAAAGCCCCTATGCTAAAGGATAACGCTGTCCAAGCTGCAAAATCCTTTACTAATGCACTCTACATGCACCTACAAGAATGCATGGATCGTGCTATCCCAAACAAAACCAAGACTCACTCCAAGAAAAGTAAACCAGTCTGGTGGACCCCTGCCATAAACAAGCTATACAATAGAAGGAGGAAACTAGTACAGAAAAGAGTAAAATGCCAAGAAGGGAAGACATCCCTGATCAGTATCGGCAAGAAACTACGTTCCCTCATAAAATCATCCAAGGCTAGCTTTGAAAGAAAAATTGCCATGAACTCCAAAGATAACCACAAAGCATTCTTTAGCTATGTCAAGAATCTAAGTGGAAATTCTCAGATCTGCTCGAAGTTAGTGCAGAATGGCACAAAATACACTGAACCGGCCGATATAGCCAACATCCTGGCAGACAGGTTTGGTGCAAACTTCACCCTCCTCTCACCCGCAAAAGGGCCCATAACTATACCAGAAGAATGTAGAGCTCCTGAAATCACAGACACTCAGGTTAAAACAGCCCTCTCCAAGGCCAAAAACACAGCATCAATGTGATCAGACAGTGTCCCAGGCTGCGTTCTACATGAGCTCAAAGATGAACTAACCTTTCACCTAAACACACTGTTTAAACTTAGCCTCTCCACCGGCTACATGCCCACAGAGTGGCGCACAGCAAAGGTTATTCCGCTCCACAAAGGTGGAGCCACAACGGATCCTGGGAACTATTGCCCTATAAGCCTTACTAGCTTGGTCTGCAAAGCTATGGAGAGCATCATCATGGATCTCATTAACAGAGACATTGGGAAGCTCCAAACACTGGACCCTACCCAGTTCAGCTTTGTTAAGGGAAGATCATGCCTCCTAAACCAGTTGGACTTCATTGAGACAGTTACCAAGGCTATAGACAAGGGAAAGGTGGTCCACACAGCCTACCTATACCTTGCAAAGGCCTTCAATGCTATTCCCCACTCAGGTATTATAGACAAGCTCACCAGCCTGAAGCCAAATGGCTCACGGACAGATCCCACATGGTAAGAGTTGTGGGAGCTAGGTCTGACTGTAAACCTGTTACAAGTTGCGTTCCCCAGGGCTCAGTCATTGGACCTCTCCTGTTTGGCATATACATCTCAGAGGTAGAGGCAAGCACAGGAGGACTATGGCTGACTAAGTTCACAGTCAACTGCAAACTAGGGGCTATAATTGACTCTCTGGCTGACACAGACATCCTTCAAAAGGGTCTCACTGAGACAGATACCTGGTGTCAAAACCATGGCCTCAAGCTAAATGCCAAAAAGTGCATAGTCATCCCCTTTGGAAAAACAAAGTACCCACAAACTACCACATAGGTGGTAGCCCCTAAATACGGAAGACGTAATAAGGGATCTGGGGATCCAAGTATATAGTAACCTCTCCTTTGATAATCACATTGCCAAAGTGGTTAGAAAATCCTTCTATGTGGCCAACCTAATTGCAAGAGGGTTTGCATCCAGATCGAAAGAGATAATTGGGCCCCTCTATGCATCACTCATCAGACCCATCATAGAGTACAATGCCCCATTTGGGATGTACCTTACAAGACACCTGCAACAGCTGGAAGGACCACAGAAATACCTCACCAAGAGGATCACTGGCCTCAAGCAGATGCCCTATGCAGCTCAACTGAAGAAACTCCAGCTGTACTCGGTTGCATACCGTCTACTCAGAGGTGATCTCTGACTGACATACAAGGCCATGTCCAACCCAGAATTGATGGACATGCTCCACCTAAAGAAAACCACATCCCCTCAAGCCACACGCTCCAGGGATCTAAACCTCACCACAACAATAAATAGGACGTGCTAGAGAGATAGATTCCTGTCCCAGAGACTTCCCATGCTCTGGAACAAGATTCAAATCTACATTAGGCAGAGCTCCTCGCTAACCCTCTTCAAGAGAAACCTTGACAAGGGGATGGAAAACAGAAAGTTTACCCCAGGGGTCACTTCAAAGGCTCTGCTGGACAGAGGCACAGGGAACTAATCTAAGGGGACGGCAAAAGCCAACACATTCTGGCTAGGCTTATAAATGCCCTTGGGCAGATAGCCTAGTACCTACCTATGAACCTATTAGAAAAAAGAGTGCTTCTGTTTAAAAGAACAGTACAATCTCATGACAGTCCATTAAAACACAAACTTCTAGATTTATAATAACTTTCCTGAAGAGGAAAGTTTCACTAATATGCAAAATTATTAAATGGAAGATTTTTTTGTCCAAAGTGAATTTATCTGCACAGCAAAGGAAGAGCACAAGCCGACCACTGATCCTCAAAAGACTCAGAGGACTGTACTCTTTGCCGGCAGTAAAGCTCTGAAGATCTTGGAGCTCAAACTTGTCTTTTAGTCAGCCCATCTTGAGGTGCCTGACAGTTTGGATGCATGGAAGGTGCCCTGAATCTTTGGAAGCTGGTCAGCTGTTATATTCTTGGCAGGATATAACCCATATAACTAAGGCTACTGCAGCAGTGATTAATGTGATGAATATTGATTATTTTAGATCAGATATAAATTGATTGAAAACAACAAAAATTAAAAATAATTTTTTTGCAAGTGGCAGACCCTCCTACTCCACCATCCCCCTGTTAATTATAAGGACCAATTCAAAGGTAGCACAACATCACAATAAGGGCAAGTTCCATACCCGCTGCATCACCATCCCGTATAAAATGCTGGCATTAAAAACTCCATTGAAAACAATGTTCACTCACATGAACATTCACTGTTATTTACAACCTGAAAAAACATTCACTCATATGAGCATTCAATGTTTCAGATAGTACCTATATATATATATATATATATATATATATATATATATATATATATATATATATATATATATATATATATATATATATATATATATATATATATATATATATATATATATATATATATATATATATATATATATATTCACACACATGGGTGTAGGACACTATCAAACCTACAGTGTCCTGACACCCTACAGGTAAATGTCTGACCATTGAATACACTAAGAAGAGCACAATCTGTGCATGCTTCAGGGATTACCTCAGAATGGAGTATATCAGTGACCCCTAAATCCCCTTATAATTATATTTACTAACTCAGAGATGGCATAAGCCTGAGGGGAAAGGAAATATTTACCCTGCCCAGGGACTGTTGATCTCGCACACCTGTTGACTCCCTGCCTATACCGACCATTTGGCACACACATACACACATGCCTCTCTCTTTCTCTTTCTCTCTATATATGTATAAATATATATATATATATATATATATATATATATATATATATATATATATATATATATACTCAGACACACACACACACACACACACACACACACACACACACACACACACACACACACACACACACACACACACACACACACACACACACACACACACACACACACACACACACACATACTATACAGAGTGGCACTGTGGCAGAATTTGAAATGTAATTTCTTAAAATTGGTCTTTACAGCATTATGTTGGAAAATTCCAAATTCATTTTGGAAGATAAGTATGTCTTCATATTTGATTTGTAATTTATGGAATGCCTCTCCCAAAATGCACCTTGTACCTGTTTCTGCTTCACTTTTTCTTCAAGCCTTCCAACTTTTGTTTTTTTTTCTACTCCCTAAAATCACATCTGTACATGATGATGATACTATTTTCACTTATTACTTATCTTGAGAATGCAGCCATTACATCTGTCTCAAGTCTATGGTTTCTTTAAAAACAACTGCTTTCAGACACTGCATCATTCACCAACCCTTTAACATTTGCAATGTATTAATGTGGTATTCACCTAAACAGACACCAAATTCCAGGAATGTACTCTGAATCAGAATAGCACCTCTTCCTTGTCAAGTGCAAAGAAAACTTGTATGAATCATTCAAAACATAAAATCCTGTGTTTTCTTTCTGAATCTTCAGCTATACTATTCTTGCAAACAACTCCATTTCATTTTCACACCACTAATGTCAGAGTCATTTACATATTTGCAGATACACATGATCTGCTGTTTCCCCTTCCCCAGACATCTCCCTGTTTCTAACAGTGTACTGAAAAGTGCAGTGCGTAGCTTTGCCAGGACTTGCCTAGACTGAACTATTTAGTTAAAGCAAATCTGACTCCAGTAACATAATTACGTTATAAATAAAAAAGGGGGGGGGGGCACGACAGAAAGAGAGAGAGAGAGAGAGAGATGGTTAATAAGTCAATCAAATATGTATGAAATACGTTCTTCACTTGTCAGTGCTGCACACAGGAATGTCTAAGTATACACATAAACTTAAATCTCACACATAATCTTACAAATCATCAGAATCGCACACGTAAACTTACAAATCATTAGAATCTCATTTTCCAAATGACAATAGCTTTTATCTTCAATAACATCTATTCATCACTCTTTCACACCATCTCTCCTTCTTACTTTTTTTGAAAACCCGAAGTACATTTAATGCCTGGCTACTTCCTTTTTGGGTTAGGTCTACAGCTATTGGCAAGTCTCCTATACTCCTGTCCATGAGTCATTTAGTAGCCACTTACAGAATGTGTGACTCTTGATCTAATTACTTAACCAGAACATATCCATGAGTTCTCCTTTTAAACAGTGACTTGTACCTAATGGTCTTACCCATTTAAAAAAAGAAAAAAAAAAACAGAAATAACACTTAAAAGCCATGCTGCAGTTTGCAGTTCATATATTAAAAGCTATGTTTTTCTCAAGCAATTTAAAAACTCATATACTTCTTTCCAAAAAAATAACACATAAAGTACTGTTAGGTTAGAGAAGGATGTGCTATGTAACTTCATGTTAACCACTTACAAACTCCATGGCACTGTCACATACAAAGTTGTAAGAGCCTAATGCCCAAAAATAAGGAAATTCTGCCTAGAGTCATTGAGATGGCTTTGTTTCTTTCCTTTACAAAGAGGAAAGAACTTTATTGCACTGACAGTTAAAGCCATAAGTGTGTCTTACAGTAGGGAATTATGGCAACAAGTGTGGATACACAGACAAGGGGCATGAAATTCAAAATGGAGTTTTCAGTGGAAACTGTAGAACATGTAGTGGTGCACGTACGGGGGTGAGGGTGGTGAAAATAATGTCCATCCTTCCATCTTCCATTACATTCCTGCCCCCTCGGCATGTGTAAGTGTGTAGGCTGTACACAAACTCCATTCACAGTGGGGGTGAAGACACTGCTCTTGCTGCACTTGGCCTTCATCATTATGGAAGTAAGTGAGCTATAGGGGGCCTTAACTTTTTGCCTCTGAAGGAAGGAAGAGACAAATGGATGACTTACTGGTCAGAATGGAATCAGTGCAAAAAGTCCTCGACCTATGTGGTAAGCAGATTGGGTAAAAACAAACAAATAAATAAATACATACATATAGACAAACAGATAGACATATATACATAGCACCCTATTTCCCTGTCTTCCTCCATGGGCGGATCACCTAGCCACAGGTATAAAGAAAGTGCGTTAGTGTAGTTCAGTAGGATGTTTTTATTACATGTCTCACAGCATGGTTAGTGTTTAGCATCTCTGAGTCCCCTTGCACCACTTTACCAACGTGTGCTCTCAACCTAACACTAACCCTGCCCCTGGCCTAACATTGTACTTTACCTTAGAAAAACTCTTTCCATAGTACTAGTATGATTTAAGACTTTTTTTTCTTTTAATTTTAGTGTATTTTTGTGTAGCTCAATCACAGAAGTTGACTGTTTACCTGCTTTGTGCAATTAAGTTAATTTGGATTTAGGTGCTTTTGTCTGTCTTTTGAATGTCCATATTTTGATGTGTCTGCATATGAAGTCCCTGTATTTTGGTGTCTGCATTGTCAGGGTCTACATTTTGATGTGTCAACATTTTTAAATATAGTTCTATGTATAGAGAAACAGTTTTTTGTTATCTCTGGTACATAACTGATCTACTGAGGCAGATTATTCATCAAACCCAAGCACTGAAAAAATCACATATTATAGAAATGCACCACACTGTTAGAGATTACATTTTACAAGTAAAATTCAAGGCAAACTTGACAAATACAAACACTCCCAAAGACTAATAATAGCAATGCCTATCATTTATGTATACTAACTCTTAGACTGCACAGTTATGCAGGGAAACAACTAGAATTGTAAAATAAATAAATAAATGAATAAATAAACTTTTTCATCTTGTCCTATTTCGCATAATCTCTAAAGAACAGAGAAGTTAAGTTTTAGTTCAGCCATCAAAGGTAAACCAGCAAAATGACTCTCTTTACAAATGAGCATTCAAGAAACAGAACTTAATAAATCCAACTTCAAGTAATGATCTTTCTAAAATGTGTTCTGCAGCTATTATTATTATTAAGCAATATCCATGACTGGGTGAGATTAATCATGATTTACCCACCGTTGGTGTGATTTGATCTTAAGTGCTAAGTCTGAATGTTTAAACAAAGCCAGCTGTGGGTAAATCCTGCATTACCTACACTTAGGAGAGATCTGTTGCAATTATGCAATGACATTATTTAAGGTGAAAAAAATTCTGACCTGTTCTACATAATGACATTGTATAAATGCAATTCAATTCTCTTTTTGCCATCAGCTGTTATTCTTTAGCATCTAAGATACTGATGAACTGCACATGCAATAAGCTTTATGCATATGAATGCCTGCACAATCATTTGAAGTTTCTAATGTTTTTTTTTTACTCCATGTTGTAGGAAGTACTGCCAGCCATGCCAGCTAGCTGGAATTTTGTAAATAATTATGTGTCATTTGTCTATCAAACAGATTTGTACAGATGTTTGTGCTGCAAATGTATTTGTGGGGTTTGCTTGTATTAAAATGTATCAACAGTGCACCCTGCTGGAATGAAAAGAAATGTACATGTATTATTGTAACTGAATTAAATGTATATGTTTTAATAGAGGGCACTGGGACACCAATAGTTAACCAGCTAGCTTACTTTAAGAAAAGTAAGAGAATTTGTGCTTGATGCAGAGATGTCTGCATCTGGAAATACTGAGAGTATACATTTCTATTCCTATCACACATCTCTCTCCAGTGTTAGTAATGAGGATTCTGGTTCCTTGATTACTGGTCCAGAGGGGGGTCATCACATATTGGACAGCAGTGGTGGGATATTAATTTAACTCCTGTAGCCTGCAAGCAGCTGTCACTAAAAAAAAAGGTATGCACTCTAGCAGCCACAAAGTAGACATTCAGAGTTTCGTATCACAATAGTTTATTTACTTTTTGTTAGCTTAGTTAGTCAGGGAGAACTGGCAAAGATGTCAGCAGAGGATTATGGCAAGTTGACAAGGAACTAGTTGGCTGAGATGTGCCAAGACAAAGGACTGGTGTACGCCAACCTGACTAAAGGAGAAATGATTGCAGCCTGAATCAAGCTGCAGTAAAGACCAGCAACCAGTAGGACAACAGGTCTGGCATTGGGGATGTGCAGCTCTCAGAATAGGACAGATCACCTTTTCCTCAGAGGACTTAAAAACCTATCTGGAGTTAAAGAGACTTGAACTGGAGGTCAAACATTTGGAATCCAAGTTAGCAGAGAGAATGAGGCATTTGGAGGCTGAAGAAAATGAGACTGTGGCAGACAAAACAGATGGAATTAGGGCCAGCAGAAAGTATACAACATTTGGAGGCTGAAGAAAATGAGAATCAGAGGAAATATGGAAAGGAAATACTGCCCTTTGCCAGGGTCATGGGGGTAATGGGGAAGTGAGTAACCTAACCTCAGAAGCAACAAAGGTCAGTAAAATTCTTCCTCAATTTATGGAGGGTGATAATTTTGATAATTGTATTCATATATTTGAAAGAGTATGTAAACAGTATAATACTTCTAAGGGCTCTGGGTACATTTCCTCATCCCTTACTCCATGGTAAAGCTGTAACTGCTGTTTCTAAATTATCTGATACTGATTGCTTAAACTATAATACAGTTATAATACATTAACAAAAACCGGAACAATCCTCTTTCCTCTGCATTCTTTATTGATTTATCCAAAGCTTTTGATATGGTCAATCACCAGCTCCTCATAAATATACTGAAATCCTTTTTACTTGATCCCCTAGCGATAAATTGGTTCAAATCTTATTTAGACAATAGACAGCAAGCTGTGCTATGGGACAATAAACTATCTAACCTCCTTCCCATTTCTCTTGGTGTTTCTCAGGGCTCTATATTAGGCCAACTCCTATTTTCAGTCTTTATCAATGACCTTCACTCTTCAATTCCTCAAACCACCTACATTCAATATGCAGACGACTCTACAATAATCTGTTCAGCCACTTCTCCAACTGAACTACAGTACCTTACCCAAAATGCATTCAATACTGTAGAACAATTGTTTTTAAACCGCTGCCTCCTCCTAAACCCCCAAAAAACTAAACTTTTACTGTTCGCACCAATCAGAAAGTCCACCATAATAAATGTCTCTCTCACATCTAATAATGGCACTTTCATATCTCCTGAACCTACCACCAAACTTCTAGGTATAACAATAGATAGCAACCTTAACTTCGATATTCATATAAACAGCAGAGTTAAAACAATCAACAAAAAATTAGGATCCCTCTATAGAATCAAACCCTTTCTTACTCCAGTGGCCAGGACCGCTATAGCCAGAACCCACTTAATCTCCACTCTACTCTATGCTTCTCCTATCTATACTAACCTTTCCTAGAACAACCTAAATAAACTGGCAGTCTCCTACAATAATATTGCCAGATTTGCAAATGCCTCTCTTTTTAGAACACATCACTGTCTTAATCTAAAGCAACTGGGATGGCTTGAACTTCCAAACCAAATTCTTTTTCACCAGCTTACAGGGTTGGGAGGATGGCCTAATGGTTAAGGTGCTTGCCTTACAAACACAAGGTACATGGTTTGAATCTCACAGGGGATAATTGGCTAAGCTTAAAATGCCTTACAAGGGCAGTTAGCCTAGTACTAATCTATAAGCCTATACTATAGCGCATAAAACCCTGTACCAATACTAACTAGCATTATTACCCCTTACAACAATCTTAAGAATGTACACTCCACAAACAAAATACTTATCAATACTTGCAAAACCAACAACTTGGTAGGAGACTCCCTCTTCTCTAATGCTGTTGGAAAGCACTGGAATCTTTTACCCACTGAACTCATTTCTCTGGCTTCATTAACTATTTTTAAACAGAAGCTAAAACTTTTCCTGCATACCCACTGGTTATGCCCCTGTGCTAACCCTGACTAACTTTCCTCCCTCACACTAATGCAGTCTCCTCACCTGTACATGCTTACCCTTAACAAACCAAATACTATGTCATGACAACTAAAATATATGTATATATGTAAATAGTAACATCTTTTTGTATATTTACCATGTACTACCTGAGTTATGCTTACTATGAGTTCTGTACTTTATATTACCAACAGATGTTAAGTCTGATTGTTGCAACCTTTTATATTGTTTTATTATATATGCCTTGGAGCTTATCTCTCTTTCTTTTTTGTATATATCTTGGAGCTTTTCTCCCCGGGCCTCTACTGAAAATGGACATATATCCAGTTAGACTAGCCCGGTCAACAAATGTAAAATAAATAAAATAAAATAAATAAAAAAAAAATGTTTATTGGAATGTTTTAACACCTGAAGTTTACACAAAAAAGTTTTGTGAGCATAGACGCAAGGCAGATGAAAGTGTGTGTGTGATTATGTTGTTGAGTTAAGCATTTATTTTCATAGGTGGGTGAGTGGATATCAGGTCACCACTTTCCAGGGGCTGGCAGACCTTTTGGTGAGGGAACAATCCCTTAGCACTTTATATGAGGACATGACAATCTAGTTGACAGATAGGGAATACAACTCTGCAGATGAGCTGGGGAAAAAGGAGATCTCTGCATAGCAAGCAGGACATCACTGCACAGGAAAGGAATATACAGTGCTGCACGTGGATACACACAGCCAGGAGCAAGGGTTAAATGTTTTTAATGTAACCAATGGGGCCACCATGTAGCATATAGATGTCCATGGAGGCAAGGTGGGGAAAAAAGGTGGGGGGGGGCAGCAAGTGGGAATAACAGGAAAAGGGGAGTCTGTATACTGGAACAAAGGGTTACTGTATAGAGAGTGGACCCCTGATAGAGGGCTAAAAGGTGAGGTAATACAGCAATTTGTAGTGCCCAAAGCCTACCATCTAGCACTTCTAGCCATAGCCCATGACATTCCTTTTGCAGGTCATATGGGCATAAAGCATAGCGAGAGATGTATCATGCAGAACTTTTATTGGCCTAGGATTGCCAGGAAAGTAACAGGGTATTGCAGGACCTGTGAGCAGTGTCAAAAAGTAGGCAAGGCAGGAGACAAGGTCAAAGCTCCTTTGATGACTTTGCCTGCAAATGAGGAGCCATTTCACAGGGTAGCTATGAATATTGTGGGACCTCTGAGTACCCTAAGTTCCACAGGGAAGAAATATATCATAGTGGTAGTAGATTATACTACTAAAAACCCTGTGGCAGTGGCTCTATCCTCCACTGAGGCAGAGAAGATGGCAAATGCTTTGCTAGAGATTTTCAGCAGGGTAGATTTTCCTAGAGAAATACTGACTGACAGAGGTGAAATGTCAGACCTACTGGCTTGTCTGCCTGAGCACTGTAGGGTGAAGTACCTAAAGACCACCCCCTAAAACCCCCAGACTAATAGTCTTGTGGAGAGGTTAAACTCTACACTAAAGACAGTGCTAAGAGCATTTGCAGATCAGTTTAAGAGAGAGTCGGGCAAATATTTGTCCCATCTGTTGTTTGCTTACAGAGAGGTACCCAAGAATCCACAGGTTTTTCACCCTTTGAGTTACTGCATGGGCATAGGGTGGGGGGACCTTTAGATTTGATTTGTGATGAGTGGTAGGGTGAGTGTGAATCCCACATGGAGTCTGTTGTGGCACATGTCCTAAACCTCAGGACAAGGCTTAGGGTGCTCATGGGCTTGGCCCAGGAAAACCTGGCAGGAGCCCAACAGCAGAAAAGGTCTGGTCTGACAGGAATGCTAGGGCCAGAGAGTATGCTGTGGGACAAGCAAGTGATGGTGCTCATTCCTGTCAGACACAATAAACTGCAGGCAGCTTCAGAGGGACTCTTCAAAGTGGTAAGGAAGGCCAGTGATGTTAACTACATGGAAGAACTGCTAGACATGAGGGAGGGGCATAAATTGCACCATGTTAACATGATGAAACCTTACCATGATAGGGAGGACCTTGTGCTGAGTATTTGCAGTGGATGACAGGAAGAGTCTGAGAGGGATCTGGTGACTGATCTCCTGAGTGAGGCTCAGACTAACACCTCAGTTGAAGGGGTAGCAATGTTGCAGTGACTATCCCCTAACCAGGATTGAGAAATCCGAGCAGTGTTACAGGAGTTTGGGGACATGTTCACTGGGAAACCAGGGTGCACCTACCTGGTGCAGCATCATGTAGATACAGGGCCCCAACGACCTATAAAGCAGTTTCCTTACAGGGTGCCTGAGAGAGTCAAACAGACTCTGAGGGTTCAAATACAGGAGATGTTGGAACTAGGGATAATTTAAGGATCCAACAGTCCCTGAGCCTCCCCAGTGGTGCTGTTACTAAAGAAAGATGGTAGCACCAGATTCTGTGTGGACTATAGAAGACTAAATAGTCACACAGAGTCAGATGCCTATCCCATGTCTAGGACAGAAAAAGACTTAGAGAAGCTGGGTGGGACTAAGTATCTAACCACTACTGATCTGACCAAGGGCTACTGGCAGGTGCCCTTGACTCAACTCTAGAGAGAGGTCAGCCCTTGTAACTCTTTTTGGCTTGTATGAGTTCATAAAGATGTCCTTTGGGATGAAAAATGCCCCAGCAACTTTCCAGAGACTGGTAGATTGTATCCTAGCAGAGCAGGAGATTATGCCCTTGTTTATCTGAATGATATTGCCATCTACAGCCATTCCTGACAACAGCACCTTCAGCATGGTATGGAGATGCTGGGCAGACTGCAAAGGGCAGGGATGACCATTAAGCCCAGTAAGTGTCAGTTGGGTATGGCAGAGGTTCATACCTCTCAACTGGGAAACATCAAAGATCTGGACAAAGGCCCATGAAAAATAGGTACAAATCTGTACGCTGATTAACATAAAATTTTCATACAGTACATAATTATATAACCACACCCACTCGAATGGAATTGTGGGATATCAACTTTCAAACACAAATGGAAGAACAGACAATCAAAATATGGCCCCAGACCCTATAGTAAATGATAACCATTTTTTGAAATGCATAGCAATGATGTTCACTGGGAAGGGAGAAGATAATAAACCTTAGGATTTTGTCTTTGGTGACTTGCAGTATGTGGGTTTTGTGGTAAAAATAGGGCATTTAATGGTAGTAGGCAATATTCTAATCTTAGCAAAAGAATATTATAGTTTGCTAGGACCTCCAAAAATCATTCACCATGGCCCACTGATCAGTGGTGTAGCTTACGTTTGTGCCACCCGGGGCTGTCTTTAAGTTTGCCGCCCTTCCCCTCCGCACAAAATCATGGTCAAATAGGCCCCCCTCATACACAGCCTTCCTCCCTGCATCCATTCCAATATCCCATTACTTGGCTATTTCGCCTCATTTACCAGAAACACTAATTTGCATAATGCTTTACTTCTACAATGATTATTTGGATTTCATTTAAAACTTTTATATTACATTTTATAGCACAAACACTAATAGACATCTGCTAAACAAAGCAATACAGTCTCACAATGAAAATCAACTTAGCATTACAATTTCTCTGCCCTTGAAATTCACATTCATTGAAACAGCATTGAAACCCACATTCAAAGAAAATACATCTGGCCAGTGGTGGATAAAGATTAGCTTTGGGCTGTTTTCAAGTCATAGGCCCCTTGCACATGAAATATACATATGTTCTTTGCTACACCTTCCTGATTGTATTAAATTATAGGTTCATAGGTGTTTACTAGGCTAACGACCACAAGGGCCTTTTTAAGCCTAGCCATATATCCCAAATCTCTGACAAGTTCTGATACGCTAGATAAGTGTAAGCAGGGGCCTGGGAGATGAAACATTTACAAGCTAGGGCCTGGGAGATGAACCATTTACAGGTTGCTTGTGTCCATTAGAAACATAGGTGGCAAACCAGGGATGAATTTTCTGCTCCCATCCAATTTTCCAGGTTGCACTTGAATTGGGTTAGGGAGGAACTCTGCTTCACATGGATGGGGAGCTTGTTCCAGAGACGGGGTAATAACTGGGATACATACCTGTCTCTCCAGCAGAACCTATTTATATAACATGCAAGGTTTAAGTCTTTAGAATGGGTAATTCTGGTGCTGTTTGTTTTACAGGTATGCAGGAGGTCCATCAGAGTTGAGTCTGAGAATGCCCTGTATGTCAGGCATAGATCTCCCCTCAAAAGCCTGTAGGAGACAGAATAGAGGGATAAAGCCTTGAGGTGGTTTACATAGGATATTTTACTTAAGCCCTGTATTCTTTTAGTGAGGAACCTCTCTGGACATTCCAGTTGTTGGATATGCATTGTACTCAATGATAGGTCTGATGAATGCTGAATAAAGTGGATCAATGACTTCCTTGGAATTAGACGCCATACTTTTGTTTATAAATTGTGCAACATAGAATGATTTCTTCACTACTGTAGACACATGATGGTCAAAGGCTATATTACTATCTATGTGTGTCCCTAAGTCCCTGATTCCTGAGTCAGCGCTAAGGGGTGTGTTGTCAATATGATAGTTACCCAGGGTGGATGATTTCCTGAAGGATACCATTATGTATTTCTTGGCATTTAGTTTTAGTCCATTGTTCTGACACCAGTTGTTTGACTGTGTCAGCGCCTCCTGGAGAACATTTGTGTCAGTGTGGGATTCAATGACAGCTCCTAATTTGCAATCATCTGCAAATTTAGTCAGCCAGAGACCACTGACATTGGCCTTGACTTCAGAGAAGTAAATGCCAAAAAGGAGCAGTCCAAGGACTGATCCCTGAGAGACGCCACTTGTGACTGGCCTCTTTGTAGAGGTGAACTCCCCAGTGTTAACTTCCTGGGTGTTATCTGTGAGCCAGTTGGAAATCCACTAGCCTACATATGGTTTTGTATGTAATCTCCTGAGTTTGTCAACAATGCCTGAATGGGGTTTTGTGTCAAATGTCTTGACCAGGTCAAGGTAGGCAGTGTGAAGCATTTTGCCCTCATCCATTGCTTTTGCGACCTTCTCAAAGAGGCCCACCAGGTTGAGTAGGCATGATCTGCCTTGACAAAACCAAACTAGGTTGGGTCGAGTGTCTGGAGGTTTACTATATCACTATTGATCATTTCCATGATAATTCTTTCCATGGCTTTACATATAAGACAAGTGAGACTTATGTGTCTGTAGTTTCCAGGGTCTGTAGATGGCCCACCTTTTTGCAGAGGATGACTTTTACTGTTCTCCCTTCATAAGGCATGAAGCTTATTTGGAGGCTATAGTTAAATAGCAATTCCAGAGGTGCTGATAGGTCATGTTTCATGTTATTTAGAAGGTACCCTGAGATATTGTTTGGGCCCATTGATGCAGTGTTCTTTGCCTTAGAGAGAGCATTATGGACCTGTTCCCTAGTGATAGCAGGAGGAGTTATATTTGATATTTCCTGAGGGAAGCTTGAGGGGGAGAGAGGGGTAAAGTTGGAGCTGAATTTATCGGCCAGTAGGTTTGCTTTATCTTCTGACTCCATTTACAATGAGCTCTGCACACAATTGTGTATTGCGTTTAAGGTTGTGGACACAGCTAAAGAATGCTTTGTGAGTCCTTGGCCTGGGATGGCAAATTGACCTCATATTTGACTTTGATAGACTTTATTTGTCCTCTGAGATGTTTGTTTAGTTTGATGAGAGTGCTTTTATTGTGCTAGGTGCTGCACCTCCTAATGTTTGCCATGATTTTCTTCCTTCTGTAATACAGCCTATCAATTTTATGATTCCACCAGGGTGGCTTGTTTTTTGAGTTAGTTCTGTACTTATTCCTGGTGTGTAGAGCTGCCTCTATGCAGCTAATAGCATGCTTGTACTGGGTTTCTGTGAACAGTTTTGCATAGGCAGCAGTGTTCTTAGGGTTTCTTGGGGGCTTGAAATTTTGCCAGGTTATCACTTAATAGCAAGAGGCTAGCCTTAGAGTAGTTCCTGAATATTCAAGGTTTAGCTGGGGGACCAGGTTTTATTTTTACTTCAAAGGTGACCATTTTGTGGTCTGACCTTACCAGGGAAGATGTTACAGTAGGGGATGTGCAGCACTCTCCCATATTAGTTAGGACCAGATGCAGTATGGTTGCACCCCTGGTTAGTGTATTGACTATTTGGCTCTGGGAGTTTGTGTTTACAAAATCCAGGAATCTCTGTGCCTTTACGTTTGGTGTTTTATAGGATTCCCAGTTAATAGTGGGGTAATTAAATTCACCCATGAATATGGTATTGGGTTGGATGGTTAGTGTTTCTAATAAGTTTAAATACATGGTATGGGCTTCCTGGGTTATACAGGGGGACCTATAGCTGGCAAAGAAGTGATACTGGATTTTGCCTACTGTGGTTTGGACATGGAGTAGCTTAAGTGCATTTTCTGTTTGACCAGTCTTGAAGTATATATATTTTTGATGTAAATAGCTACACCTCCACCTTTAGTCACTGTCTGTGTAGTAGCTGGTCTAAATGTGTGGAAGGCATTACAGCCTTGCACTGTTAGTGTGCTCTCCATGGCTTTAAACCTTATCACAGTCACTACGCAGACATCAACATTCTCTAGGGTGAAGAGAGCATCTAGGGAGTGGAGTTTTTTTTTAGACTGCTAGCATTGAGCAGTAATACCTTTAGATCTTCTTGGTTTTGATTTGCTGTATTGGAAGTACTTTAGTTTGGCATTCATAGGTTCATAGGTATGTACTAGGCCTAGCCGAAGAAATTCCTTGGCATCATGCCACCCACTGTTGGTTCCCAGTGCCCCTGTCAAGCAAGGCCACTGAGGTGATCCCCGGGGTGACTGCCACCGGCAGTTAGTTTCCTGTGCCCCTGTCAAGCAGGGCCAATGAAGTGATCCTGGGGTGAATTTCTTATTGCCCATCCACTTGTCAAGATTTCTCTTGAAAAGGGCCAGTGAAGTGCTCTGCTTGACGTGAATGGGGAGTTTGCTCCAGAGGATGGGAAGTCGCTGGGTTAGGAACCTGTCCCTACAGCATGTTCTGTTTATGGTGGTAATGAGGTTTAGGTCCCTGGAGCATGTGGGTGCAGAGGGAATGGGATTTATTTAGGTGTAGCATGTCTAGCAGCTCCGGGTCAGACATGGTTTGTATGTCAAGCAGAGATCACCTCTAAGTAGGCGATTTGAGACCGAGTATAGCTGGAGTTTTTTGAGTCTGTCAGTGTAGGGCATATATCTGAGGCCTAAGATCCTCTTAGTTAGGTATTTCTGTGGCCATTCCAGTTGTTGCAGGTGTCTAGTGAGGTACATACCAAATGGGGAGTTATATTCAATAATCAGTCTAATGAGGCACGAGTAAAGAGGGACTATGATCTCTTTCTTTCTTGATGAGAAACCTTTTGTGATAAGATGTGCTACACAGGACTTTCTGACCTCAGTGGCAATGTGGTTATCAAAGGAAAGGTTCCTGTCTACTTGTGTCCCAGGTCTTTTATCACTCCTTTGGTGTTTAGCGGCCTACCGCCTATGTGGTAGTTCATGGGCACCGAATTTTTCCAAAGGGAATGACACTGCACTTTTTGGCATTGAGCTTGGGGCCATGGTTCTTGCATCAGTAATTTGTCTCAGTGAGGCCTTGTTATAGGATATCTACATCCACAGGAGACTCTATAATTGCTCCCAATTTGCAGTCATCTGTGAACTTGGTCAACCAGGGTTCCTTTGTGTGGGCTTGGACTTCAGAGAAGTAGATACCCAATAGGAGAGCACCCAGGACCGATCCCTGTGAAATGCTGCTTGTAACTGGTCAGTAGTCAGATTTAGATGCTGCTACTTTTACAGTGTGGATTCTATCAGTGAGCCAGTTGGCCACCCATCTTATGACATAAGGATTTATGCCCAGTTTAGTGAGTCTATCTAAGATTCCTGAGTGAGGTATGGTGTCGATGGCCTTGGCAAGATCTAGTTAGGCTGTGTGCACTACCTTGCCCTCATCCACAGCTCTGGTGACAGGCTCAAAGAAGTCTATCAGGTTAATCAGGCATGATCTGCCTTTCACAAACCCAAATGTGCATGGGGTCTAGAGTTTGGAGTTTCCCTATGGCCCTGTTGATAAGGGCCATGATGATGCGCTCCATGGCCTTACATATCAAACTCGTCAGGCTAATGGGTTGGTAGTGTCCAGGATCTGTAGTCACTCACTCTTTGTGGAGTGGGATGAATGTAGCAGTGTGCCACTCTGCAGGTACAAAGCCTGAAATGAGGTTGTGATTGAACATGGTACTTAGGTATGGTGCCAGTTCATTTTGTAGTTCATGTAGGACACAACCTAGGATATTGTCAGGTCCAATGGAAGCTGTATTCTTGGCTTTGGGCAGTGCATTTTTTACCTGTGTAACCATGATGATAGGGACTTGGCATTCCTCAGGTACTGAGATGGGCACTTTGGGGGGTGAAAGGGGGGTAAAGTTTGCACTGAACCTGTCAGCCAATATGTTGGCAATATCAGTTGGTTCTGTATAAGTATTGCCATTATGCTGTAACTCAGAACAGATCTGAGACTTGCCATGTAGATTCTTGACATAGCTATAGAATGCCTTGTGGTTGTCTTTATTCCTTGTATAATACAGCACACTTGCTAGACTGCATTTTAAATTGCTTTGAACATTTTTGCCAGTAAGCAATGAATCAAAATGCATGAAATAATAATGACAAAACTGCCCAATTCAGAAAGTTTCCATCATAAAAGTGTACTCAAATTCTACAATTTGCTAGTATCCGTAAATATACACAATCTATGCAGAAGTAAAATTCATCAAAATAATTCCACATTAAAAAGATTTGTAACTAATAAAGAGGTTGCTGCTAACAAACAACTTTATATTTCATTGTTTCATCTGCAAATAAAGTGCTTCTTGCCCTTGAGGAATAAATTGCCTATGTTACATTAAAAAAATGATAAGCTAGTAATATTGCAATAAGGAATGGATGGCAAACTGATAACAGGTTCATAGTTACTAGGTATCTACACCAAAGAGGACATTCTCAGGACTGCAACATCCACCCCCTTTAAAAGTACAACACAGTACAGTATCAGCAATCCATCTACATACTGTGGGAGTAGAACCCACAGCCTTCTGCAGCAAAAGCAAGTATTCTACCTGTTGTGCTAACAACAACACAAACACACTTGCCATGAGCAGCACTAGATTTCTCTCCCCCTGAAGAACTATCCAGCACAAGCAATCTGGAAAAAAAACACACACCCACCCCTTGCTGCAGCAGAAATAACTTAACAACAGATTAGCACACACACCTTCCTGCAGCAGCAGACATAACTTAATGGCAACACACACACCCATCCTCCCTTCCTGCAGCAGCAGACATAACTTAACAGCAGATAAGCAATTCAAATTAACTATGAGCAGCAGAGAACACTCTTAATAGTAGCAAATCTATTTCCAGGACTAGCATGGCAGCACAAGCAGAGGTTAACGGCAGCAGCAGAATTAACAGCAACAAGTCTATCTGTTAACTCACAACTTACATAGATGACTGGGAGCACAACTTACAGTAGATTTACACACTTAATGGCAGCAATAATAAGACAGATTTCACACACCCTTAATGGTAGCAAAAATATTCCATCTCTCACACATAGAGCTTAACAGCAGCAAACATTTCTGAGTATCTGCTTCTGTTCACAAATCACACAATAATAGATTTCTGTAAATGGAGTGGACTGGTCTGGCAGCCATGATTAAGTAGATTTCCACAGTCCACACACACAAATAATGGCTTAATGGAGCGGACTGGCAGCCATGCTTAAATATATTTCCATTCCCACACACAAAGGAGCAGACTGCAGCAATAATCTGGCAGTACAGATAGCATACACATACTATTTTTTTTTCTTACTTGGAGGCATGGCTGCATGTAGTCAGGTGCTAGGCAGTCAGACACAGCAAAACTTTTTAAATTATTGCACTGCTGCTGTAATATTTCCTCCAAAACAGTTAAACAAAGCTAATGTCATTCACAGATGCCCTCTGTAGGCTGGTAATGCATGGTGACGTTAGTCAGAAATTTAAAGTTGTACTTAGAAAAATAAATAAATAAAAATAAATTAAAAAAATCGTGAATTAAAGGGGCCACTCAGGAAATCGTGGCACTCAATTATTTTGTCCTTAAATCCAGTAAATACTGAGGACTTTGGTATGGTTGAGAGGTATGCAAAGGTCTCCTACCTTGGACATAGGGTGGAGAGTGGTAAGATCAGGCCAGAATCTGCCAAAGAGGAAGTCATTCAGGCATAGCCTCACCCTGTTACCAAAAAGCTAGTGAGGGCATTTTTATGAACAGTGGAGTGCTATAGAAAGTTTGTCTCTAATTATAGTACAATAGCTGCTCCCCTGACAGACCTGAAAAGGAAAAACAGATAAGGTAGTGTGGACCCCAGGATGTGAGCAGGCATTCCAGATGCTTAAAGGAGGTTTGAGAGGACCACCTGTGTTAGCCAGTCCTGATTACAGCAAAGAATTTGTTGTGCAGGTGGATGCTTCAAACCATAGGGTGGGGCTGTACTTAACCAGGTTTCCTCAAATGGAGAAGAGCACCCGGTGGTTTATCTCAGCTGTAGACTCCAACCCAGGGAGGAATGTTATGCAGCTGTAGAAAAGGAATGTTTAGCCATAGTATGGACACTGCAGAAACTTCAGCGTTATCTGTATAGAAGGAAATTCACTGTAGTTACCAACCGCAATCCCTTATCATGGCTACATAGTGCCAACCAGGCATATGACATGATAGTACAACACTGTAGTGGGCTCAGCAATGCCAATGTAGATGGGATCTCAAGAATGGGGTAACATATTCCAAGACAGGCTTATTTCTCTCAAGCCACATTTCTCAAGGGTCACTTGAAAAACAAGCTTGAGTCTTCAAAGTGGAGGAGAGCTGTGACAATAGGAAGTAGGGCAGTGGATGTATGACTTTGTGCCAACACAGCTAGCTGGAATTTTGTAAATAATTATATGCCATTTGTATATCAAACTAATTTGTACAAATGCTTCTGCTGAAAATGTATTTGTGAGGTTTGCTTGTGTTAAAATGAATCAACAGTGCACCCTGCTGGAATGAAAAGAAATGGATGTGTATTAGTGTAACTGAAATAAATGTATATGTTTTAATAGAGGAAACTGGGACAGCAAAGGTTAACCAGCACTGAATGTATTTGATGCAGAGAGGTCTGCATCTGGAAATACTGAGTGTATCCATTTCTATTCCATGCCCACTTTCTTCTTCAGTGTCAGTGGTAAGGATTCAGGCTCCTTGATTACTGGCCCAGGCAGGGGTTGTCATACTTCAAGGTAATAAGGTAATTGTGCCTTCTGTGCAAGGTCTACATGTCTGTATGGCTGCTTGTAGGAGCATTCCCAATACTGAGAACCATTTTTTTTTTATTTTTATTCTTATTTTTTCATCTTCAGTGATGTGCTTTCCCAACAGGAATCTGTTAAGGTCTGTTAAGGCACTCTCTTTGCAGAGTTGGAGTGTCCCTGGATGTGCTTGTAAGGGCACACCCACTATTGAAAGCTGTTGAGTTTCTTTTTTTTTTTTCAGGGATACAAATTACAAAATGCTAATGCTTAGTATATGTCATTGACAGAAATTATGTCTGGTGTAACAGAACATTTTTTTAAGTCTGCAAATGTCCTACCATTTACATAAAGACACTTGAGGACAACCAGACTGCTGGAAATTGTTTTTCTTTTAACAGATTTTTAACAGTTTGCAGAGATCTGAAGACATAATTTTTACAGCAGTTAGGTTTGTTTTTAATATTTATCGCGAGCTAGACTTCTTCTCATTGGCAATGCAAGATTTACAATGACCACTCTGACTGCTCTGTCCAATCAGTGTATACATTTTTAACTAGGAAATATATTTTATTGTAGGTTTATTTTATTTATTTATTTTATTTTACATTTGTTTACTGGGAAAGTCTGACTGGACAAAATGCCCTTTTTCAGTGGAGGGCCTGGGAGAAAAGCTCCAAATTTATAAATAACTCTAAGATACATATACAATGTACATAAACAAATATTGATTCAATCTCAGACACAAGTACAAGATGAAAATACCTGTTATATATTTCACTGATACAATCATTTAGACTGGATGAGATAAAAAGAATAGTAGTACTGGGATTGTGGGTAGAAAACAAGCAAGTTAAGTATACATATACTTTGTAGGGGTATACTATTCAAATACAAAAATAACAGGTTGTGTTCCTTTAGCTACCTTAAAACAGCTGTTTCCTAACCAGGATTTGTGCAAGAGCAGGTCCATGATTCTGATAGGTGTGATTTGAGTAGTTTATTGAAGTTGGAAGTGTTAGTAGCTGTTCTGATATTTAATGGTAGGGAATTCCAAGTTTTGGCTATGCAGTGGGAGTAAAGGAAAACTTCAGCTATATAGTTAGGTTTGGATATATTTAGGAAGGATCTGTTACTGGAACACAACTCCCTTTTATTGGAGTAGTTTATTAGTAGATTTTTGAAGTACTGGCATTTTTTCTTGTTGATTTAGTATTCAATGGGCAAAGGTGAGTTGATTATAAGAAAGTATGCTTATAATCTGTTTTAGCACACACACACACACACACACACACACACACACACATATATATATATATATATATATATAAATATATATATATATATATATATATATATATATATATATATATATACATATACATAAATTTGCTGTTTTAGCATATATTAATTGCTGCTTTTATACTGCATAAGTGACCAACCTCTGCTTCATTTATGGTGGACGACTGAAATTTTGCTTAATTATTCTGCTGATTAAACCTGATGTTTTTAGCTTAGGATAACTGCTGCAATTTTACTAAATTACCTTCACTAATCTCCTACACAAGTATTGTAATTTTAGCACCTTTGTATTGCATCCTTGTTTTTCCCTACTTTACTCCCAGAACACTATCTCTACCATGCCACTCTGCTCATACTTCACAAACCTTTATCACCTGCTGACTCAAATATGCACTCCCTTCTCCTCATACAAACCACCCAGAGGTCCCCTCTTACACTTCACTGTCTTTTCCTCTCATACAATTTCACCTCTTACACACAATAAATTCACTAAACATTAAATGCCCATTACTGCCCAGTCCTTCCTCCTTTGTAAGAATCACTCCTCCCTCTATCCCCTTCATCTCACTTTTATCTTCTTTTTTCAGGCTAGCAACTTACTTATACAGTTATTGAAATCCACTGACTCACCTTGGCTGGGAATACCTGCTGTCAAGTCCCATTGTGAGAGTTCTCCCTTCAAATTTGTGACATCCTAAGTATGTCCTGCTTAATCTGTGAAAGACTCTAGCTGCTAGCTGTAATTGATGGTCGCGCCTGTGGTGACTACTCTCCTTTACATCTGCAGACTGCTCCCTATTGCTTTCCCTAACTATTCCTGCTCTCCCACTCTCCCTACTCTCTTCTAACCACTTTTTCTGCACTCTGATAAGCACTCTTGTTGCTGGAACCTCTCCTTGTACTGCCTGCTGCCCCTACTCTGGGGTATTCCCTACCTCTCTTACCAGTCTTCTCCTGGCTATCTCCATTTACTATATCTCTCTACCCTTGCTCCCAATCCCTATAGACATAATGTGCTCTCAATCCCTATAGACATAACTCAGTCAATCTGTCTCTAGAGCTTTTACTGTCTGCCCCTGCCTCTTTTGCTCTCAATCCTGACAAACCTACCTGTTTCTCTGATTGTTTCTTGTAGCTTTTTCTTCATGGGTCTAGCCCCGTTCCACTCAGGCTCACTTTGCTCCCCTACCCTACCCCCATTCCAACCCACCCCATTACAGTTTCCTTTATAGTAACCACTCCCTCCCCTTCCTGTCACAACAACCACTCACTAACAACTTCCTACCTAAAAAACACTCCCTACCCTATTTGACTGTCACTCCTACCCTGCATCACTTCTTAGCTTGTCACTCTTACCCTACACCACTTCCTAACCTTGAGTACTCTACCCTATCTACTTCTACTCTGTACACACTCTAGCTATGAAACATCTCCTCATTTCATCTGTTCTTCTATTAACCCTCTCTGCTCTAATCTCTTATCACTCCCACCTTTCCAATCCTCTCATACACTCCCCTACCTCCCACATAAAAAATACATTTGCAAAAACTTCCTCATTTATTTCCCCAACTCTATTCAACTTCTCTACCACATGTCTTTATAAACTCTGTTTACTTCAGATCCATACATCTTCCCCAAAATCTAAATCAAAGCTACCTAAACCTCACATAACCATTACTAATCTCTCTTCTCACAAAAAAACTACTCTGCTCTGGTGACATCCACCCCAACCCTGAGCCCCCTCTCTCTCTCCACAGCCATATATCCATCAGAAGTATCTCCACCCTCCCCTCTCTACACACATCTCATCACCCCCACTCTCAGGCACTGAACTCATCCTTATCGAAATAACTGACTATATACTCATTACACATTCAAAGCCTAACAAATAAAATCACCAAATTACATACCTGGATAGCTCTTTCCTCTCTTCACATTTTTTCCTTATCTGAAACTTGGCTCAAGCCTCATATCACAAACAACAAAATCCTCCCACCTGGTTATAATATTTTTGCTCTGACAAAGTACCAAAAAAGGGGGTGGTATAGCCATCCTCGACTCCAATAGCCTAAACCTTTCACCTTTCTGATCTCTAATTCCTGATTTCTACCCAGCAGAACTTCTCATATTAAACTGTCACCTTAATCCTCATAAAAAATTTGCTGTTGCTTCCATCTACATCCCTCCTTGAAATAATCTGCCCATCTTCGAGAACATTCTATCCTGGTTTTCCCATACTATTCCATATGAAACTCTAATCTTAGGAGATGTCAACATTGATTGGTCCAAAATTACTACTGACTCTCCTCAACATAGTATCACCTATACGGTTTCCACCGACTGATCTTAGTACCAACCCGTCTCCACAAAAACTCTTCATCCAGCTCCACAATTGACTGGATCCTAACCAATAGCACCCAGTACTACCATAACCCCACCACTTTACCTGACTCCCTCAGTGACCATTTCCCAACCTCTGTCCTAAGACATACCACCCAAAATCACAAACCCTACATTTTTAGAGATTTCTGCAAATTATCCAACTTTAACATCTCCCAATTTAACTCTATTCTTTCCAGTATAGACTGGTCTGTCCTTAGACAAGTCCCTCTGAATGATGCTGTAAGTATGTTCAACAGCATCTTCCTAAATACTCTGGACTCCCTAGCCCCCTCCAGGAAAATTAGAATAAAATCTAACCAAGCCTCATGGATTTCCAAGGAAACTAGAACCATTATGCAAGAAAGAGACAGTGTCTGGAAAGTCTGGAATAAAACTTAACAACTACCCCTTCTACTCAAATATAGACAGCTAAGGAACAGATCTCTTACTAACCATAAATCTACCTTTGCTATTAAATCTTGTAACAATAATTATCCAACCAGATACCCACACAAAACTCCTTGGAGTCATAATTGATGATGAACTAAAATTTAACCTGCACTTAGTCCAATGCATAAAGAAAACACACCAGAAATTGGGCTTACTGTATCGTAACAAAAAATTTCTAACCCACAATGCTAGACTCACACTGGCACAAGCAGTCCTCTTTCCCTCCCTCCTATATGCTGCCCCAATACTCACCAACATGCAAATTGCAACCTTAAACAAACTCCAAGAAACTTCCCACAAAATAGCTAAATTTATCACAAACTCTCCTTACAATGCTCATCACTGTATTGCTCTAAACTCTCTACAATGGCTTGAGCTCCCATAACAATTCCAACTATCTCAGTTTCAAATGCTGCACAGCATGCTTTACAAACCTTCATCCTGTCCATCTCTTTCATCCTGTATCTCTACCTATACCCCACCTCGGTCCCTCCATACTTCTAACCAGCAACTACTAAACATATACCAACCTAAAAAACAGTTGGCAAACTACTATATAAATATTCTGTTGCCCTTGCTTGGAACAAATTTCCATTAAACATATGTACCATCACCCACTCATTACACTTTAAAAATGAACTAAAACACCATATGCTCAACTGCAAGACTTGTCCCTGCCATGACCCAACTTAAACACCTTTCACTCTCCTAATTTAAAATCACTAATTAAGTTTTTTTTTCCTCACGTCATTTCCCACAACTCCATGCTTGTCAGCCAATGCCAATTTGCTTTCTAGCAATTAAGATGCATAATTTTCTTATGCAAATACATGATTGCTTTGTATAAATATTGTGTTTTTGTCATATTATGTAAGCTTTCTATTTTGTTTCTGTTCATGCTGTATTAACAGATTTGTTATTTAATCTGTGCACCATCTGTCATATATGTATGTGCTTAAAATGTTTAACTGCTATATTGTTTATTATGTAACTGTATTTTCTGGAGCTTTTCTCTTTGGGTCTCCACTGAAAATGGGTCTCAAGCCCAGTTGGACCAACCCGATTAACAAATGTCAATAAATAAAATAATAAATAAATATGTATATTTGGTAGTTCAAGCCAGGATAGTTGTTTTCAACACAAACAATGATGGGATCTGAATCTGATTCTGTAGCAAACTTTGCGGTTTTGTTATAGCAAGTTCCGAGTTTTGCTAGGTCAGATTTCTTAATATTTGTAAGAATTTGTGAGGCGTATAGTGGCATAGAGATGCAACGGGTTCTTGCTATAGTGGCCTTTAAAGATTTATTTACGAAGTGTCGCTATCTGTATTTTTTAATGGTCTGTGATATGCGTATGCTGATTTTTATATTATGGTCAATGACCACTCCAAGCAATTTTGTTTGGGAAATTGGAGAAATAATTGTGTTGTTTAAAGATAAGATATTGAATGGTAGGTGGGAGTCTGCAGCTCTAGTTGGATAGAAAAGCATGAGTTTTGTTGTTTTGGTAGGGTCAAGTATAAGTTGTGCATTTTTCAGGCAAGGTTCTACAGAATTAAATGACTGCTGGGTGATTTTTTTGGAGTTTTTGTAGTTTTCGGGTGGTACAAATCAGGGCGGAATCATCCACATATTGAACTACAGAGGCAAGTGGGGCTAGCAATATGAAGATTGTTAATAAAGATAATAAAAAGGAGAAGGCCCAGAACAGATCCCTGTGGTATTCCCAAGGTTACAGGCAGTAGTGAAAAGAGATTTTGTCATTTTACAGCTTGCTGGTGTCCAGTTAGATATTGCTGGAATAAGTAAGTGCAGAATGGCTACGTTTAAGTTCTGAGTGTGTTGTTTAGAGTTTATAATGGGAGACAGTATCAAAAGCTTTGGAGAGATCAAGAAAGATGTTGGAAACTAAACTGCCTTCATTGCTATGGTGGTTAATAATGTTAATAAAGTCAACAAGGGCAGTGGTGGTACTATAATTAGGATGGAAACTATGCTGAGTGTTAGATAGAAGATTGTTGGTTATTATATAGTTTAAGATTTGTGAATGGATGCATCTCTCAAGTATTTCCGATAATGGTGATGGTATAGCTATTGGCCAATAAATTGATAATTCTGTCGAGTTTCCACCTTTATGTAGTGGGATGATATGTGATACTTTCCAAATTTTAGGGACTTGTTCTGAAATGGATTGATTTATTAATACAGATATTGGATAGGATATTGCTTCTGCATAGATTTTTAGATATTTGGCAGGTAGATAGCAGCAAGTGTAGTAGGTTTAAACCTTTTGAAATATTTAACTATTGTGTTTATTGTGAGTGTTAGGTAGGGAGTGTTGGCAACCCAGAATTTTTGTGGGTTTCTTTATATTTTTTGATTGGACACTGCTGTAGTAATTTATTTTGTCCTGTCTAATACAGTTTTAGCTTTATTTCGTAGTTCTAGATGTGTTTGTTTGCTAGTTGTAGTTTTGTCATAGAGCCATTTCTCCCAGGCTTTATCTCTTGTTTTTAACAGACATCTCGTTTGTTTGGTTAGCCAGGAGGCATAATTGGATTTTATACTTATTGTTCGGGGGGGGGGGGTGCAAGACGTTCAGCATATTGAGGAAGGTAGAGTTAAAGTATTCAACTGCAGTATCTAAAGCGAGATCTTTGAGTGGTGCCCAGTTGCATTTTTTAAAATAGTTATGAAGTCTTGGGGATACATTTTTTCTTATCTTGGATTTGAAAATAGGTGGTAAGTTTATGCAGATTTATTTAGTGTCGGAGAATGTAAGTTGGAATATGGTCACTTAGGCTGTCTGGGGGACAGCCAGAGTGTAGGGATAAATTTGGCCTGTTTGTAAGGCTCCAGTCTAGGACTGAATGCCTGTTTGATGTTTTGTCTACTCTAGTACAAGTTTGGATTGTTTGTGTGAAACCATGTAGGTTAATGTGGTTAGTGGGATTTTGAGAGCTACGGGAGAGCCTGTCCACATTAAAGTCACCCATTATAACTGTTTCCTGATGGAGAGATGTTGCTGTCCAATTTACGATGTGTTTTAGAGTAATCAGATTGTTCCCAGGTGGGATGTAGGCTCCCACTGTGTTCAGATGTTTCTTTAGATTCATTGTTAGTTTAGTAAACAGTATTTCAGTGTTGTTAAAGTCTGGAATGGTTAGGTCTAGAGTTTCTAAACTGAGATTGTTTTTGTATAGAAAGGCAATACCACCATCTCTTTTCTGTTGTTTATCTAGCCTATGTATGTTGTATCCCGGGGGGGGGAGTATTTCTTTGTTAGAGATGTCTGGTTTTAGCCAGGTTTCTGTTATAAGGGATATATTTGGAGTATATAAAGCAAGGGTGTCATGCAATTCTTGAATTTTGTTCATGATGTTCCTGAGTTTTATGTTAAGTAGTTGTAAGTCCGTACCATTTCTGGCGAGAGTTAATAGATGTTGGGAATGGGTTGTGGTATAAAGATCAAGATAGGTTGAATTTGTTTGGGGGCCAGGGTTGGGGTGAATGCCCCTACTATGCAACGTGCATTGCGATGCAATGTGAACTATACATTTTAAGTATTTTGATATAAACTTAACATATTTCTGTGTAACGACAGGGTAATATTGTTGTGTGAGTAAGGTAAATAGTGCATGGTTTATGTTTGTGGGATTATAGATAGTTGGTGCTATTATTAAATTTGTATGTTTTAATTGTAATGGGTTTGGGAAGGGGGTAGTGTACGTGGATTGTGTGTTGTTGAGTTCTGTATGGTAAGAGATTATGTGAGCTGTAATAGAAATAGCAGGACTGATGGATATAAAGTTACCATAATGCTTACTACTAATGTTTCAGAAGTGTCTAAGTTAAAGTAATAATGTTATGGGTGGGTAGGAATAATTGTTAGTTGTAAATGAGTTTTGATATGTGGGGGATTTAAAACTATTCTTTTTCTGTTTATGACTTATTTTACTAAAAAATGCAAAGTAGCAGGTAGTTAAGCATTGGTTCATATTATATAATAGACTAATGACCACTAGGGGCCTTATAAGCCTAGCCATGCAACCCAAATGTGACCCACAAATTTGACTTGTACAGGGAGTGATTTACTGACTGCCTTTGCCCATCAGATACATAGGAGCCAAACCAGGGGTACATTTCTGATTACCCATCCATTGGTCCAAATAGCAAGTTAGGAAGGAACTCTGTTTCACATGGATAGGGAGCCTGTTCCACAGAATGGGAATTCTCTGAGAAACATAGGTCTCTCCAAAATATCCTGTTTATGTCACAAGCAAAATGTAGGCCTTTTGGTCTAGTAGATCTGGTTCTATCTGTTTTGTGGATGTGGAAAAGGCTCATCAGAACAGGGTCCAGAGATGCTTTGTACATCAGGCAAAATCACCTCTCAGAAGTCTATAAAATATTGAACAAAGAGATAGGGCTGTGAAGTGATCAGTACAGGACATTGTCTTTACTTCTTCTATTGTTTTTTTCTGAGGAACCTTTGTGGTCATTCCCATTGCTGCATGTGTCTAGTTAGGTACATACTGAAGGGAGCATTATACTCAATGATGGATCTGATGAGGCCTGAGTATAGTGGTACAATGACCTCTCTGGATGTAGAAGATATACCCTTACTTATAGGTTGAGCAACATAGAAGAATTTTATCACTACCTTGGACACATGTTCTTTGAAGGCTAGGTTACTATCTACATGAGTTCCCAGATCCCTGACTAGTGCATCAAATTTTAGGGATCTTTTACTGATGAACCTGGTGTGGTCGATTTCCCCAAAGGTAGTATAATAATTTTCTTGATAGTGAGTTTTAAGCCATGACTTTGACACCAAGAGTTTGTCTGTGTTAGACCTTCCTGAAGGGTGTTCTTGTCTTGGGGGGATCTAATGACTGCTCTCAGTCTGCAATCATCTGCATACCTGGTCAGACAGAAATTGGCTTTGACATCTGAGAAGTAGATGCCAAAAAGGGTTAGGCTCAGCACAGAGACCCGAGGGATTCAATTGGTAATCTACTTCTTTGTGGAAGTGGCCTATTGGGTCCTATCTATGAGCCTTCTAGCTATACAGCATGTTATGTAAAACAGTTTACACCTAGTTCCTTAAGTTTGTTGACAATGCCTGAGTGGGGTATTTTATCAAATGCTTTAGCTAGATATAGGTAGGTAGTCTACACCACTTCCTTTTCAAAGAAGTCCAGCACGTTCAGTAAGCATGGTCTTCCTTTGACAATGTCAAACTGGGATGAATTTAGTATCTCGAGGTCTCCAATGTTCTTGCTGATAATTTCTATGATAATTCTTTCCATGGCTTTGGAAATAAGACTAGTCAGGCTAATGGACCTGTAATTACTGGGATCTGCTGAAGGTCCTCCTTTATGAAGGGGAATGACCATCACAGTTCTTCATTTTCATGGCACAAAGCCTGTTTTAAGATTTGTAGTTAAATAATGACTGCAGGGGTCCTGACAGGATGTAGCTTAGACTGTTCAGAAGGCATCCTAGTATACTATTGGGGCCCAATGAAGATGTGTTCTTAGCTTGAGCAAGCCCATCCAGTACATGTTCCCTAGTTATAGTTTGAGGAGTTATGATTGAGGGTATTTCTTGGGGTATATTTGGGGGTGAGAGCGGGCTAAAGCTGGAACTGAATTTGTCCACTAACAGATTCACTGTATCACCAGGCTCTGTGAATGTGGCACTGTTAACTACCAGTTCAGCACAATGCTGTGTGCTGCCCTTGAGGTTTCTGACATAGCTGAAGAAGGTCTCATGATTATCTTTCGCCTGGGATACTTATACTCAAAGATGAGTTTGTTTGACCTAACTGGCCCTCTTAGTTGCCTATTTAGTTTTATGAGTGTTTTTAATTTTATGAGAATTACCTTTCCTGATTTTTGCCACAATTTTTCTGCTTTCTTGTGCATGCTATTTAATTTGGGATGTCATCAGGGTGGTTTGTTTCTCATGCTAATCTTGGGCTTATTTCTGTTAGACAAAGCCAACTCTATGCAGCCACTGACATGCTTATACAGAGCTTCTGAGAGCAATTCAGCATAAGCTGTTGTGCTCTTGGGATTTGAAGGGGCATTGAATTTTGACATGCTATTAGTTAATAAAAGGTAGTTTGCCTTGAAATAATTCCTAATTGTTACTGGTTTTACTAGGGTTACAGAGTTGAGTTTGATTTTGAAGGAGACAGCTTTATGATCTTACATTACCAGAGAGGACAAAACATCCTGGGGGTGCGGAATTCTCCCATATTTGTGAGTACAAGGTCCAGTATGTTGGCTCCTCTAGTAGACATATTCACTTTTTTGTCAAGGGTGTTTGTATTTGTGAAGTCCAGAAATCTCTGTGCCTATAGATTTGAGGCCGAGTAGGAATCCTAATCTATAGAGGGGAATTCAAGTCTCCCATAACTAGGGTGTTATTATTATTATTATTATTATTATTATTATTATTACTACTATTATTATTATTATTATTATTACTACTATTATTATTATTATTATTATTATTACTACTACTATTATTATTGTTATTATTATTATTATTATTATTAGTATTACTATTAATAGTAGTAATAGTAGTATTTTATCATCATCATCATCATCATTTATCAAGGGAGAAACAGTCGGCAACAACATTCAAAAATCCATCAGAGTGACTGGTTAAACCTAAAAGAAAAATAAATTACCAACTTAATTTTTATAGGCTTTATTTCAGAAGATGTTTGGGAAGAATGAAGATTTAAATTAATATTTTAATAGCCTTTTAATATCAATTGAAGACCAAAATGAATGCTGCTCTAAGACAAAATTTAAAGATTTGCTGGGAGTTGAAATAGTGTAGTACTGAGTGTGACAAATGAGCACATAATTGAACTGACTTCCACAAATCTATATGTAGTGGAGGGTGGGAGTTTGGCATAATGATTAAGATGTTTACCTTAAATATACAAAATACAGGGTTTGATTCTTACATGGAGTAACTGGCTAGGCTTAAAATGGCCCAGGAGGGCAGTTATCCTCGTGCTAACCTATGAACTTATAGGGATACAGTGTAATGATCTACATCACTGTTGCCGATTAGTACATGTTGATATGATACTTAAATCCATACTGCTAACAACAAATAAAATATGAGAGGGTATTGGCCTCAATATTCTATAATACAAGTGTACTTCTGCATCAAGTAATAAGTAACACCTGCCACACCTAAAAGAGTTTTGCATTGAACAGTTGCAGATCAGCGTCACTATCTCTCCAGGATTTCACTCACATCAGATAGAGTCCAGTGCCTCCAAGTACTTGAAACCTGACCAATATTATTTTGCCCAGTAATATACTGACACACATACACACAAAATCACACAACCTCACACACGCACACAATATTTTTCAGTATGGATTAGTACTTTCTCTCCAGTACCAACACACCAGCCCTGTCTTTAAGGTAATGATGTCACCAGCTAGTCCTGCAAAACACACAGCCATACACAAACACACAGACACACACACAAAATCACTTTATTCTTAAAAAAATAGGCTAGACATTAAACTTTGGTATCATAACAATAGATTAAGTAGTGCCTCTTCAAAAGGTGAAAGGCAACACATGAGAAATGATCAGATTTTGCATCTACTCATATCATTAATAATTCACTAGCCACCAACTTTTCACCACATTTTGTATTTACTTGTATGACCATTAATAATACACTAGCCACAAACTTTTGAAACTGAATAATAAAGTTCTTTACTTGAAATAAATAATGGCCATTAGAGCAGTTTGAAAGATCAAATATAAAATCATCTATAAATGTGCACAAAGAAAGTACAAAACAAATTGCTTTAAGCAGGTAAATGACAAATAGAAGAAACATATTTGACCCTGTCATCATTAGTGGCTAATGATTTACTAATTTCATCAACCTCCGTCCTGAAAGCCCAAACAGTAGTTATCTTCAAGAGCCATGGATCCCAGCTCAAGCTGAATTCTAAAATATACACCACATGCACGGTCCAGAATTAAGGCAGTAACTAAAAGTGGCATTCTGTCTTACTCTCTAAATCTCTAAAAGTTTTTCACCCTACTTAAAAAAATTCCAAGCACAATTTCCTAATACTAACTTGTTTAGTGACTGAAAATAATGCACCAACTTTTGTAGATTAGTAAAAAAAAACATCAGGTACCCAGACTCTAAGTAACTCATAACAGAGTCAATTTCAGCAAATAATGTATGCATTACAAATGGACATGACCCTCTTATATTCTATACTTATGCTATAAATCATCAGTATATTCTATACTTATGCTATAAATCATTATTACTCCTTTACACTGACACTGATTTCACTAATGCCAGCACATTGATGACACCATTGATTGAAAAGGGGAGAGTGGCTTAGCCAGAGATGAAATAGCTGCTTAGTTCAGTCTCTCTCTCTCAAACATAGTGAGTTTTTTACAGTAGCAGTAGCTGCATCAGAGCTGAATAGCAGAAACTAAAGTCAAAATGGCAGGAGCTGCAAAGCAAATAGAACATGAGTTATTTACTTGGTTTAAGGAGGCTAGGCCATGGTGGTGCAGTGGCTAGTGTTGTTGCCTCACAGAAAGAGGTTCTCCCGTTCAATTCTCGGCTGAAACGCCTTCTGTGCG
Source organism: Protopterus annectens (assembly GCF_019279795.1). Lineage (NCBI taxonomy): Eukaryota > Metazoa > Chordata > Ceratodontiformes > Protopteridae > Protopterus > Protopterus annectens. The sequence continues at coordinate 1,771,676,234 of NC_056735.1, read as the reverse complement.
GAGTCTGTATGTCCTCCCCATGGTCGAATGACTTTAAAGACATGCAGGTAGGTGCATGTGTGTGGGTGTGCCTTCCTTGAAGGCTGGGTGCCGGGCTGGCAACTCAACACTGTAAAAATTCACTGTCAATCATTAGCGGACCGGAGTTCCACTACGGCATCCCCTAACCAGGAAAAGCTGCAAGACAGTTACTTGATGCCTCAGACAATACTAAATTCTAGCAACACATCTAAATTTAAACTACTGCTTAAGGAACACCTAACTAAAAACTGGCTTTGCTCCTGTATTAATCCAGGCTGATCATTCTGTCCTTCCTTGTTCTTACAACTAAAATATCTCTTCTCTTATTAAATTCTACATCCAAGCTATCCCTTGTCTCATGGAATTTCAGTTTCTCTCTATCTATCTCAAGCTCACCACTGCTCCTATTTCTATCTACCTTCTCAAGCTCACCACTGCTCCTATTTCTATCTACCTATCTCAAGCTCACCACTGCTCCTGTTTCTATCTACCTATCTCAAACTCACCACTGCTCCTATTTCTATCTACCTTCTCAAGCTCACCACTGCTCCTATTTCTATCTACCTGTCTCAAGCTCACCACTGCTCCTATTTCTATCTACCTATCTCAAGCTCACCACTGCTCCTATTTCTATCTACCTATCTCAAGCTCACCACTGCTCCTATTTCTATCTACCTATCTCAAGCTCACCACTGCTCCTATTTCTATCTACCTTCTCAAGCCCACCACTGCTCCTATTTCTATCTACCTATCTCAAGCTCACCACTGCTCCTATTTCTATCTACCTATCTCAAGCTCAACACTGCTCCTATTTCTATCTACCTATCTCAAGCTCACCACTGCTCCTGTTTCTATCTACCTATCTCAAGCTCACCACTGCTCCTATTTCTATCTACCTATCTCAAGCTCACCACTGCTCCTATTTCTATCTACCTATCTCAAGCTCAACACTGCTCCTATTTCTATCTACCTATCTCAAGCTCACCACTGCTCCTGTTTCTATCTACCTATCTCAAGCTCACCACTGCTCCTGTTTCTATCTACCTATCTCAAGCTCACCACTGCTCCTATTTCTATCTACCTATCTCAAGCTCATCACTGTTCCTATTTCTGTCTACCTATCTCAAGCTCACCACTGCTCCTGTTTCTACCTATCTCAAGCTCACCACTGCTCCTATTTCTATCTACCTATCTCAAGCTTCCTACAGTTTCATCATATTCCCTCCTTCTTGTACTTCATCTCAATATTGCCTTAGTGATCTCTGTTTAGAACAAGTAGCATTAGCATAGCAACAGTCAGCCATATTCTTGTATATATACCATACATGTAGCTCATAAATATTTACCATGTAAACCATGATATTGATCTACTGATCAGTCATTTCTCTATGATGGCACAAGCTACTTCATGGTAGTTTGTTTGCTAGCTTTCTTTTTTTCCACTTTATATTACTCTTTCAATTTTTATTATTTATGTATAAATTATTTATTACCTATATTTACCAAGCTTATGTATTCTTGATTGTTATCAGTTTCTTTTATTGTTTGTAATATTCTTTTGTATGGAGCTTTTCTCACCGGGCCTCCGGTGAGAAAGGGCCACTGGCCTAGTCCAACATCCCCGGTAAACAAGTGTAAAATAAATAAATAAATGTATTTAAATGCCAAAGCAGCCTTTCACAGGAGACTATACTTAAGATTAGGGACGCACATAAGTTGCAGCAAAATAATTTCCTTGCATGGTGACAGATCATAAAGCTGTTAGAGGAAAGAAAGGTGTGGCAATCTTATTCCCAGTAGCCTGAAAGTAAAATATGAATCTTGTGGAATATGTACAACAGGGAGGTGGGTATACGGGGGGGGGGGTGCAATTCAATGTAGTGAAATTGTTATAGGCAACATACATTCACCTAATACTGACAATATGTTAATCTGATGACTTAAAAAAAACTGGAAAGAGATAGTGGGGAAGGGGAATATACAGGTAATAAACATTAAGATAAAACCTGAAGTGGACAGTTTGCACCAGAGGAAGGAATACTATGTTACTGCTCAGGATAGGATAAAGAGAAAAATAAAGGAACTAGATCTAATTGATATGTGGATGGACATGCCTTTTTTCTAGAGAGAAGCGTGCCCTGGATAACAGGTTAGAATACTCTCTTATAGGAAGGAAAGATCAGTGGCACAGATGTCTTTATTAGATAAATATATTTCAAATCATGCCCCTGAAATTTTGTCAGTGGCTATGGACCAAAGGCAGCAATAAATCACATTCAGGGAGATTATCTTGGAATAAGCTGAGCACTAACGACCAACAGTAAAAGCTAAGAAATTAAATACATACGATAGTAACTGATCTTGCTCTGAGGAAGGATGCCTTATATGTTTTATGGTGAAAAGGGCTGAAAGCAGTATTGAGGTCTTGTTTAATGGTAGTAGAAGGTAGGAATCATTGAATATTGACCAATATAATGATGGTGAAGGAAGGCAGAGTAAATTATTACAAGAATGAATGAATTAATACAAAGAGAGGCATAAAGTTAATTAATAATAAGAGAATGCATTCCTCTTGATTCAAGAGGCATATATCCTAAAGGGGGGTGGCTGGAGAAATTGACAATTTCACAGGTAGTGGTGGAGTGCATAAGCAGGGGTCCTTTCTGATGGCTTTAAGAGGAAAGGAATAGGAAACACAAAGTCTGGGCATGCAAAAAAAGATGCAGAGAACAAATAGCAGACAAAATACAAGACATATGTTAGATTTACCTAATCAGATAGGTGTAGCTTATGTATTTTGAAGAATGTTAAAAGCAATCCGAGGGAGAAGAGGTACAGGAAAGTTTTATGAATACAATGGATAGAAAGCTAGTAGGCAAAGAATGTCAGTGGATGTCAATTAGCCCCATGATGTTAAAGGAGATCCAGATAGCTATACTGAACATAAAAAGAAGAAAATCACTTGATCCAAACAGATTTCCTCTTTACTTTTGACAAATAGGGAAAAGTGGACATGGCATCAGTGTTACTAGAATATTATGAGCAGATCTGGAAGATGGAAACAATTCCAAGGAGCATGAAGCATAAAAGAATTAGTTTAATATAGGAAAGCAAGGGAGATGAAATGGATGCCACTTCTAATGTAGATATAAAAATCCTAGCAAAGAGGTTGGATAGGGTTTTGTCCAAAATGTTAAAACTAGAACAAATTGGTTTCATAAAGAGTAGGTACAGTATTGACAATTTAAAAAATTGGACATTTTTTCAGTTATCAGTTATGATATCAAAATGCGGGAGTAGATTAATTTGACATTCAGAAGGCTCTGATACAGTAAATTGGGATTGTCTGCTCAAAGTACCACAAGGAAGGAACTTTGGAGTTATGTTTCGTTAATGTATTATGATGCTGTATGTTAAAACAACTGCTAATGTTTCATTAAATGAAGGAACCCCTATACATGGAAAGAACTTTACAGGAGTTAGATAGGGGTGGGGGTGCTTCTGCCACCAGGACTATTCCTTCCAGTAACAATGAAACAGACCTATGGCTAAAAATATTGATAATCCTTGGTGCAATATATAATTTGATAATTTTGATAATGTGTTGAGCCAAAACAGTACTACTCAATGTGGGAGAAGGAAAAGGAAGGGATGCATTATATATGAGTAATTATATTATGAGTTTTCTTCCTGTTATACATGTTATGACACATGGTGGTTAAGATACAGAGATTACTTGAAGAGTATGCAAGTGATGTACTCCAATACAGAACTCCAAGAAACAAACTGTAAACATTATCCTCTGAGGGGGTATGTGAACTGATGCATCTCCCTTTACAGGTCATAATACTCTTGGAGAGTGAGTGGAGTTTTGGGTGGAGTTATGGTTCTCTATAAAGAAAACTTATGGCAGACACTTAGGGAAACTTGAGAGAGAGAGAGAGAGAGAGAGGTATTAAGGAATTTAGAGACATGGAAAAACACCTATACATAAGCGAGTTTTGGGTCAGGTATAAGTCAAATATAAAATTTCCAGAGAAAAGCAGGCAAGGTGGGAAGAAGCAGGCATACATGGATAAAATAAGATAAGGAGGTAGGTACCCCTGATATATCTGACAATGGACAAGAGGGGAGAGGCCTACATTACTAAGAAATAAAGAGTCACCTTCAGCTTGCAAATTAAAATATTTTAACTTTTAAAATCTTGAAGGGAAGTTATATGGAATGTTCTAATATATTACAGGTAGGCTTCCTAGAACAAATGAAGCAGTAACAAATAAGGAAGAAGTAGTCAAATTTATAAGTATATCAGGTAATACAGCAGAACAAAAAGAACAGCCAGATTAGTGTAGATTTGGACAGCTAAGGAAGCCATTAATGAGGAAATAAATCAATATAAGTGAAAACACAAAGGAGAAGATGGCTTTCATTTTACTTTTGGAACCACCAATTGAGCATCTCAAAGTTGAGGTGGAATATACTTAATAAGGTAATGCTGGACAGAGGAATACAAAAATGAAATGTTAGGTATACAGAGCTGAGGATGCAGGAATGTTTTATATGCTTTGGAAGTGTAGACAGGCATGAGAAGGATGGAGACAAGAAACTGAAGGGTGAGCTGAGATATCTGGTAATACTTTAACTTGGTTGTGGGGAGCATTGGGACTGGAGACTGAGATAAGTTCAATGGGCTGGAGAAACAGAGAGTTGATTACACTATTGTTGTTTGCATTTGTACCTAAAACAATTATATCAAGGCAATGGAAAATAGTGCAGACAAAAAAAGAGGGGTTTGCATGCTGAGTATTTAAAACTGATTAGAAGAGTTGAATATCATTAAAAAATGAATGTGATGATAATGAAACTTAAGTTCAGTATCAGAGACACATTTCAATTGAAATCTGACCAAATCTAAGAGGTGATAAGGCACATTGTATTGACAGAGATGACTAGATTTAGCAAACAGATATATGGAGGGTGGCAAATGTCTTATTCTTATGTAAATATCCATAAAATTATTTGTTGTCAACTAATAATTAAGTGAAAGATGTATACTGGTGTTTTTTTTATGATGACATGTTCCAATATGCCATGCAAACTAGGCTCAGGCAGTTGATCTGAACGGTGTATATATCTTTCTTGAACTGTAATAGTTGGAATTTGCATATCTTGATTTGTTGTTGATGTTAATTCTATTTATTAGAGTGTTTAAATGCACAAACAAATAAATGCATAGTACTTATGCTAATGCTTAGAATGCACTAGTTTATTCTTTGCATATAAATCTGAAGTGGCATTATTGTTCTCACAACTATAAAGCAGTGCTGCATTACAAATAGTACATGAAAACCATTCTGAATTTTCAGTTTTAAGAAAACGGTTCTTAAAAAAGCATTTAGTAATAGCAAATATTAACCTTTATTCATACAGCCAGATTTGGAAAACTTTGCCACATTTTCATAAGTGAATTTATGCAATGAGCAGCCACAGCCTTCTCCGGTCCCCCCTCTACCTCCTACTTCAGGTAGCCCTGTACTGGATGGAGAGCAGTGCCACTGGAAATGACATCTCTGTTAACCATCAGCAGCTGACAGACACTGTAGATGCAATTATCAACATGAGATTGGGTGACTGAATTGGTCAGATGGAGAACCTCCTTCAGAGACTCATTGAGTCACGTCTTTGTCTTGCACTGTTTCCACCATCTGTGAAAGGGCCCAGTGCTGACTGTACACAGGGTGGTCACTGGGTCACAGCTGGCAGACACTGCAGCTGCAGATACCCCCATCCTATTCTCCCTTTATCTTTTGTGACAATGCCCACTTCAGCTAGTTGTTCAGACTTCTCCTCAACATTGACTTCCCTCTGTTTTTCTCATGCCAACTTCATCATTGTGTTACCCCTCCCTCACTGTGTTGCCCCACACCATGTAAGTCAAGTCTGTCTTCCCCTTCAGCCTAACTCAACTGTCTTGCCTTCCTCTTACTTCCCTTATTACCTTCCTCTTACTTCCCTTATTACCTTCCTATTACTTCCCTTATTACCTTCCTCTTACTTCCCTTATTACCTTCCGCTTACTTCCCTTATTACCTTCCTCTTACTTCCCTTATTACCTTCCTCTTACTTCCCTTATTACCTTCCTCTTCCTTCCCTTATTACCTTCCTCTTACTTACCTTATTACCTTCCTCTTACTTCCCTTATTACCTTCCTCTTACTTCCCTTATTACCTTCCTCTTACTTCCCTTATTACCTTCCTCTTACTTCCCTTATTACCTTCCTCTTACTTCCCTTATTACCTTCCGTTTACTTCTCTTATTTTCTTCCACAACATACCTTCTCTTTATGCATGAAAAATGTTGGCACCTGTCCCACTAAAAGAATAAAAAAATACCCCACCTTCACCACCACCATTCTGCTCATTCCTTAGTTGTTCACTTTGGTAATCTCTGCTTGCTTTTATTTTTTATCTTTTTCCTATACTCGCATTTCCAACTTTTAATTGTGTCAAACATAAATAAACACACCTCAAACATGCCTATCAAGGTTTCCAGATTAGTTCTCTTTTCTGATTGTACTGTGTGCAACAGGTTGAAAAGACTGCCATCAATGCCCATGATGAACCAATGAGAACTGGCACGCTGCCCATGATGAACCAATGAGAACTGGCACGATGCCCATGTTGAACCAATGAGAACTGGCACTGCTCACTGTATAGCAAAGATTGGGCTGCCATGTTCCCATTTTCCGTATGAACATATATATTGGCCTCAGCCACCACAAGATGCACAGATGAGCTGAGAATGATTGTGAAGCAGTCTGCACATATGACATAGAGAATGATTGTCAGTATTAAATACTTCCCCCTGAAATGGATTACAATGCCAACCTTGCCTGTGAATAACAGATTAAAGCCTAAAGATGGTGTACTAATGGGTTGTTGTTGACTTATTCTTTCATTCTGGAGTTGTGTTAATACCATCTGCTGTAAATCTCTTTGATGCTGTTTTTTTGTTCTGCTTTTGTAACTCAGCCTGTAAATGACATGCTTTACAGACTGTATGTGGGGAGAGTTGTGGATTCAAGTCCTTTTTTTTTTCTTTCATTCTGCAAGAATGTAACCACCAACCTCCATGTCTTCCTCTGAAACAAAATGTCTCACACCTGCAGATGACCCTGTAAATGAAGTGCTTTGCACACTGTAAAGGGGAAGGATTAGAGTGATGGGTACAAGTCACAGAGGGGTTCCATATAGGCATCCCATTGTTACAGTAGGTTGCTTGTATCCTGACATGTGCATTGCAGTGCAGGTACAAGGGTTAGACTACTGATGTAGTACCTGTTTTTGGTCAATATATTGATACTTTTCTCTACATTTGACATTTATACATGGGTGTTTTATGCCACCTTATCCATTGTCTTCTACATTCCTATATAGGCCACCATTTCCCTTCACAGTCTTGTCTGTGTTATGTTTCTGTAGCCCTACTATGTACTCTACCCCCGGCTTAATTTTACTTCCCTTACTGCCTTTCAAAAGTGAAATTGTCTGCATATGTATCATTGCCTTAAAAATGCATTAGCATATATTCCTTGCATTAGCATATATTCCTCAAGACCACATGGGACTACCAGATGCCATCTTTCTGTTGCTACAACTGTGAATGCAAAATCGCACCAGGCGCAAGCTCTACCCTGCAGCTGCACCATAGTCCAACCCGCTCTTCCACTGGTTCTTGTTGTGGCTGCAGCCACTGTTCTCAATGATTTGCTTGTTGCACACAAAATCACTGTTATTGAGCATTGGAGCTCAACTCACACATACAGTAAACAGAAGAGGGGCGGACATGATCATAGCTGCAGTGTTTCCATATTCCATGATTAATCAACAAGATTGTGGTGGGAATAAACAAAGACAGAGTAAACCATTACAAGACATTTATTAGGCAAAATATAAGCAATAGTGCAAGACAAGCATTGCTTGGCAATTTTTCTGAAATTACAATGCTGGACATTAGATTAAAATAAATTATTTATCAGTTCTGACAGCTGTTTTGTATTGGTAGCTGGCTATAGCTACGAAGAGCACAGAAGGAGTGAAAAAAGTCTTAATATATTTTTAAAAGCATGTGAAAGATAAAGCATTTTGTAAAAGATAACTTAAATGGCATTACGTTTTCAAACATATGAACACATAGGTAAATGAGTTTCACTAATCAGTGATCAGACCAAGTACTGGTGTTTTGCCCCCACTTTTGTTTCATGTGTCACTCATAGCAAAGCAAATATATACTTTGACTTCAAGGATAAAAAAAAATAGGAAAAGGAAAACAATTAGTTTAAGTCAGGTCACTAGCATTAATATAGAAATAAAGAACTGTAAACGTAGATTCATAGGTGTTTACTAGGCTAACAACCACAAGGGCCTTTTTAAGCTTAGCCATGCGTCCTGAATCTGTGACAAGTTCTGATACTCTTAATAAGTGCAAGCAGGGGATTGGGAGATGAAACATTTACAAGCAGGGGCCTGGGAGATGAACCATTTACAGGTTTTCTGTGTCCATTATAGACATAGGTGCCAAACCAGGCATACATTTCCTGATACCTATCCAGTTGTCCAAGTTGCACTTGAATTGGGTCAGGGAGGAAGTTTGCTTCACATGGATGGGAAGCCTGTTCCATAGACATGATAGTCTCTGGGATACATACCTGTCTCTCCAGCAAGTCCTACTTATATCACAGGCAAGGTTTAAGTCTTTAGAACAGGTAAGTCTGGTTTGTTTTGTGGATATGCAGGGGGTCCATCAGAGTAGGGTCTGACAATGCCCTGTATGCCAGACATAGATCTCCCCCTCAAAAGCCTGTAGGAGACAGAATACAGGGATAGGACATTGAGGCAGTCTGCACAGGACACCCTACTTACGCCTTGTATTTTTTTAGTAAGGAACCTCTGTGGACATTCCAATTTTTGGATATGCCTGGTTAGGTACATGCCAAAGGGGGCATTATACTTAATGATAGGACTGATGAATGCTGAATACAGTGTAACAATGACTGCCTTGGATGTAGATGCCATATCTTTGTTTATAAGTTGTGCAACATAGAATGGTTTCCTCACTACTGTAGACATGTGATGGTCAAAGGCTAGATTACTATCTATGTGTATCCCTAAGTCCCTGACTACTGGGTCAACTCTAAGGGGTGTGTTGTCAATATGATAGTTACCAAGGGTAGATGACTTCCCAAAGGATATTATTATACTTTTCTTGGCATTTAGTTTTAGTCCATGGCTCTGACACCAGTTTTTTGTCTATGTCAGCCCATCCTGGAGAACATTTGTGTCAGTGTGAGATTCAATGACAGCTCCTAATTTGCAATCATCTGCAAATTTAGTCAACCAGAGACCACTGATATTAACCTTGACTTCTGAGAAGTAAATGCCAAAAAGGAGATGCAGAACCAAAGACACAATGAAATGATGTACTGGATTTGCACCAGTGTGTTATATAATGTGAATAATTATCATGGTATTTCATCAGACTGCCTGCAAATTTAATCCCAGAGGAAAACTATAATATTTTAAAATTCAAGATAAGGTACGCTATGCTGAATAAATGTAGATATCCAAATAATCCATTACATAGTCATTGCTTATTCATTTTATATGCAATGTTATAGTGTGTAAATATCTTTTAGAACAATACAGATATAAGAAAATCAAAGCTTTATGCCTGCTGATAACTGTTAAATGTCTGTTGTTGTACACTTGTTGTACTTGTTTTCTTTCCATAATAAATGTTTGCAATGTGTTTATTGTATAACAAATATTTAACACTGGATAATGATTTATCTTACAGCCTTCTACTGAAAAATGGTAAGATGTAATACCTAAGAAGCTACTAATTAACCCTTAGAAAGCAAACTTCATAGTCTTTGCCTCAGCCAAGAAATTACTCACTAGTCCTTGAATATTCTTACCGGATCTTATTGGCAACTTAACAGCTAATGTCACTGAACAGAGGTCTTTACGCCTCGTACGTGACCCAACCTTTTCCTTTTCCACATGCACACATTTTGTACCTGATAAAGTCCTTGTTGAAGTAAAACTATCTTACAAGATCAGTCACCTACTTTCACCCACTGCTTGCAACGCCACTGCTGAAAATACTTTAATACCCAAATTGGAATATGGTTTTCCTTTTCTTATTATGCATTCAGCCCACAAAACTCATACAATACAGACTGCAGTGAATAAAATCCACAGATACATTACGTTAGGAGATTCCCAAATGCACCATCGTGATTTGCCAAAAAAAATTCAGTTTGCTGACGCTGCCTCATCGGGTCATTTTTCTTCTAAGTACTCTAGTTTACAAAGTTATAAAACCTGGACACAACCCTCTCCCATTTAAAAGTAACACTACCTTTATAAGACAACTCAGACGTACACAGGACAACAATTTCTCTTTGGTACACCCTCCATTTAAAACTGCTGTAGACGACCGAGCCTTCTCTACACTGGGACCTGCTACCTGGAACCGCCTGTCTACTAAGATCAAAAACTCTAGAAACCTTTAAAAGCTTCACAGATGCACATAAAGAGCATCTCTTTACTGAAAATACCTGCAAATGTTACCATGATGATAGGTAATTTTCCATCCTGTGTCATAAATAATAGAACTTATTTAAGAAACTTCTCTCAGCTTCTTACTGTGTCATCTTATATATTACACATGAATACAGGACTTTATGCATTACATGTATGCTTGCACTGTATTTTATGCATTCCTTAGCTTACAGTTTGTATATACTTTGAGTCTTTTTCTCTCAGTGCACTCTGACTGATCTTTTACTCTTTCTATATAATGCACTGGATCATACATTATGCTGTATGGTTTGCTATGTACTAATTCTGGGTATAAATTTGATTAGAAAGATTCTGGTGTATTCTCCGTTGATTGAGCTAGGGTCATGGCTAAAAAGGGTCAACAGATCAGTCGACTTGTCTGGTGAACAAACAGTAAATAAACAATTAATAAAGAAATAAATACATATCTGTATACTTTATGTTTAACGCATATGATTTTTTGTAAAGGCTATCATAGTCAATCATTGATAAGAACATAGATTGATTTTTTAGACCCTTTTCTACCACAATGCCACCAGCAAGTGTAACAGCAGCGGCAAATGTTATATGAATGGCAAATTTATAGATGTCCGTCAAAGAGTAGGTGTCTAGGAGATAGAAGGAATTCATAATATTTCAAAAAACTTCATGTAGTCAGAGGGGGAATGTGAAATTACAACAGAAAAATTGAAAATTAGAACAAACACAATACTGAAAATGTCAGACACCAACTCCAAACTACTTTAGCACCCTTTAAAGAATAAGAGCTGAATGTGGATTCACAAGTTGAAGCAGATGGATATGGACAGGTTGCCATTCACACTGCATGCAACACTGCAAAGGAAAAGCAAAGTCATGACCTTGGAGGTTTCTAATATTCTGTGATATAGCATTTACTATTTTCATCTTATAGACTTATGACGGCTGAAGTGTTACTGTTCCTGCTACAAGGTGATTTCATAATCAGAGAGTGGAACGGCATTTCATCTCGGAAACGTATGGTTGAGTTAGGAAAGTGAAAAGACAGTACAGATGCTCATCAATTGGCATTTTGCATATTTGATGCAAAAGGGTTAAACTGTTTTCTCCATGCTGCATGTTATTAAACTTTCCTTTTGACTGTTTTTCCTTCATGTCTTGGGTAAGTGTCAGTTAGAAAGGAATCATATGCAGCTACAGGGGTTTCTTTTTTAGCATGACCTATTTCTTCAGCTCTGGTGGAAAATATGGTCACCTGCATAACCAAAGGGGAGTTTATACTTTCTTCATGGCATGCATATGTTTTCACAACACACTCTTCCAGATAGCCATAGCTTGGGGGCTCCAAGCCCAGGAGTTTTTCACCCACTGTGAATGTACAAGGCATCACAGGAGCAGTTCACCATCTAAAACCACCTTCTCCTTCCCCTTAGAATAAGTAAGCCACTGTACGTCACAATCCCCTAGTCATTCCCTGTAAGCTCTTACAGTTACTCATGCTGCTAACTGATCTCAGGTCACCTGTATCATATCATCCTATGTCACACAGATAGGTTTCAAAAACATTGAACTTTAGTAACATTTAAGAAAGTGATCACCAAATGAAATTAAGAATGATTTTAGCAGTAACTAATATGCTTAGACAATACTTATTTTAGTGATATGCAATCAGAAGTATCACTGTCATCTACACCCCCCCCCCAGTACAGCTCTTTTGATTGTGCACCTTTAACTCCTAGTGGGCGTGGCTTGAGCCTTTAAAAAATAAAGTTATCACCTTACAATTCTAACAAATACTCATTGACATAGGTCAAATATCAATACAATTATGTTTGCCATCATGTATGCTTCAAGAGAAAATATTTTTGAACCTTGTATGTAGCATGGTTTTGGAATTATTAATGCAAATATGAACAAGCAATATTTGACGCCTAGAGGAGCAGTAGGAGGTAACTGCAGATGCACCTGGAGGCGTCACTCAGATGTAATGAGTTAAAAAAAGAACTTTCCTGTTACTATGTAAAATTGCAGTTACTACCAAAAATTGTGTAATGTCCTCGTAATAATTCACTTAGTAGGAACCATTAAATCTCCAGTGAAAATAGGGTGTAAAATATGAAATTTATAACTGTATGTAAGAGTGTACATAGTCTTATAGAAAATAACAAAAAAGAATGCAAATTTGTCAGGAAGTAACAAGTGAGAGGGGTCTCTGGTGTAAGAAAGAACACTGAGCTGCAGGTTTTTACAATGCAAAGGTAGAGATAGGGATACTGGGTAGTGATTTTGGCATGGAAGGGGTGGGACAATGTGAAATAAATTATGGCATAAGGGTTTTCGGAGGTGGTAAGTAAGTGGGTGGACTGGGAGATTTTATCTTTCTAATTAATTTATTTATTTATTCTGCACTTTCTTAAGAATCACAGTTTGTTACTTAGCATCTTCTACCTTTGCTATCCACAACATAAATAGTTGATATTGGGAACTAGACTTCTCCAGTGTTTGTATTAATTTGTTAGGTAAATGTATTGGCTAGGAATGGCAAACTGTTGAAAACAGAAATTTTTTTTTAATGATAGGAAAATGATGAATGCACCTATCCTAGGTGTTTGGCTATCTAGAACTCATATTCGTATTGCACTGCAGAGATCACAGGATTTGGTTCAGCAGCAAACAGTTTATTTTATTGGGGTGGAAAATTTCTTTTATGTAGGGGGAAGTGTTTGTGTTATCTTCGTACTGTTAGTGGCAATCACACCTCCTGTTAAAATTGCTATGCTGACTGATATTAAATGCAATTAATTTACATCCAAACAACTGGCAGGTGCTACATTCATAAGATAGACCTTAATGTTGAAGCCTTGCTAGCTGCACATCAAAAATGACATCACTGACCCCCCTCCCCCAGTCAGTGACTTGACATCAGATGTGCTGCACCGACAGTAAGAGGACCAGAGCTGTAGGTCAGGGCATAGCAGAACCATTGTGCTGACAAAGCACTGGGGATATGCACCACCAACTGACAAATAGGTTCATAGGTTGGTACTGGGCTATCTTCCCGAAGGCATATATTAGCCCAGCCACATTGTGCGGTATTCACCTCCCCTTTAGTAGTTCCCTAGACCCTTGTACTAGCAGCTAGTACCCTTGGCCCCTATCTAATAGTGCTGTTGGTGTGATCCCCGGTGTGAACTTTCTGTTACCCATCCACTCATCAAGGTTCCTCTTGAAGAGTGATAGTGAGGGGCTCTGTCTTATGTAGATCGGGACCCTGTTCCATAGTAAGGAAGTCTCTGCGAAGGGAATCTATCCCTCCAGCATGTTCTATTCATTGTTGTGTTGAGGTTTATATCCCTAGAGCATGTAGCTTGAGTAGATTTGGTTTTGCTAAGATGGAGCATGTTCAACAATTCTGGGTTGGACATGGCTCTGTACGTTAGACAGAGATCGCCTCTGAGAAGGCGGTATGCAACAGAGAACAGTTTTAGCTTTTTCAATCGTGCTGCATAGGGCAACTGTTTGAGGCCAGTAATCCTCTTCGTTAGGTACCTCTGTGGTCTCTCCAGCTGCTGGAGATGCCTAGCCAGGTACATTCCAATTGGTGCATTGCACTCAATAATGGGTCTGATGAGGGAAGAGTAGAGGGGCACGATTACATCCTTAGATCTTGATGCAAACCCTTTCATGATCAGATGGGTCACATAGAAGGATTTTCTAACCACTTTGGCAACATGATTATCAAAGGAAAGCTGACTATCTACTTGGGTCCCTAGATCCCTTATTTCTTCTTCAGATTTCGGGGGATTACCTCCTATGTTGTAGTTTGCGGATACTCTGTTTTTTCCAAAGGGGATTACTATGCATTTTTTTGCATTTAGCTTGAGACCATGGCTTTGAGACCACGCATCAGTCTCATTTAGGCCCTTCTGGAGGATCTCCATGTCAGGTGGAGACTCTATTATAGCACCCAGTTTGCAGTCATCCGCAAACTTAGTCAGCCACAGCCCTTCCGTGCTTGCCTGTACTTCTGAGAAGTATATGCCAAACAGGAGGGGCCCCAGGACAGAGCCCTGAGGCACACCACTCATTATTGGTCTGGATTCGGACATAGATCCCACTACTCTTACTTTATGGGATCTGTCTGAGAGCCAGTTTGTGATCCATCTTGTGACGTAAGGGTTTATGCCCAGGCTGGTGAGCTTATCAATAATACCTGAATGGGGAATGGTGTCAAATGCTTTAGCAAGGTCAAGGTAAGCAGTGTGTACCTCCTTTCCTTTATCTATAGCCTGAGTAACTGTCTCAAAGAAATCCACCAGGTTCAGGAGGCATGATCTGCCCTTGACGAAGCCAAACTGTGTGGGGTCCAGTGACTGGAGGTTCCCAATCTCTCCATTTATGAGTTCCATAATGATTCGCTCCATAGCCTTACAGATCAGACTGGTCAGGCTTATTGGCTTCCTAGTAAATGAAAGAAATACAACATGCATTTCTCAGGGCTGTCATAACATTGATAGTATTTTCTTATAATGTAATACAAGTGAATGTTGGCATTTGTTGATTTACCTCAGATATTCAGTAATACTGTGGCACATTTGAAAAATGAAAAAGGGTAGAGTGAAAAGTTAATTAATAATAATGGACTGGAAGGATTTGCTTCTTAATTAAAGAATTGCAAATAGGTGCCAAATGGTTAATTATACAAACCAGTGGGTCCAAGAAGCTTTGCTATAACTTTCATCTGAAGAGTGCACTTGCTGTGAAGAGACTTACATTGTATCTGTGCACATATTTTATTACGTTCCATATACATATATATATATATTTTTGTCTTTGAGTTGCTTAAACTCACAGATTTGCTTTCTATTTACCTGTACCATTTTATTTTCTGTTTTAAGAAATCTACTTGGCCTGGTATTTCTGTTCTTTGTGAAAAATATACACTTAAAGTATCTAGGCTGCACCTTTCATGAGTTTTTTTTTTTAATTGGTTAAATTGTTTCTGGAGTGATACTTAAACACACATTGAATTTTTGGGTCTTTGTCTTTTCTGCGGAGATTTCATGCCTGAATAAACTACAAGCTCTACTGGTGATTCCCTACTAGTTACTTTTTTCCTACCCACCCTTGTTTTCCTTGATCTGCGTTTTAAACCTGGTGATTTTAAGCTGCCCACCCTTACTGTAGAATGCGCTTTATAAGCTCCTCCCTTTCTACACTGCTATTGATATCTTGAATTATTTATTTGCCTTCTCTTTTGCTTATTTTGAAAAGTGAATTTTGCTTCTCATTGCCTGTTCTACTGATTTACTTGTTCTGAATTCATTATCTAGCTAACTGTTGGATAAAGTAGTGTATTAGCCAGAGGGATCAGTCAGTTTTCTATATTTCCACAAGCACGTTTTTGGTTTCTACAAGAGGTCAGTGGATTTTCCATCTAGTGCATTGGGGGGTAGCCTGGTCTGTTTAGATTAAAGAAACACTTGAGTTTTCTGCATGTAGTTTTATTGGCTGGAGGGTATATTAATCGGCTTATTTTGTTTTTAGTATAATTATAAATTCTGTACAATTGAGTGGCTATTGTCTCATTTCTACAAAGGAAAGTACTTTTACTGAATAATCACATATTTATAAGCTGTTTAAAGTACACTGCTGTATTCATATTGTTAAGTTTATTTGTGGAATAATTTCTTATCTTTTTAGCTTAGTTGTGGCAGATTTTTACTCCAGACACTCCTTTACTGTGCTTTACATTAGGACTGGGATTAATCATCTAGTGGCAGTAGGTGTTTACCTGGTCTGTCTGAGCTGAGAAGCACACAAAAGGGATCTAAGCATAGTTGTTGTATTAGCCAGAGGGATCAGTCAGTTTTCTGTATTTCCACTGCTGGTATAAATTTGGCACATGTACACAGAACTGTTTGCTGTAACACTACCCTGTACAGACATAAATATCTGGAAACATTGCTTATTTACAATATACTTATAACGTTTATTGTGCTACTTACCTTATTATAACACCCAGGACTATTGCTGCTCAGAAAGCATCTAATTTGGTGCTGTGTGTATGTGTGTGTGTGTGTGTGTGTGTGTGTGTGTGTGTGTGTGTGTGTGTGTGTGTGTGTGTGTGTGTCTACTATACAGTGTGAATCTGCTTACAGTTGACCAGTGCATAATTTTGAAAAAAAAACATGAGTAAAAAGTGCAACGTATTACTAAAAAGAAAGCATTTTTGCTACTGACTATCTAGTTCTTAGACTTTAGTCACATCCAAACAATGACCTCCCTTGTCTAAAGGTAAATGTGGATTGGGTAATAACCTAATAATTTGCTATTTATCTGAAAGCTGATATGCCATGGCAAATAAGCCAGTGCAAAATAAATGCTTCATTTGGAGATAATCAGATGAATTATTACAAAGGTGTGTGGCTTTGCGAAAAAGAGATTTGTCAAAGGGAGGTCTTGTCTACTCAGTTTACTTAATTTTTTGAGAACATCACACAAGCTGTGTACAAGTTGTTTGGATCTGGCCAACACACCATGCTGACATCATAAAAAAGCCAAGCGTCTCAAAAGTAGATCCATATGTGGTGAGGTAGATTGCTGACAGATGGAAATACAGAACACAAATAGTTAAGGTGGCAGAAGCCTTCTCAGAAATGATGAAGGTAATTAGTGGTGAACTCCAGAGCTCAGTTCTGGGACTCCCTCCTTTTTCGTATCTACTTCTCGGAACTCCAGACAGGGAATTACGACCTTTGGTTAAGTAAGTCTGCAGCTGACTGCAAACTGCACGTTAAACTTCTTTTGGTATCTATCCATTACAGCAGGAACTAACTCTCGCAAACAAGTGGTGTACAGAAGTACTAAAATTAAATGCAGTGCTGTCACATTTAGTAAACAACTCTTTAGCTTAAAGTACTACATGGATGATAGCCTACAGCAAATTCTTAATGTAGTGAGGAATCTTGGAACCTCAGTTGATTCCCTGTCCCTCTTCTTTGACCACTATGTAAGAAAAGTATTCAGAAAATTCTTCTATTTAGCACAATTAATACCTAAAGGCATATCATCCAGATCAAAAATATTTATTCCCCTTGTTTAAGCAGACCACATTAGGCTAATTATTGCGTACAGCACCTCCTTCAAGATGTGACATTGTAGACATATTAAACAACATTAAAGGCCACAAAGTTTCCCAATGAAGATTGTTAGCTTAAGGTCCCTGAGCTACCAGGAAAGACATGAAGTTGTTGTTTGTCTTTCGGCTTTTCCTGGTTAGGGGTCGCCACAGCAGAACTCCGGTCCGCTAATGATTTGTTTTCCCTTTTCTTGGTTTCTTATAGGCTGTTGCAGTATGATTTAAGCATTGCATTCTGGGTCATTAGGGATCCTATTCTCCTTAATCTCCTGTATCTTCACATGTCAAATAGCTTCACTAAAATTAGAACTATAGACTTTAATATCCACTAACACGTAAATAAAACATGCTGGAAAGATCATTTTATAGCAAAATGCCTACCCCGACTCTGAACCAAACATTCACTGCAAGTTAAACAAAGTGAAACTCAACCTGGACTATTGGGTGGGTATTTATTCTGAGTCTAACTTCTGTAATCTTTTTGAGAAGGGTGGAAGGCTACAGCATGAGAGTGGCTATTGCCAAGGGATAGTCCTGTGACTCAGTTGTCTTGTATCACCTGTGATGATCTTAAGTTATTCAAGAACATTACTTCCATTTACATATATGGAAAATCTATAATACCTATTTTTTCATTGATTCACTCATTCATTTGGCCATATTCAAAGTGATCTGATTCTTGGATGCTTATTGAGTCTTGACCTAGAAGCTGTAACTATCTCACTTGCGTATGTGCTCTAGGATATTTGCTTTAGACATGAATGTACACCTATATACATAGTATATGTAGAACATGGGGGAAAGGATTACTTAAATTTATGAAACAAGTGAGAGTCGATATACAAATGTTTCTTTTTAAGTGGTGACTCAATAGAAACCTTTTTTACATATGACAATTTATAATACAGAGCACATAAATGCCTCAATTTTTCAGGTTTTTATTAGGGAATGTAATCGTTCAGACTGCGTAATTCCACTGCTATTTCAACTGTCACGTCATAAATAATCACATTCATTTTTGAAAGAGGACTGCCATTTAAGACACACTAAGGTACTTAGCTCTGCTTGTGAGACTTAGAAATCTCAGAGTTTAACAGGATTTCCTAATTTCCCTTCCAATTTGTTGAAATAGTTTGCTGCTGATAACACCTTTTTCTTTATAATTCCAAATAGCCTTTTCATGCGCAAGCAACTACCAACATTGCTCTGTAACTGTTATACCAAATATCACCAGAAGGGAAAGGATCCTAGCGCTTAAATAGAGATTGGCTAAAAGGATTTATCCTTTTAAAGCTTATCACGGCATTGAGCTTACTGAAATGTTTAATGAGAATTTTGGAGACAGAATAAGGAAAAGTTAATTTGTATAGGAAACATATATATATATATATATATATATATATATATATATATATATATATATATATATGGTTCCCATTCAGAAGCCTGAAACATCATAAGCCTGAAAATCAAAATCCTGAAACCAAAAGCATGAAAATTCAGAATCCTGAAAACTCAAAATCCTGAAAGCCCAAAATCCTGAAAGACCAAAATCCTGAAACTCAAAATCCTGAAAACACAAAATAGACATACTGATGTCATTGTGGCTTTGCTATTGTTAGCCCTGTGGTGTTAGGTCATGCGTTGGGGTCAGGTAAGTGTGCGGTTGGTTTTATTTTAGGTTAGGGGCGTTTAAGTGAGTTAGGGTTAGGCAGGTTAGGCATGTATGCAATAGTGACAAATATTGGGGTTAGGGGCGGTTTAAGTGAGTTAGGTTTAGGGCGCGGGTCAGGTGAGTGTGCGATAGTGATGGACCTTAGGGTTAGGGTTAGGGTCAGGTTCAGTTGGTAGATATTAGTGTCTTTATAGTGACATATTAGCATTATTTGTGTTTTCAGGATTTTGAGTTTCAGGATTTTGGTCTTTCAGGATTTTGGGCTTTCAGGATTTTGAGTTTTCAGGATTCTGAATTTTCAGGCTTTTGGTTTCAGGATTTTGATTTTCAGGCTTATGATGTTTCAGGCTTCTGAATGGGAACCATATATATATATATATATTCTAACTTGATCCATAAAGGAAACACACACACACACACATATATATATATATATATATATATATATATATATATATATATATATATATATATATATATATATATATAGATATATTGTTTTATTCTTTACTGTAGAAGGAGCAATAGAAATCTTAATCTGTTGAAGAAGTCAAAACTCTGTATTTCACCAAAACAAATTTGTTGTGGAAAACTAGACTGAGATCATCATAGATGGAATTCAAATGTCTTAAGACAAAGGCATGTTGCTCTCTATAAAAGGTGGAACAATCAAGATATTCCAAGAGAGTAATGAAATAAAAATAGGACATGTTCAATCATTACTTAATTATTTCATATCTTGTGCTCTCATCCTTGCAAAAGGTATACAGATGTTTCTGAAAAAACATGCTTTTGTGCAATGATGCTAGCAAGTAACTATGTTAAACGGGAATGCTACAGTAGCAGCATGTTGTCAAGAGCAAGTTATATCATTAAGTTAAAACAGATAGCAGCCAGTCTGATATAGTCCATTCAAACAGCTAAGTTTAACAAATGTGGATACACAAAAGTAGGTGTCTTTTTATAAAAAAAACAACAAAACAATATCAGGCAGACAATATATGATGTACAAATGCTGGAAGCCCTCAAGGTATAAGTTTTCACCACTGTGCATCAATCAAATTTTCCTGTATTATTTTTGTGAAAGAAAAGACACAGATTAATGCTGCCAATATTGTAAGATAACATAGGAGTTATAAGACAACTGGGTCTTGAGGCCATTTCTGCCTTGCCAGTGCCATCCCTTGGGTATTTCCTTCCTTTTTAAGGAGGGCCAGGCCACTCATACCTGGAACTCTCCAGTTTTCCACTTTCTCTTTAATGGCAGACTTGGAGAGGGAGTCTGTTCGACTGAATCGTTAGGCACTGTATAACAACTTTAGCTTTCTATCTTGCTTTATTTGTTGAAGTTGATTTAGATCTCTATCCCTAGTGCTAGTATGACTGTTTGATGTTTGGAGGTATAAGAGTGCTTGAACTACTGGATCCTTTATAGCCCTATAACAAAGGAACAGATCACCCCTAAGGACTCTATATAAATCTGAGGACAGAGATACAAAACTTCAGTGTTTCTTTGTTGCTCAGGCCTTTTAAGCTTATGATTCTTTAGTTACAAACCTCTATGATCTTTCCAATTTCTTGACATGCTTCCCTAAGGAGGAGTTGTTGTCTGTGATGATCAGTGCAGAAGATAAGGGGGGGGGGCTTCTTTTGATCTTGTATAAGCTGTGCAAACTAAAAGAACTTCTGAATCACCACAGTGACTTGATGGTCTGGCTCAAGGGAGATAAACCCATGTCACTAGGTCTCTACCTACCTTTTCACTTTAAAGTTGTGTTCTAGTTATTGTATAAACACAGGCTAGGGATCGCTTGCCAAATGCTGTGTTGCACTATTTGACAATGAGTTTAAGCCCATTTTTTTACACTAACTATTGACAAGTGTAAATCACTGTTGGAGTGTTTATGATGACACCCAGCTTACAATCATCAGCAAACTTTGTTAACCAGAATTCCTCATTTGACAAGTCAAGCTCTGAGAAGTAGATAACTAAATAACAGAATTCCCTGCACATGTCCTTTGATAAAATCCACTGGTCACCTGCTTTTGGAGGATGCACCCCCTACTCTTACTTGTGAGTCCTGTCTCTAAGCCAGTTGGCTATCCTTCTGACCACATGCAGGTCAAGCTGAAGCTCCTCCAGCTTGTTTATTATATCTGCATATGGTATGGTATTAAATGCTTTGGAGAGGTCAGTGTACACTGTGTAAACAGTGTGTCCATAGTCTACAGTCTGACTAACCCTCTCAAAGAAGTTCAGAAGATTCATTAGACACATATATCCTCAGCAAAGCCAAACTGCTGGCGGTTGAGTCTGATAAGATTTTTGATATAATGGTTAATTAGGTCAGTTGTGATATATTCCATGGCCTTGCATAAATACATCTCAACTGCCAAGATTTTTACAGAATGTCCTGATTTTTGGCTCATATTTCTGGTCTGTTCCTCATAAATTTTGTGCTTTTTGGCAAATTATTAAGGACTGAAGTCACTAAATAATGACATAATGAGGTTTAGACTCGTATTCTTCAGAAAATGCAGGCTAACACAAAAACGTTTTTTTCTAGCAACTGTCTTAAGTTTATAAGAGCAATATTTAAAATCTGTCCCTATTGTTGGGCCCCCATTATTTTTGTCTTTGCCCAGATTTCTTCTGCTAAGAGGTACAGAGCTATGTTTGCATGTAAGATCTATTAGGCAGACAGGTGTATAATTCTCTTGGTTTGTGGTGGGGTCAACCTTGTGGAGTGGCATCACAACAGCTATGCACTATTCCTGTGGGACAAAGCCATTTACTAAGTTCAGGTTAAAGAGGTTTGAGGAGTGAATCCACCAGTGCTTATCTATTGCTATAGATTAAGAAACAGGTGTGTTATTAGGCCCGATAGATGAAGTATTCTTTTTTTGGAGAGTACCTTCAATGAATGTTTTTTTTGTGATGGTTGGTAGCCTAATTCCATCAGGCCTAACTGGACATGAATGAGATGACTCTGGAGTGAAGCTAGCCCTAAGTTTATTTGCTGTCATGTTGGCAATCTCCACTGGATTGGAGTAGGTAGTACCATTATGAATAAACTTTGAACAGTGCTGGGTGTTATTATTAATTTTTCTGACATAACAAACATGAAATGTGAAAAGGTTTTGAAGTTGTTTTTGACTTCTGTAGATAGCCTGAGATCATGAGATACAATCAGATTTCTGATGTCTATTCTTAGTTTCTAATCTAGTTGTTTAATGCTCTCCTTAATTTGTGGGTCTTTTGTTTTACTATATAAGTTTAGACATTTCTTCCTTTTATTATATAATTTATTAATGCTTAAGGACCACCACACCAGCTTGATTTTAAACCTCCCCATTCACTAGGATCTAGTTAGGACTGCCAATTTAATAATTTGACCAGTTGCAAGTAGAAATTGTCTACATAGATCTTTACAGTATCAACATTGTAGCTAAAGCTATTATACTCAGATTTGGACACTTCATCACAGAATTGCAGGAGATGTGTAAATTCAAAGTCCTTGATTTCTATGATATATGCTTCTGAAGGTTTAGAGATTTTGAAGGAGAAGGCTACTAGTTTGTCTGACTTGGCCAGTGAAGGGGATACCTTGGGGTGGTACATACAGATATTAAGTTTGTTTGGAACAGGTCAAGAATAGTCTCTCCTCTAATGGGATCATTACCAATCTGATCCAGGGAGTTGTTTATAAAATCTAAAAAATCTGTGAATATTCTACATTGGTGGTATAGGTTCACCAGTTTATCACTGGGTAGTTAAAATCACATTTTTATTTATTTATTTTATTTGACATTTTATTACTTGGAAAGTTCAACTGGCATAAATTCCATTTCACTTGAGGCCCTGTCAGAAAAGATCCACAAGACATAATACAAATTGTACATAGGATAACAGAATTCATTCTTCTTGTGGGTTTCTAGGTATCTGTTGTAAGGTAATGTGGCCTCTAATAAACATGGATAGGTCACTGTAGTAATGTGGTCTCTTAATAAATAGGGATAGGTCATTGTAATACCCATGTGGTCTGAACAAGTGGTAAGCACAAAGCCCAGGTATTGATTTAGTACTTTCCTGGGACTTAAACCAGGATTCAGTAATATTATATAGGTGGATGTGTTCCAAATGAAGGAGGCCATCAAGGTCTGGAAGTTTGCTGTTTAGACATCTTGCATTAGGCAGAGCCTGCCTGATATGGTCCAGTGATTGATTTGTTTTGGGAGTTAAGTTGGGAGGTCCATCAGCTGGACTGTGCCTAAAATGTGGCAAAAGCTTTCACCAGTAAGCAGCAGCCTTGGAATGAGATGTGCAAACCATCCATTTTAAAACAAGTATGGCGGTCAATCATCTCATCCCAAGTTAACATACTGGATCTCCCTAGGGTTTTAGCCAATTGTTAAGGCCAATTATCTTTTCTTTATACTTTAACATAATTTTTTGTGATGGAAGGATTCCTCACAATACTACGGTCTTTCCTGCATTTGTGTCATGTGCGGGGAGCTTTAGCATCTCTCTCTCTCTCTCTCTTTATATTCCTCATGGTTCTTTGAACCAGGTTGTTTACCCCAACATGGGCCACCACCATGATGTTCTCAAATTTATTTGGCTTATGAGTCCTCAGATCCCTTTTAACATTGGCAGTCTTATCCACTGAGAGACTGCTCATTGTCACCCTAACTACAGAGTCACCAATCACTTGTACATTTTTGTGTTTCAGTATTGACTTTATGTACTGAGTCTAGGGTGTGTTGTTTCCTGATGAGTTCCACTTGTGCTCTCACTAATCAGTTTTGCAGTGTTTGTTTTACACTGGGCCTTGCACCTACTAGTCCATTTTGGCTAGGTCAAACATTTTCTTAAGTGCCCTGACATATAGTCATTAAGTAGAGGTATGAGTGGAGTGTGGTGTAGGTGAGCGATGTATACAGAATGTGCTCGTTGGTGAGACTATGACCTCATATTTTCCTACGTGCTTCCATCTGTCACAAATAGACAATGGCAAGTTAAGTAAAAAATCATTTATCTGTGAGCTTTACACAATGTCTGCACTGCCAGAGTACATCAGTTGCTATGAGGCTGGCAGCAAAGAGAAGACTAGCTGGCAGACTTCCATTTTAGACCAAAGGTGCAAGGTGTGTTAAGGAAGAATAAGACCATACAGTAGTGTTTTAGCTCCTGCATTAAAGTTGTGGTCCAAAAAAAAATAGTAGACTTGAATTAGTTTAGATCTGACCACTAAGTTAACAGTATGCAGTAAATATTCCAGTCTGTTTTGAATATAAGGTCAGTCTGGTGAATGTTAAGGGCAAATAAGAGAGGATAGTGGCATTTCAGCTCCTAGTTAAGGCATTAACTCAAAGTAAAATAACAAAAGCAGTAGCTAAAAGCAAAACAAAAATGTAACCACCTGGTAGTATAAGTAGCAATTAACCAAAATTCAAATTCCATGGAGGTCTTCCCAAGAAAATCCAAATGTAAATAAAATTAAATTCAAACACCAAAACAAGATATGTTATAAATAATTTAGTCTACATTGGTTATGAGTTTACCTTAGAAGTGTAAGTCTCTGTAAATTGTCCAGTGTTAACTACAAGGTGGAGTTAACTATGGTTCCTAATAGAGAATATGAAACTGAAAGTGCCTACATCTTTCGAATACAGACATGAGCGGTTCTGATCAGAGCACCGTCCACCGCTGTTAAACTGGAAAGGTAAAGTGAAAGAACCAATAAAAACAGTAGCTAAAACTCCAGCCAATAATGTTCACCCCTCAGAAACAACTGCAAATGATTCCCTGCTACAAAAGAACCACTACTTGCATTAGCTTACAACAGTACTAGCAAAACATATCTTAACTGTCTGTCATATGAGCTCCTTAATCTTATAGCAACCTTAATATCTTGTTCAATGGGGGGGGGGGGGGGGTTGAATGATCTCTACAGACAATGGACACTTGCTTTGCTAAATGTATTCCATTTGCTCCTTGTCTATCATTATTTATGACTCAACAGCCTATCCAGTTAACCAGATTAACTTTGAAGGTCACCAGTTACTGCTTCATTTTGACATTGACAAACTCATCTAAATAAGCATTATTAGCTATTAAACAAGGCAGTGATTACAGCGCAAAACATTACATCTGGTAACCTAACCACAGCAGCTAACACATCAGTATATAATCATTTTAGCCACAAGAATAACAATTGTATTTTTATATAGTACTAACTAGATCTGTATTATATTTGTAAAGTATCACTGTAAATATGACATCATCTAAATTTTTTGGAAAAAAAATAATGTTAAATATGAATCTATCCACAACTGACGTAACACTTTGTCAGTTGACATTAAACTTTCACTGCTAAATATTTGTTTTCTATAGAATACAAATCGCACTGACAGCATTGATTTAACTTAAGGATATTTGTTAAAAACAATTGCTGTCCTAATCATTTAATAATGATTTCCTCAGTAAAATATTCTGAAGCTGTGATGTCACACAGAACACAACAGTAATGTCTACATAACAGCAGTATTTTAAAACAGTTATGGTTAGAATATGTGGTTGTTTGCTGGTGACTTCAGACTGTTTTACCTATAATGGCCAAATTAAGAAATAAAATATAATTATTTATTTCTCTATGTTCTGTTAAGAGAATAACATTTTATAAAACAAATGTCTCATACATATAAATTATATGCAGTGTGCCCTGGTATTCTACTACTGTGGTTGTGTTGCTATATGTCTGCTACAAACTAAATTTATGTGAAATTATTAATATACATTTATTGACAGGCTGCTTATTTCCTGCAGTAAAATAGGTTTCATTTTAACTTGTAATTTTAATGTTCCTTTTTTTTCTTTTTGAGTGATTTTCATAATGAAGATCTCAAAATGCTTAAAGATTTAGATTTTATCAATCATTACAAATTTGTTGTTGCTTATTGTTTCTTCTAGCATTTGTAGTCTTCCAAAGAGAATATTAATATTTTGCTATGGAATGATGTGGTGTCACATGTGCAGAGTAAAATCTTCAGAGAAGGGTGATTAAAAAAAAAACAAAAAAACTAAGTAGAACATCTAAAAAAAACTATTGGCTATATGACATGTAATCTGTATAATTCATTTCTCAGGGTGAGTTGTTTGTCAGATTCGGTTTTCAGGAACTGTAGACGCTCCCCATTGCCCTTGATTTTTCTGAAGGCGTCATTTATGCTCAGCATGAAATTTCAGGAAAGATGGTACATGAACTCACACAGAAGTATGTGCCAGCAGTAAAATGCTGCATAAGAAGATGCAATTATCTCTTCAAATACTCAGCACACAGAAACTAGTCTGGTGAGCTCCAAAATGGTTGTTGCAGGTTCTTTTAATCTTTTCCAGTGCCCTATGGGGTTTCACAAGTGTTTCTAGACAGATAATTCTTAAGCAGTCCTTTGGTTAAGCATGTTTTGTTAAATAAGAAAAATTAACTTCAGCAACCCATAACATATGTAACATTTTATTTTGGTGCCAATGTTCTTCCAAAAGTAAAAATATTCCTCATTCTGCTCTGATGGAAAACTCAGAGCATTTTAACATTATAGTTATCATTTGCCAACATGACGTTGAAACAGGAGATTATTGCAACAAATCAAGGATCCAAACTGATCTGCTGCCTGTAAGCAAATTTTGCAAGGTTTGATTCCTTCAACCTGCATTTGCTTGATGTGTGACTGTGAATAAATCAATTAGCTAACCAGTGCTCCAGGACCGAGTTTGAAAAAGATTCATGTGGAGTGGTTCTTTACTTAACAAATAAAATTGCTTACAAATCCACACGATTATTTTCAGACAGGAATTAAGCTGTTTGACAAGTGCAGAATCACAGAATATAGTGCATGCATGATGCAAGTTATAGCTTAATGTAGACAGCTCTAATGCAGGACAGAACATATCATACACACACCAGGTCCCAGAAACAAAGTCCAAAATATACTACAAACCCCATAGATACTCTGAGAAAGATGTTGGTGGATATTGTAGAGAACACATTTAGATAGGCTGTACAGCAGAATATTATTAACAGAATCTAATTTTTACTTGAAACACTTATAGGTTCATAGGTTCATAGATTAGTACTAAGCTAACTGCCCTTACAAGCCATTTTAAGCCTAGCCAATCATCCCTTGTGAGACTCAAACCCCACACCTTGTGTTTGTAAGGCAAACACCTTAACCATTAGGCCACCCTCCCAAGACACAAGCTTTGTTCCCACAATCGTGGATTTCATTTTGAAACTTATTGCACCAAGGCAAGGAATGAGAGCAGTGCACCATTTTTTTCATAGCTAAAATAAGAGCTCAACTGCTACTCACTGAAGTCTCATATAGGTTCATAAATTCATTGGTTGGCACTAGGTTATCAGCCCTAGGGCCTATACAAACCTAGCCATAACAATTCCCTGACTATTTCTTTCCACACTATTTACTCGCTTGGACCCCTGTCTAGCAGGGTGAATGACGTGATCCCCGGGGTGAATTTCTTTTCTCCCATCCAATCGTCAAGGTTCCTTTTGAAGAGGTCCAAAGAGGCACTCTGCTTGACATGTATGGGCAGTCTATTCCAGAGTCTGGGGAGTCTCTGGGTCAGGAACCTTATCTTTCCAGCATGTTTTGTTTATTGTGATGACAAGGTTTAGATCCCTGGAGCGTGTAGCTCTGAGGGATTGGGATTTCTTTAAGTGTAGCATGTCCAACAGCTCTGGGTTTGACATGGCCTTGTACGTTAAGCAGAGATCACCTCTGAGTAGACGATATGCGACAGAGTATAGCTGGAGTTTTTGTAAGGTGGTCAGTGTAGGGCATCTGCTTTAGGCCTGTGATTCTTTTAGTGAGATATTTCTGCGGCCTTTCCAGTTGTTGCAGATGTCTTGAGAGGTACATATTGAATGGGGCATTGTATTCTATAATGGGTCTAATGAGGGATGGGTACAGTGAGACAATGACCTCCTTTTTTCTGGATGAAAAGCCCTTAGTGATGAGGTGTGCCACATAGAAGGATTTCCTGACTGTTGTGGCAATGTGATTATTGAAGGTGAGACAACTGTCCACCTGTGTCCCTAAGTCTCTTATCACACTTTCAGTGTTTAGTGTACTGCCACCTATGTGGTAATTCATGGGTACATGTTTTTTCCCAAAGGGGATAACTATACATTTCTTGGCATTGAGCTGGAGCCCATGGCTCTGGCACCAAGCATCTCTTTCTGTAAGGCCCTTTTGTAGAGTATCCACATCACTTGGGGATTCAATAATGGCTCCCAGTATGCAGTCATCTGCGAACTTTGTTAGCCAGAGTCCCTTAGTGTTGGCCTGTACTTCAGAGAAGTAGATGCCAAACAAGAGCGGTCCCAGGACTGAACCCTGAGGTACTCCACTTGTCACTTGTCTGGAGCTGGATTTGGAGTCAGCTACTTTTACAGTGTGGGTTCTGTCAGTAAGCCAGTTGGAAACCCATCGAATGACGTAAGGATTAATGCCCAGCTTAGTAAGTTTATCTATGATTCCAGAGTGGGGGATGGTGTCAAAGGCCTTAGTCAGGTCCAGATAGGCTGTGTGGACTGCCTTACCCTCATCCACGGCTCTGGAGACTGATTTGAAGAAGTAAATCAGGTTCAGGAGACAAGATCGGCCCTTCACAAACCCAAACTGGGTGGGGTCCAGTGTTTGAAGGTTGCCAATGTCTTTGTTTATAAGTTCCATGATAATATGTTCCATGGCCTTGCAGAGCAGGCTCATCAGACTGATGGGGTGGTAGTTCCCGGTATCCAAGGTGGATCCCCCCTTGTGGAGTGGGATAACTGTAGCTGTGTGCCACTCAGTGGGCAGGAAGCCTGAGGTGAGGCTATGATAAACATGATAGTTAGGTGAGGTGCCAATTCATTTTGTAGTTCATGTAGTACACATCCCGGGATGTCATCTGGTCCCTTGGATGCTGTATTCTTAGCTTTGGAGAGTGCGTTTTTTACCTGTGTGGCCATTATTACCGGAATTTGGCAATCTTCCTGTATTGAGATGGACTGTTTAGGGGGTGGGGGGGTGAAGTTGGCACTGAATCGATTGACATAGTTATACAATGCCTTGTGGTTGTCTTTGGAATCTTTGGCAATTTTATTTTTGTAACTAGCTTTGGAGGATTTTATGAGGAATCTCAGCTTCTTACTGAGGCTGGTAAGGGAGTTTTTTGCATCCTGGGATTTTCCTCTTTTCTGCAACAGTTTCTTCCTTTTGTTGTAAAGTTTGCTTATGGCAGGGAACCACCAGATTGGCTTCCTTTTTTTGGAGGAGAGCATCTTGATTCTATTTGGGATGGCATGATTCAAACATGAGTGGATGTGCTCGTACAGTGCCTTAGTGTAGGATTCAGCAGTCGAACTTTCAGTTCCCTTCTGCATAGCTGTCATGACATTTGTCAGTTCTGACTTGAGTAGCATGAAGTTGGCTTTGGAGAAGTTTTTTATGGAGGTTTCCTTACTGGGGGGTGGGGGTGGGATGAGGCTGCTAAGTGTGATTAGCTTATGGTCAGACCTGACCAATGAGGGGGTGACCATAGGTGTGGAGCATCGATTTCCCATGCTGGAAATGATCAGGTCTAGGATATTGGAGCCCCTGGTGGGACTATGGATTAGTTGAAACAGGGCATTGGAATTTATGAATTCTAAGAACTGTTGGGAAAAGGTGCTGGTACATGAGTAGTTTTCCCAATTAATGGCAGGGTAGTTGAAATTACCTAGTAATTAGGTGTTTGGTTGTATCTTAATATTTTCCAGTATGTTTAGAAAGGTGTAGTGAGAATCTTGGGGCATGGTAGGGGATCTGAAGCAAGCTACAATTTGGATTGCAGTCTTACCTAGTGTTAGTTGCACCTGGAGAATTTCAGAAACATTGTGTTGGGCAACTAGCCTGGTGGTGTGAATATCCTTGGTGAATATGGACACTCCTCCACCTTTAGTGTTTTGGTCCTGGTTTGGTGGCCGAAAAGTGTGGTAAAAGTTGTAGCCTAGTATTGCAGGGGTACTCTCTGGAGCCCTGAACCAAGTTTACTAGAAAGGCTCACCACGACTCTGCTACACTTTACTGTGAAGGAAAGGTTAGTTTGCTTTTTATTTGTTGTATTTTTTATTAATTTATTGCCTTTTTATATTTTGAATACTGTGATTTGTTTTCTTTACCTTGTGTTTTACTTGTATTCTGCTTTTAACTGCATATTAAACCTTGAAAAGAGACCACAGCTCTGTCTCTTGTGAGTCAAGCAGAAATTTGAACTGATCAATTCAGGACTCCCAAATAAGATAGAAGAGGTCACTTAAATTTAATCATTTTTGAACTGAAGGGGTGCTCACTGCTAGTCACTCAGTTAGGAATCTGCTATATGTATTAAAGCAGGTCCTAGGAAACACAGCATAACTGCCTTCTTGCAGGAGGGTTGTACCCCCCTTACTTCCTGATGTGGGGACTCTGACTCCAGACCTCCCAATCTTTAGATATAATACCACCCAGATCAGCCACATCAATGCAGAAGTAATATATTTAAAAAATCACAGTTGTGAATTCCAGCTTGCTGAAACTAGAATGCAAAAATGAGTGAGTGGCTGTGATGAAGTAGTATTTGAGCAGTCTGTCACCAGAACATGTAATATAATTATTCTTTCCAAAATGTTTTCTCCAATGATAGATAACGTCTGTACAGTGCAAAGGTAAAAGAGAGAGAGAAAGAGAGAAAGAAAGAAACAGTTTACTGGTCCAGTGATAATGACAGTAGAACACAAAAATGATTGCATTTAGGTTTTAACATGCAGCAAACTCATCATAAGTAACTTTTATTAACTGCAAGTCATAGTATATGCATAGCCGGCCTTAGGCATAGGCCAACTAGGTAGTCGCCTAGGGCGCTGCTCTAGTAGGAGCGCTTTTCCAGTATTTATTTGGTGTAAATAGACCAAGATGGGGGTGCTGGGTAGTGTGGTGGTGGGGTGCCATGGAGCTCTTTTGCCTAGGGCACCAGTTGACGTAATGCCGTTCCTGAGTATATGATGACTACATTCTTTTAAGTAATTTGGTTCAGTGTCTTAGTATTGGGGAATATTTCCTTTACAAAAAAATGTTTTCGTTAGTATTGTCTGAAAAGGTGGTGTGCTGCTGTTCTCCATCTCCTTTGCCTAATTCTTAAGGGTGGGTTCAAAGGGGTACCTATCCTTCTTATGAACTTCACAACAAAAAGTAATATTTATAGAAAAAAATATAAAAATGTTCAAAATGCGAAAAGTATGATTTTATTTTATAGAAGTATAAAATGTACATTGTTAAATGCTACATCTTGATTGTAGTACTTTTAATTCCATTAAGAATTAGTGTGGAAGAAATGTACATAGTAAGCAGAGCAGAGGTAGTTGTGTGCCATATTGTATTGTATTGTTCACAGAAAGCAGTATAGAAAAGTTGCAGTGTTGTATGCTAACATCTCCTGATGAAGAGCTTATGTTATCTAAAGCATGAGCTGGTTATATTTAAGATGTGTGCTGGTCTAGTAAAATCTTTTTAAATCCCTGTCTGTTTGAGTGTTGGCTAACACAAGTTGAATGCTAGTGTGAAACCACAGCAGTGGAAGATGAATCACAAACAGAAAGTAATGGTGAGAATGGAATAAACATAAATATTTGCACGCTCTAGTTAAAGGAAATGGAAGCAGTTAAACAACTATAAATTGAGGTAAAGGACAGACATTTAAATCTCGTAATGATTGGAAGCCAGTATGTGGTGGCTATGTTGACAGTGTTTTTTTGTTTTGTTTTGTTTTGTGATGAAAAGAAGAAATCACAAACCCAATTTGTGATGGTTTAGAGTCATAGTAAGAGGTTGTAGATGTGTTACTGGACACAGAAAGGGTAGTGTATAAATGAGAAAATATAGAAATTATTCCCTGTCTGATGGCTTTCCCTTCTGAATAAAGTTGCTATGAAAGCAGTCTTCAAATGAGTGGAAATATTTCAATGTAAGGTGCTAATATACAAAAGTATTGACAATGTCAGTGATATTAAAGAGATATACCGACTTGATGATCTAAGATATATGCTCATGATTCAATATGGCCAAATTGCAAAACAAAAAAATGTTTTGGTATAGTTGATGAGCAGTTACTTTTCCAGATCAATTTGTTCATTTTCTACATCTTGACTAAGCAAGGTGCTGTAGGTGTCTATAGGAGAAGGGACATATTCCAAAAAGGTAATATAACTGGAACTAATGGGATGTTTGGATAATATGGTACAACTGACCCAGTGGAAAGGAAGACGCCATCCAAGAAATGTCTCATCTGTAACTCTTTTGACCATAGGAGAAGGGTCTGAGAAGGCATTTGGGATCCACACTTTGCAGAACATGGTGGAGTTCAAGGTGTTTAAAGGAAAACTCCACCTTAGAACTAAAAGAACACCTACTTTTCACTCTGTCTTTGTTTTCTGAGCTATTTTAACACCTCAAAATCACTCTGACTGCCTCTTATAAAACGTTTGTTTTCTGCAAAATTGCGCCCAATGGGACTTGACATATCAACAAGATATTGTTTTTCTTCAAACCTTTCTCTTTCCCATATTCCATTTCTAGTCTGCTTTATAATAGTCATGCTAGACACAAGGAAGTAGTGGTGTATGCCCATGCCACTGGCAAATAGTGATATTTGCGTTACTCACTGTTAGCTAATATTCTTTCTGTAGCAGGACTGTTTATTTTATTTCTTGAATTGCCTTGATCTGTGTGCATCTCAGGGCTTGTTTTACAGTGTACTAAGAAGTTATACAGCTGCAACCACAAAAGTAGGTAAATTGCAGACCTTTGTTCAAAGTGTCTTTTTGTAGTCCATGATAAATTGACAGTCCCCAAACCATACCTTCACACTTTTCTCTCAGGTGTCAAAACAGTCACTGCTCTGGAGGATCCTTACAGCTTCATGTACAAGTGAAAGATACTACTGGAAAGGAAATGATTTGAAAGTAATTCTGGTCCTCATTGCCAGCAGTATAACGATTTGTATTTTCTTTAATTCATTTTAGTTACATAGATAACTGGTTAAAGTACTTTAATGTGTTTTAAGGAAAGGGCACACTGCATATCTAAGCTAAAGCAAACTCAGCTGTATATCATGGTTGCTGAAAATGGTTACATTTCCTTTGCTGATTAGAAAATGCTCATACACTCCACTTGTATAAGGACTGGCTCAACATCGGTGGCAGATGTCTCTTCCCAGGGATTTGTGTGCCAGATATCCATCCTCCTCTGGAAGGATATGGCAGGAAAGCATAAAAGACCTTTTTATAATCAGTATCACTGCACCTAATATATAGGGTTGCCACCTGTTTCACTTTCTGCAGAGAAATCTTGATTTGGGTAGTTTTGTCCTATTGTGATAGGAGGACATGAAATGGTAAATGTGTTAAAACTTTACAAGAATTACAAGAAAAAATACTTTCTGACTTTTCTCTAAATGTCACAGACACCTTTGATACTACATTTAAGTCATCATAAAATGTAAAGTAGTATAACCAACAAACATTTAACGTTTAAAGCTTAGCATTTCAAAACTGTGATATTGTTTATGTAAATTTGTCAAAAGAGGTGAAAAATGTCTTTGAACCATTGACTGATCTAATTGCTCTGTTTTGCTATGAAAGGCATGACTACATTGGAAGCAGCTGTGAATCAGTGTAAGTTCCTGTCTGCGATAAAGATGGTGGAAAACAGTTTCACATCTGTCATTTATAAAGGAGCTGCTGAGCTCCTGACATCAGCAGAACTAATTACTCATATAAGACTGTCAGCGGTACCTGACAGGTTAAACTACAGATTTCTCTGTGTTTGTGGTATGTCATGCATGTATAGACAGATTCTTCTCCAAATTATGTGAGAAGTTAAAGTTTAAAAAAAAATGTAGGTGGTCTTTCCCTACCTTTGATTCCAAGGCAAAGAAATGAAAGTTTTTTAAAGTACAAACAATACTGGAACCATACTATAGGGAGAAAAGCAATCAAAGAGATGAGTTAAACTGTAGGTGATGGTGGAATTTTCCTTTAATAAGGAGCTTCATAGTTGTTGGAAACATCTCCAAGCATATATTGAAGGTAAGTACAGCACAGTTTAGACTGAAACTGTTGCCTTTTACTTGTTCCTTTTACAAGTGCCAGTGGCTTAGAGGTAATAATAGAGCTCTTTGCTCCACCTGTCAGTTGCAGCTGTACCCACAGGCTTGTTAATGCAATTTGTGTCAATGCCATTATCAACAATGCACAAATTACTGTTATTAAATGAATGAACTATATTTATGTTGCTTTTCTTATTACTATAAAAGTATCATATTTTGGTGCAAATTATGATCACACAAAATAATTAAAAAAAAAAAAAAAAAAAAAAAAACGGCTATAATCAGTAATAGAATTTGCAAATGTCCCCACTGTTGTGTGGCCATGTAGTTAGTATAAACATACATATGGGGGGTGTAGGATGCCAAGGAGCTGAAAAAAAAATCACACTCTTAGTTTGACTGAAAATGGCTTTCAGTAATTTTAGTTACAATATTTTGACTCAATTAAATTTTCTTTGGTAAGCCGACATGAAATCATTTGTTAGGAGATTAGGAGTTGAAGATTGGTGATTTATGAAAAACTGAATTTCCCTTTCATAAAGAAATTGTATGAGCATTACTATCACTGATGATTAAATTGATAGAGTTTATGAGCAAACATATTTACTTTATTGCTGCAGTCCTTATATTACAAAATACCAAAAGTCTGAAACCACTGGAAGTTTGATTTCTAAGTGTACCATATTCAGAAGTTTACTTCTCCTTCTGTAGCTGCGGAGCATACTCAGGTTTTACATGCTGCAAAACGAATAAATAAATGCTTTCAATTATACAAAAACAGTGAATGATATGATTTTACTTTTTTAAGTACATCAGGACAATACCTTTTAGTAAGCTCATTCGCTGCACTAATTAAACCAACATTTCTGTACTACCAAAATGAAGCCAATGCAAAAATGTATTAATGCTGAATTTTCTCTCTACTGAGTTTGGCATTATTTCAGACAGTCTGTTGCTGAAATTACATCTCACACTTCTCATTGCTCAAGCCCATATTAATTCCAAGAAAATAATCACCTTGTAACACAGAATTTCTGCCATAAATTACCCCAAACATCATATTCTGAGTTATACCCGTTAAAATGTTGGTGTGCTGGAGTTACATTTTCTTGCTTCTGTAATTTCATCCATCCATAAACAAAGCCTTTGAACTAATTAATCTGCTACACTGCCAGGTGCCACACTTGTATGAGACTTTCCTACAGATGTAACTTTATACCTTATTTTTCCATTGTTTCCTGTATCTCTACATGCTGATCCTTACTCATCGGTGCTCCATAGACCCATTTATTCTGAATTCCAGCTAGCAGTAACTTAGTGTCAGTGGGGGGACAAGTCAAGGGCCAGATGACCCTGAATTCCGATGGCTTGTGTTATTGTATTGGCCATTACACCTTCATAGCTATGATGGTGAGCAGGCATCATACATCAGGCATTATAAAAGCACAGTTGCATGCTTCCATTATTCTCCTACAAATGACTTATTTTACCCCTCTAGACCAAGTGTGAATGGGGGGTGGGGGTCGCCTCTTTGTACTATATCTGATATGATGCTCCTCTGTGTGAAGAATACTGTATACCCCTGGCCTAGTTATTCAGCCATAGGCATTCATTCACTCTCCCTGCTAGCTTCAGTGGCACCCAAGCACCCAGGATTGCTATTCAGGTATGACTTGCCATTGCATAGTCAGGCCCCATCCCTCTTATCCATGGACCTGGCCATTTTAAGTCAGGTCCCTTATGTGATTTGTCAAAATTTGTTACACTAATTGCATTCAACACTGCCCTTTACTTGCTTCTGTGAAGCTAACATTTTTGATGTAGTCACTTTGTGAAATGACTTATACTGCCTAGAACCAAGCCCTAATTAATTTCGTTGATGATGCATTTTTTTAATTGTATTTCTTGAGTCATCTAAGTACCTTTTGTGACAAGCAGTCAGTGAAAGAAATTAATTTTATGCTGTACTGTTAAATTAGTTGTTTGTAAATTCAGCATTTTACCAACCGACTATCTGTATGAAATGAAGGGGGCACTCTGTGCGCCAGTGTGTAATTTATGGAATCCTCCCTACTGGTCAAGACAGACTGACCAGATTTAACAATCTGTGGAAATTCACAATCACTTTTTCATGTGTGTGAAAGAATGCTGACGGTATCACACCCTCTAACCTTACCTATTGTTTTTGTGATGTACAAGCCTCATAGTCAACACTGAAAACTAAGAGTGATATATGGATAAGACAGTACCCATAGGATTGATAGTGGCCTTTGGCCTCTCTGGCTAACATTAGCTAATCAGCTTGTGTGCTGCTTGTTGCTTTTTTGATACATTTGTGTATATTTGGCTACATGGTTATGATGACTAGACAGGAGTTTTAATGTATTACTCAGTGAAGACTGGTTTTCTTGGGTCTTTTTGTTAATTTCTCCAAATGCTAACTTTTTTCATAACTTGATGGGCACAGACCCCCATTCCTAAGTTAGGGCATAATTAAAGTTCATGAAATCAGTATTGTATCAGTTTGATGTTAGCCAAGAGATCTTTTCTCAATACCCACAATGTAACCAGAATTCCCTCCTTTTGTAGTTCATATGGGGTTACAACTATTGGTAGCATACTTAAGTATGTTGGTCCTACTACTACTGGAACAGTCTAGGTAATTTTCTTCCATATTGGTATTATTTCTAATTGCAAATCCTGGCATTTTATGACTTTGTATTTCTCTATCCATAGGACACTGTAGTTTCTAGGTGTAGCAATTTCAATGATCAATGCTACTTTTGTCTTTTTTTCTTGAATTATTATATCTGGTTTTCTTGCATTTATTTTTCTGAACTTTTGGCAATGGATGATCCCATGTGATACAAACTTTATTATTCTCAATAATGCTTTATGGTTCTTGTTTCCAGTGCTTCTTGGCTACTTCTATTTTGTAGCATTTGCACAATCGCCATTGCAACAGTGTTGACATATTATTGTTTCTTTTGGTGTATAGACCCTCAGTAATGAGCGTATCACATCCAGAAATGAAGTGCGCAACAGTTTCCAGTTCTGTTTTATAGAAATTACATTTGTGTGTTTCTCCAACTTTTTCTTTAGACGTTATAAACCAAAATGTATGTAACCCACTATCTTGGGCTGCAAATAGAAGCTTTTCATTTACTGGTTTAATTCCCCCTCTCCTTAAGCATTGCTCTGTCAGATCTTGGTAAATATGAGGTTGTTCCAGAAGATTATTGTATTTGTCACTATGTTTGTGGATTTTCTACTTTTCTTACTTTTTCTTCTGGCCCTTTCGTATATTATTTCTCTTGGGTTTTTTTGGGCACTTTCATTTACTGTCAATTTTTTGTCTACTTCTAGTTTGATTTCCATTCCCACTTTGCTCTGAAAAGCTTCTATGAAACTAAGAAAAGATGTCATCTTAGACGTTTTCTCATCATGTTTTAGATCTTTCAATCTGTCTGGATCTGATGAGGTGAGCAAATATGTATGCAGTCCCACAACTTCAGATCTACAAATGTAGTCAATTTTGAGGAGGACCATACTACCCTCAAAGTGAGGGATGCATAATCTTGGTGTAAACTGTTTTTTTTAAATATCACTTTTCTTGTTTTCTTCTATAACTACTTCACTGCTTTTTGGGGACAGTGAATCACATCAAAGCTGTAAGTTAGAACACGAAGAGCAAATTTATTTACACCATGAACTCTATTCCTAGATGTCAAAGCAGTTTTCAATATTATCTTTAGCCTGAAGAATTCCTTACTGAGCTTTATTCTTACTTGTTCATATTTTATTGTTAACCCTTCACCCATCTTCATGTAGTTATACACTCCCTCCTGATCAAGTTCCTTTATATCACTTTCCTGTTACATTTGGATATTTTCAAGGTACTGCAGTTTTCTTTTTATAAATATTGCGTTTGTACATTCATCAAGACCAAATGTCATTCATATAGCATCTGAGAAAGTTTTGACCATTTGTAGTTTTGCTTTCAGATCCTTGTATGAAGAAATATACAATTTTTAAATCATCCACAAAACGTTGAAGAGGTGTCTTAAGACAAGCTTGGGTTATAGGATTAATTTATAACCATTGCTTGATCTATTAAGTAAACAGCTTAATGGGTTAAGGCCAAGACAAGCAGCAGTGACAACAAATCGCCCTGGAATAACCTACTTTGAATTTTCATGTGCTAATAATTTGCCAATCATCATGGCTTAGCTATATAGTGGTTTGCACTGTTTCATAATCACTGAAATATAATTGATCAGTGCAGGGTGTATCGTATACATCCATAAGTATTCCATTATTTATGAATGTGGAATGCTATCAAATGCTTTCTTGCAATCTCTCCATGAAATACTTAGATTTTATGTCTTTTATAGCTCACTGTTATGGCGTTACTTAGTGATAGATGATCCTCTGTTTTAGTACAATTTTCCCTTATTACGTTTTTGTTCTATTCCGATGACTGGCTGCCTTTTTCAGTTTTAGCCCATGTGGCTTTTCTCAGTCACTTTTTTACTCGTTGTTTTAGACACATTTTCTGGGATATACTCAGTAAGAGAATCTACATGATCTAAACTGACTGGAGCAAATAATACTATTTATTTATTGGGCGTGCCTTCACTGAAGGTTGGGCATCGGGCTGGCAACTCGGCATCATAAAAATCAACTGCCAATCATTAGCGGACCGGAGTTCCGATGTGTAATCAGGAAAAGCCGAAAAGACAAACAACAACAACGACATTTATTTTATTTATTTGACATTTGTTAACCGGATTGATCTAGCTGAGCCATATGACCCTTTTCAGTGGAAATCCAAGGAGAAAAGGTCCACTTGATAGACATAATGACATTTTATACAGAAATAATGAAATTTTATACATGAATCAAAGAATAAAAGCTTTAAACAATAATATACATGATTATGAATATTAACAAATATGAACCTCTAGTGATATACAAAAATTGTGTATGTGAACAAAAAAAGAACAAAAAAGTACAAAGAAATACAAGTCTTGATGATCAGTGGGTGAAAAACAAAGTACCTGGGGTATACCAGACTGTAGAACGGAATGGAAGTAATGGTTGCAAAATTTTTTTTTTAAAGATAAATTACATAATGAGAGGGAAGTAGATTAAGTAAGGATATTATTTACAAGGTAGTTTAAGTAAGAGTAAGTGAATTACATACAAACAGTGAGAGTGGAGATGGAAGTTAAGTGGGAGTAATGCTAGGGCAGAATTTTGAGTTCAGGAAGTAGTTTTTGATTTTAGTTTTGAAAAGGCTGGTACGTTGAATGCTGCGGATGCCAGGGGAAGCCTATTTCAGGAGTGGGACACTGAGCTTTTGTATAGGACTTTGCCAATATTTTTGTTAGGTTTATAAATGTCTAGAAGGTTCTAGTCAGAGCTATGAAGTGAATGAGCTGGGGTATAAGGGCATACAATGGATGAGAGAGAGGGACAGGTTGAGGGTTTATATACCAGGGAGTGTGTGAGCTGGAGCTGGGATAGAAGCAGGAGGTGGGGGAATTCAAGCCACTGAAATTTGTTCATGGCATGGCAGTGATAAGATTTGTATGGCTGCTCACAGGCATGTCTGGCTACGTTGTTATATGTCTGTTTGAGTTTGGTAAGTAGGGATTACTGAAGGTGGGTCAGGATAGGAGAGGCATAGAGAAATCATGGAAGGAGAAAGGCTTGAGCAAGAGTGTGTTTGGAGTTGGGAGCTAGGAATTTCTTACTTCTATAGAGAAGAACCTATTTCTGGTTGTTTTTAATGCAGTGTTGTATACGAATGTCAAATTTAAGCTGGTCATCAATTATAGTACCAAGACGTTTGGTGCATGGTTCAGCTTTCATAAGGGTGTTATCATGAGAGGAGATGGTAAAGGTGGATTTGTGGTGGGCAGGGGTTTGAAAAGGAATAGTAGGAGCTTAGCCTTTTTGGAATTAAGTATGAGCTGGTGGTCAGTGAGACACTTTTCCACAGATGAGAAAGTATTTTGGGTAAGGGATAGAAGGTTGGGTGATGTAATCAGAGATAGAGATGACAGTAGAGTCATCAGCATATTGTATGAAAGAGGAGGTGGTGCAGGAGGAGTAGAGTTTGATAGTGAATATGTTGAAGAGGAGCAGTCCAAGAATTGAGCCCTGAGGGACACCAGTTTGGGAAGGTAGGAAGGCAGAGCAAGAGGATTGCCATTGTACAGACTGGAGTCTATTTGAGAAATAGCATGAAAACCCCTAGATAGTAGACTGAGAGACATTAAAATCAGTTCAGCAATAAGCTTGGGATGAGACACAGAATCAAAAGCTTTAGTGAGGTTGAGGAAGAGACAAGATACCAAGAAAATTTTGGTCCCTGGCTTCAGCAACAGTGTGGGTAAAAGTCAGGCATCTATATCATAACATCGACAGTTTATGTTATCGAATTCAAATCCATCAACACCTAAGCATCGAAACCTAAAAACAGCAAACAGCCAAATCATCAAATTCTTTCCTAAAGAAAGAATTCAATTGGCCATCCGCAAACAAAATAAACAAACACATTAAAACATAGTGGGGGGCTTTGACCCTCACACCCCCCAATGTGGGGGGCTGTGCCACCCACACACCCCAATTAAATATATCAACTCTGAGACCGCTCTACATTTGGGAAAGGACAGGTCCCTGAGAATGGCCACTCAAATTCTTTCCCGATGAAAGAATTTGATGATGTGGCCATTCACTATTTTAAGCATTCAGTGCTTAGGTTTTGATAAATACGCATTTGACAACCTAAGCTGTTGACAAATCAATAGGGAACCAAAGTTAGGAGGGTGGTGGAAGTGCTATGATTAGGCCTGAAGCCATGTTGAGATGGGGTTAGAAGGTATTCCTCAAGTAGGTATTTAAGGAGTTTATTATGTATACATACATATATACACACATACATACATATATATAAATATATATATATCTATATATATATATATATATATATATATATATATATATATATATATGGGTCCATGTCAGATGGACGAAATCGCAGGTAAACAAAGACCACATCACTGAGATGACTTTACTGACAGGATGAATCCTCGACAACGGTAAGTCACTGTATTACAGAATGGAATACATTCCCATTTCTGTAATACCACCAAAAATGACATTACAGCATGTATAGCAGGGGGGTAAGCCCCCCTGCACCCCCTTACTTAAATATGCCAACTCCGAGATCACACTACAGTGAGGGGAATGGGACTAACTCCCAGTCCGCACTACTTACGGTTGTCGGAGATTCGTCCTGTCGGTGAAGTTGTCTCGGTGATGTGGTATTCATTTACCTGTGCTTTCATCCATCTGACATGGACCTATATATATATATATATATATATATATATATATATATATATATATATATATATATACATACATATATTATATATATATATATATATATATATATACACATATACATATATTTATATATATATATATATATATATATATATATATATATATACAATATATTTTACACACACACACACACACACACACACACACACACATATATATATATATATATATATATATATATATATATATATATATATATATATATACATGTGTGTGTATCTATATATTTATGTATCTATATTCGAAAGGCTCACGCAGATTCTGCTACAGTTTGCTGTGAGCGAAAGGTTAGTTTGCATTTTATTGCTGTGTTTTGTATTATTTTATTGCCTTTTTCTATTTGTGAGTCAGACAGAAATTAGAAGAGGTCAATTAAGGAGTCACACAACAAGTCAGCTAAGGTTAATCGTCTGTGAACTGAGGGGGTGGAGCTAGGAACTAAACCTTCTATTTAAGGGGTAAAATAAAACATTTCAGAGTTTTACTGGAAAGACTCACCGAGATTCTGCTACAGTTTGCTGTGAGGGAAAGGTTAGTTTGCTTTTTATTGTTGTGTTTTGTATTACTTTATTGCCTTTTTTCGTTTTGTATACTGTGATTTGTTTTCTTTACATTGTATTTTACTTGTATTCTGCTTTTAACCGCATACTAAAACTTGAAAAGAGACCACAGCTCTGTTTCTTATGAGTAAGACATAAAATTTTCCCACCTTCTCACCGGGTTACTGCTGTGTTCTTAAACACCACTGTCTTTCTAGTTGCCTGCCCCTTATGTTAAATTGACCATATATCTCATTTCTCTGCTTTTACTGGCTGTTGTGAGTAAGCAATAAATTATCATTTTGTGAAATCACTCCCCTTCAACTATTTAAATTTATTGGCCATCCTACTGCATTCCATAGTACCAAAATACAAAAGTGGCCACCCCTTTCAATCTATCTTGCTGTTTTAAAAATAGTGACTCTCTACTAAAACATAACTTTTACACAGGTAAAACTTAAGTTACCTACTTTCACACCTAACTCTTCTAGTGCACACTGCAGTGTTTAGGATAAACCATTTTTTTCAATTTACCTTAAAGCATCTATTGCAAGATCACCAGTTATTGTAGAGCCCACATTCTGTTTTCAGTAGTCATCTTGGGATTAGTGCTTCTATTTTCTCCTGGTGAGAGAAGGAGTGCAGTTACATTATTTCCTGGAGACTGCTGATTACCAGAAAGCTTAATAACTGCTTTACAGGTGACAGCTTAGAATATGTGCTTATATTCTGATTCTGGTGAGAGTAGGGGCAGAGTGCATTGATTCCTGATGCTTTCTGGTTGGAGAGTGAGTGTCTGTGCTTAACATACCTGATTGGTTTGGTTGCTATTCGAGGCATCTACCAGAAAAAGGCTACAAGCCTGCAGTCCCTTGCATCATCTGGGACAAGACTGTGGATCACTCAACAGGCTGTGGCCTGCTTATATTCTTGGATTGGTGCTAAAACTAGCTAGTTTTAGCTAAAACTAGCCAGTTCTTTAGTTTCAGCACTCAAAACTGTTTCCTTGTGCTTGGCACTTGCTCAGAATTCATTGTAAGCACTAAATAAACTACAAATTACTACAGCACTCGACTTTCCTCACTTGTCAAGAGGAAAACAGTTCTTAGAACTTAAATTAATAAGCACCTATCCAGGCATTTCCATGAGTCCTGGTGTTTGCTCCTGTCCACCAGATAAATCTGGGCATCTTGGGGCACTGTAGCAATTGCCTCATGTACACTGACAACCCTCTCCTACCACCCAACACTACAACCTGCGAGAGATGCACTTATATAGCCATACTAGAAGCCAAGCTCTCTCCTGTCAAGACTGGACTAGACAGTCAAGAGGAGAAGGTTAACATCTGCACCACACCAAAACACACACATAGAAACACAAAGCACACACCCACATTCATGGAGTCTCTCAATAAAAATCTGCCCAAGCAATAGAGACCTTCCAATCTGAAATGCAGACAACCACCACCCACCAACAGTACCCAAATGACACATAGCCCACAAAATGAGTGTGCCGCTCAACCTCAGACCATAAGGCAAAACAACGTACCCAACACATTAGTCATAGCTGACTCTATAGTCAGGCACACTGATGTCCCACTCACCAGGCTAAACAAGGAGAAATTTACTATCAGCTGTCTATCGGGTGCCAGGATCCACCACATAATGCATGCACTCAGGTCACTCCACAAAAAGTAAAAATACAACTCTGTCATTGTCCATGTTGGTGTGAATGACCTGAGATGTACCTCCCTGGACTACATGAAAAGAAACATGGAGGAGGTCTTGGATCTTGTTGCCCAGGCAGGTATGACCGTAGCCCTGAGTAGCATCCTGCCATCGCCCAGAATGATACCACATAACAAGAACAAAATGATTGAATTCATCAATTGGTTAAGCTTCTGGTGTCATTCTAAGAGGATCCAGTATCTGTCTGCCTGGGACGACATGGTTGAAAGACCACAATGCTTTGCCAGAGATAGCCTGCACATGTCACCCCTGGGATTCTGGAT
>NC_056735.1:1771524137-1771624137 GCF_019279795.1 Protopterus annectens | reverse complement strand
ATCAAGGAATACCAAAAACATATTCAATGTTTTTTGCCAAGGGATATTTTAACTGTTGTAATGCAGGGTGCCACTGCGTGCAGCAAATAAGAGTTAAAATATTCAAGGATGTTATTTATGTTTTAAAAACAGTAGACGTGTGAATCTTATCAAAGGGGTATGTTACTAGTGCAATTTTGATATACCACTGCTATGGTATAATAAATTGTTACCACTCAATGCTAAGAAATGCTGCAATGAGTACTAAAACATATGTTCAAGTGTGCTGCTTGTTGGCCATTAAAATATGGCGAAAAGTTACAAAAGGATGCAACAAATAATTAAACAAATAAACAGCATAAAGAAACCTTGTATTAC
This sequence comes from Protopterus annectens, assembly GCF_019279795.1. NCBI lineage: Eukaryota > Metazoa > Chordata > Ceratodontiformes > Protopteridae > Protopterus > Protopterus annectens. The sequence goes on along the minus strand of NC_056735.1, from coordinate 1,771,623,780 downwards.
AATACCTCTCCCATTCATAAAATGCAAGTACTCTATAAGTAAATCTACCTGCGCACATGAACACAAACATATACACAATCATCATTAGTAAATCTTCCAACATTCACACTTGCACATGCATAGACAAAAACACAAATACACACAAATGAGTACAGGTACTGATATACACTGGAATACTATTGTACACAGAATGTTACACACACACACACACACACACACACACACACACACACACACATACTAGTGCAGTTACTCCAGGACATTAAAATCAGTGGAGAACAGTACTGTACACAAAAAACTACACATGCACATTGCTAAATATGTAGCAGTCTGTGGTGCCAATGCAATATCTCTTACCCTGGGGTTTTAAAACTTGTTTCCTGATGCACTTGTCATGGAGCTCATTCTCTTAATCCACAACAGTGGATATTTATTACATCCCAGATTGCTTATTCCATGAACATGTGATCTCTTATCTGTCTGTCTACCTATTTATATATTTATCTGTTTATATATCTGTCTGCCTTTCTACCTAAGCTATTCATTGGTGGGTGTGGGTGTGGCTGTGTCTCTGTGCATGTGTGTGTGTGTGCGTGTGTGTGTGTGTGTGTGTGTGTGCTCGCACGTACACGCATGTGTAAGTATGTTTGCGTGTGTCCAGAATGGGTGGTGTATGTATTCATTCTCAATACTTTAAGAAGTGGTAGAATTGCACCATATTTCAAAAGATATCTACTGAAATTTGTTGTAAAACTGAACATCTGAAATGCATGGCACCACTGTTTCAGTATAACTTGAAATACTGCCATCCAGTAGAGCTGTATCTTGTTAGTATACCTTGTCAATTATTGTTTCTACAAAAGTACTATAAAGTTCACCTTGCATCAGATGACCACCTTTTCCTTGCATTTTACAGTATACTAATCCTTGCCAGTGTGAGCAGCTTTTCTGTATCCCATAAGTAAAAACAAATGTTTTTCCAGTTGTGATGATGGAGAGGTCATGTATTGTTTTGTTACCTACCCTTTGAGCAATATATAATGTTCTGATGCTTCTCCAGAAAGCTTAACCTTTGGTAACACCAAATTTCTTTGAGAGGACAAGAAATGGTGAAAGAAGGTAAACAAATGTGCAGGTTAGGCTCTGTGTCAGCTAATATGGAGATGAAAGTACTGTGTATGTCCTGTTTAAAAGCTCACAAATCACACACAGCACTCTTACAGTGGAGCTGTGATAATCTGAGGACCATACAAAATAATGTGATATCCCACAACATACTACAGCATGCTTCTTGCCCTTATGTCAGATTCTGTGCAAAACAAAGTCCTGTCATGTAATATAACTATGTGGTGTAATTTAGTACAGATACAAAATACATTATGATATGTTAAATTAATGGAATTACCTTTGAAATTAGCTTTTAATAATTTCATGCTAGCAATTTTCCAGGTATTCATTGTTTTATTCTTTATTTAGTAAAAAAAACTAGAGATTTAGATATTTGGAATGATATTTGGGGGTTTCACTAATCAGTACATGTAATATATAATTGATTATCCTTTCAAAATCTGATTAAAACACTCCTGTACAACATTTGGAACACATATGTTAAAAAGCTTTTAAAAGTAATAAACAAAAATGCAGAATCAAAATAGAAGTGACTTTTATACTAGAACACATGATCCAAACATATCTCTGTGTAGCCTTTGGTTCACAGCAGCCGTATGTTTCAGAAAATGTTTCCATCATTTAACTAGAAGGACAGATGTTGTATCATTAGTCATCTTGCAGTGTTGACCTACATTCTTATGTGGACATATTCAGCATCCCTTTTGCTTTTCTATCTTAATTAGGCTGGCACTTTCTGTGCTAATTAGACTGCTGTTTTTTTTAGGGAATATAACAACAATCCATGGCTGGGTGTGGGTAATGCTGGATTTACCCACGGTTGGCATTCTTTGGTCAAGAGTGTGAAGCCAAATTGACAAAACAAAGCCAACCATTGGTAAATCGGCATTACTCATACCCAGCTGTGGGTTGTTGCTGTTATAAAATGACATTATTTAAGGAAAAAAATACTTTCTTTTTCTTAAATAATATCTTTGTATAATGGTACTGGGTGTTCTTCTGCATTGTTTCTGTATTCTGCCCTTTGATGATGTACTGTGCATTCATATGGAACTTACATTCCCAGGCTTACATAGTGAATCTACATGAATTCATCAAAGGTTCACTTCAGATAACCTTCCTTCATCGAACCCTATCAATTGAATGTTCATTTCAGCAAACTTCATGTCCACAAAAAATGTATGTAGAGAAAGGAAGCAGTTGGCCAGTAGCACACATTTGCCATTTTCCCCACTAAAGTGCGATCTTGAAGTTGGTATATATAGTTAGGTGGGGGGTTAAGCCCCCAATTTGGTGGGTTTTACATACTGTGGTGTCTGTTCTAGTGTCGTTTCGGCCAAGTGCTTAGTATCCCCGTTTACATTTTTTTTAATTAAGAACGTTTGCTGAAATGAATGTTCGATGGTTAGGGTTGGATGAAAAAAGGTTCACTGAAGTGAACCTTGGATGAATTAATATAGACTACTTACACAGTATATCACTGCTTTAGAAAGCAAGCAATGGAGAAAGGATGATCTCCATTGCTGTCTTTTGGGAAAAAATTTAACCTCCAGACAGTTTAGAGGTACAAGAGAGACAGGGGAAAATACAAGGAAAATCAGGTACGTTTGTTTAGTTTGCAGAATGTACCTGATTTCCCTTGTATTTTTCTCTGCTCTTGTATGTACCGCTCTACCTTTTCTTTGAAGAAATGTGGAAAAAGCATAAATAAAGAAGGGAGAATAACTGTGCATTGTCTAAAGGAAAGAAAGTCTGAACTGAAATGCCTGTCATTATTCATTATTTAGTAACTTTGTTCCTCAGCTATTTGTCAGAAAACCACAAATTTCATGAGGAATTAAGTCACTAAATGATGATGATACGCTTTTCAGTTTCAGACTTTTTCCTTCAGACTAATGCTTGTCTATGACACACCAAAAAACAAAACAAACAAAAAAAAAAAAAAGGTCTGGCTGCTCAATAATATTTTAGCAGCCAGACTTTTGCTGTTGGTATACGCTCGATTTACAAAGAGCACCCTGGTTAGGCTGACCAATTAGTATGTCTTTTTTGAATATTAATGGGCAGTCATTGTATAATACAAGTTTGCCAACAGTTCACAGAAAATGAATTATGAACCATTATGAAACAACAAGCTTGATTTGGAATTGCTCCAGACATTATAGGAGCCATTCAAGGAGTGTGGAGTGTCATCCTAGTTTGATATTAAGAAGGTGAGGGTAAGTTCTCTGCATGGCCGAAGATACTGGAGAATGATGAAAGTGTTCTCTTTCCCTGGAAGATGCACGCACACTGCATGAACTGAACTGCAATGTAGGAAACTGATAGGACATGAAAATGAATCACATTAAAATCCCTGCACAGTGTGCACAACTGTGGCATTAAGGATAGGTTAAATGGCGAAATCCCTGGCTCTACTGCTGAAACCATGCTTGAAGTAGCCCATCTCACCTTTGCCTTGCTGTGCAAGCTGAGGATGGGTTTCAGGTAGAGGAATACCGATCTGACAGGTATCCAGATTACCTTCACTAGACGAGTAACTAAGGCACTGGAGTACCAAGTGATGGAGGGGACTGACACCTGCTTTCACATCATGGGGGAGATCTCATCTGCCACCTGCTAGTAACTAATGTAGAGAGAGGTACATGGAATGCAGTGTACATGTCAAGGAGTGACACTTAGCTTTGCCAAGATGCAATCAGGAAGTAGGTTTCATGGATCAGTTTAGGAATGCTCATGCTCTTGTGAGAGGGCATAGGAGTGGGCATATCAAGTGCTCATGAGGAACTAAGACTAGAAAATCAAAAAAATAAATTCCCTATAGCCATCTAGGTGGCACCCATAACATATGTTGCTCTTGTACTAATGATGAGGAATGAGTGGGCATAATCACACTTAGGGACTGATGGTCAGCAGGACGTGCACTATAAACGTATTTAAGGAAGGACTGAGGAGGAGCACCAGGACACTCTGGGTGGTAGATGTTTGGAGATAATGAAATCAGAAGCAAGAAATAGGAAAACAGCAAGAGTTAATGCACTCAAAATATGGTCAACTTTGTTCTAGAGCTTCTTCTTAAGATACAACATTATTTTTAAAGTACAAGGATACCTCCAATAACATACTTAGATGTATGCATCATATTTCAAATTGGCTGCAAAATGGCTTAAAATCATTAGGATCAATATGAAGCTGTGGCATAACCTATTACAATACAATTCATTAGGTTTTTAACATAACAGTATAGTTTTAAACTACAGATTAACTAAGATTTTGGTCCATAGTAATTAGAAAGAAAAAAGTGGGGCAGCTAATAAGCATTTCAGTACAAAATTATTCACTCAGTTGAAAGAGGTGAACCAGAAGAGATAAGCAATTATTTTTAGAATACAGCCTGATCCTTGATAATGTGTTTATTGACTAAGTCAGATTGACAAAAATGGAGACGCTGAGCTCTTATTTGATTTATCTTCAATTAAATAAAATATGGAAAGAGAAAAAAAGTGTAGCAAAATAAAGCAACTAAGCAACTAAACAATTTATGTAAACATAAATGCAGTCATGTCAGTACACACATAAGGAAGGTTAAATAAAATAATTCACTTTCAAAACTATTCCCAACAGAATTGTAAACAATTATTTTAAAAAAATTATTTAAAACAGATACAGCTAATACTATTTACTAGTAGCAAATAGTCACTGACCACTCCTCCTTTCACTATTTTCTCAGCAAACAATACAGTCATGCAACTAGTTGAGCATATGAAACTCCTTGGAGTGACAATTGACAACAAACTCAGATTTGACCAACACATAGCCACCACAGTTAAGAAAGTTCACATCAAACTTGGCTCACTGTACAGAAGCAAGCCATTTCTCACTGACAATACCAGACTAGCCATATCCAGATCCTTCTTTTCTACACTCCTATATGCTCTCCCCCTTTTTACCTACTTAAAAAAAAAATCAGACTTAACCAAACTGGAAACTTGCTACAACAAAGTATCCCATTTTGCAGCCAGCCTTCCCCACCAAACCCACCATTGTGTTGCTCTACATAAATTAAATTGGCTGCCTAACCTTCTTCATCTCTACCAACTTAAATTCACACACAATATCATCTTCCATCCTGACAGTTGATCATCCCTGGAGGAACTTGTTGCTCCCTACTCATGCCTATGAAGTCTAAGATCTGCAGACAGAAACTTTCTCACAGTAAACAAAACTAGCAACACTCACGGTGAAGCCCTATTCTCAAATCAAATAGCCAAATTATGGAACTCTCTACCCCACACCCTCCAAAACACATCTGAATCTACCAGTTTCAACCAACTACTATTTGATCATCTATCCAAGAACTGGCATTGATCCTGTACCAAACCTGACTGATAAGATATCTATAACACTCTCAACACACTGTCCACTCCTTATCTCATTTTCTCCCTCTCCTCAGTGTTCATTACTACTCAAAAATAAACATAAATATGGGATATCTAATTTGGTCATAACTATTATTTAATATGTGCAAACTACTAACTTTATTTTTTCTCACAGTGATCTTCACTGAAATACTTGTGTTTTTCTTTTTGAACCTGTATCTACTAGAAAACTGTATTGAATACTATTTTGTATAGACTAAATAGAAGATATGTATTCTGCATCTTATTGTATGTATACTATTGTACTATCTATTATTGTATATTGCTTATATTTCTGTGGAGCTTTTCTCCCCAGGCCTTCACTGAAAATGGGCTTCTGGCCCAGTCGGACTTTCCCAGTAAACACATGTAAATAAATAAATAAATAATATTTATCTGTCTGTTTATTGATTTTGTTGACCAGGAAAGTCCAACTGGATGGAAAATCCCTTATCAGTGGAGGCACAGGGAGAAAAGCTTCTCAAGATATATAGGAAAAGTAACATACATAAATAGTGTGATGAATCCTTTGAGCATATAATAATGAGAAAGAACAATGATTGCTTGAACATGCTATAGTGAAAAAACAAAAACATTGTCAAGATACATATGAACAGTCAACATACTAAAGTAGTGTAATCGTGATACAGGCAGTACAGAGATAAGAAAAATCATTTAAATGTACGTCAGAATGAGTGTTTAGACAAGCAGAGTTTAGACCCATACGGTATTATTTTATATAGGACAGTGGTAAAGTGAACTGTCATAACAATGTAAAGCTGAGGAGAGAATGGAACAGTGTATATAGCCAAGTACAGAAAAAAATAAAAGATGATTGGCCAAGCAGTAATTTTAGAGTAGGATCTGATAGAGTGGATAAGGACACTTTAGGGAAAGAGCTAAGCCATGAAACTTATAAGTGTTGTTCCATGAGTGAGAGGGGGAGTTAAATTCCAAACTTTAGAGGTATGAGAGGAATACAGTGAATCACATGCAGTGCTGTTTGATTTAATTGGGCAGAAGTAAGAATTTGTCAGTAGAGTATTTTTCAGGTTGGAAAATTAGACTTGTGAACAGTTTTTAGTTGTGTGCATATTAGATAGTGAGGCAATTCTAACCAATTTATCTGTTTTTATATCATGCTGTGATAGAAGCTATAAGGCATATCAGCTGCAAATATAGCTGTTCTGTGTAACATTTTTCTGGCATGGTTATCCAGGTAGTTTGCAGTTTGATAAATACAAGAGCAGTATATAGAACAGTGGTTAACATTAGAGTAGCTATAGACAATGTTTTCCCTGGCCTAGTCAGACAGGTAAAGGTGCCATGCTTTTTGTTCTCTGCTTATAGTTTACTTTATGTAGTGGTCATAATTCAGAGCTTCATCTATGATGACATCTAGGAACTTAATAGGATTTACATGTTCAGTTCTGATGTGGCCAAAAGAAGTAATTAACAATAGGTTTGTCATTAGAGCATTGTTTTGATGTGAACAGAATGAGACTGGTCTTTTTAGTGTTTAACAGTAACTGAGAGATATGGAGTCATGTTTAGCTGGAGCTGAAGGATTCATGCATTTGGGATTGATGTTGTTGTAGGGTTTTGTCAGTGTGGAATCAACAGCATACTGAATAAAGGTAGTATTTTTACTTGCAGTGTGTAAGTCATTAATAAAAACATTAACTATCAAGGGTCCCATCACATACTCTTGAATCACACCTATATGCACTCAGAGAAACTGAGAGAAGTCATTTTCTCACTTTTCAGTTTAAAGTCTGTAGTAAGGTATCTGTTGAACCAAGTGAGATATCAGTGTTGAAGCACTAGTGGAGAGGAGAGTTTGAAGAGTAGTTTTTGGTGAGGCTCAGTATCAAAGCCCTTTTACAAAACAAGGAAAAGTGCTACTACAAAGTTCCCACAATTCCTGTTGCTGATGATGGTGGCAGCAAAGCTGAATACAGCTGTTATAGTGCTGTGGTGTAAACAAAAAGTATATTGTGTTGATCTTAGTAAGTCATTTGTGGTAACAAAATTAAGTAGCTGGAAGTGGACCCAATTCTCTAAGACTTTGGATGGGAGGGAGGTATTGGCTATTGGTCTGTAAACAGAGATACCAGTAGAGGAATCAACTGCGTGTAAGGGAAGGAAGTAATTTTAGGGATGTAGCTTTCTGTGATAAAACAGTTTATTACAATGCAGATTGGATAATCAAGGGTGTCTGCTGCAAGTTTAATATACTCTCCTAGAAGACTGTCTGGGGAAAGTGCATTTTGCTTTAGTTTGAGAAGGTATTTCCTGAAAGTGAATCTGAGGATGGGTTCAAAATCGAATGTGTTAAGATTAATTGTTGATTCTGGAGAGGGTGGAGTGTTAGAGGTGACAGAGTTGGTTAAGAGGGAAGTAACTGTGTTAATAAAATGTGTATTGAATTGGCTGGTAGTGCAGTTAATAGAAGGGGTGGCTGGGTATGGTGGCCAAGAAGTGTAAGTTTGTTGATGGAGGACCAGAAAAGTTTAGAATGGTTTGGGTTATCATATTGGAAGTTTGTATACTATGCTTTTTGTCAAGTTTTATCATGTGTTTTGCTGTTTCTGAGTTACTTAAAGTTGTGGAGGATGGATTGAGTTCTGCCTCTTATCTCTTCTAGTTAACCATGGTGTGTGGTTTACTTTAACTTTTTTGTTTCTTAGTGGGGCATGTTCATTTACGATGAAGAGAAATGTATCAGTAAAGTATGTCACACCATCGTCTAAAGGGGGAGTATGAAGTCTTTTCTAGTCACTGCGTCCTAATATTTAGGGAAAAATGAGAGTTTATGTACCAGATTATAGCAGATGTGTTTAACATGGGTGTTTATCTGCCTAATTGTAAAATAGGGAGGTGATCGCTTTAGGAGTGAGGTGGTGAACCAGAAGTAGGAATATTATTTGAGGGATTTGTGAGTATTCAGAGACAATAGTGGAGCTTTTTAGTTTCTGGTTTTATTGTATCTAGTAGATGTGCAAAAGAGTAGAGTGAAGCTATATAAATATATTACATTACTGTTGGTGTTATTAATGATAGATCGATAATCTATATTGACGCCCATTAGTATTATCGTTTCTTGTAAGATACCAGCTGAGGCCTATGAGAGGATTTCCTCTGTAGTCTCTATGCTGTTATGCTGTTCCCTGGCGGTATGTAGACAGCAATCAGGCATAAGGTCTGATGGGTATTAAGTTTAAGTGAGGAGACAAGAATCTTGACATTTTAGTAGCTGGGAGCTAGGACTAGAATGTGATAGCTGGAGGGTGTTAGTGTACATTATTGCCATATTATCTGCAATTAAAACAAAGTCATTTTTCAATAACAGATTCCAGTGATTTATTGAAATATTTATTATGCAAATTAATAAAAACAGATAAAATAACTAACAAAATGCAAATATGTTTTGTGTATACCATGAACTATATTGTGATGCTGTGAAGTCATACAGAAAGTATTTGTATTTCTGCATCAGAAGTCTACTAGAGATCATATATTTTAACTGTCTGTCATGTTCTGACTGGATAAGAGAAGAGTTTACCAAAGAGTGTCCAAAGCACACTCCTTCGACTCACCATTTTCTGAATATTGAAACCTAGTAAGTCAAAACAGTAAAGTAACCCATAAAATGTTTTTATTTTGAAGGAGGGAAACTGCATCTACCATGCAGGGAACTCTGTCGCCTCACCCACTAAATTATATATACAACTCTGCAGTTGCACAACGGTAGACAAAATGATAAAAATCTCTGAAAAGTGGTCTTCTGAGGTACAACTCATTGCAGTAAAACTAACCAATGTATTAAATTTTCTAACTAAAGCCATTCGTGCATCATTCCTTTGATGACCTGTAATTATGATGAGGTGTAACATACAGAGGTTTTATTCATAGCATCATAATTATAACATTCATATGTCACAATTTCATCATCGTTTCACATGGTGTTCATCTTATTTCATATCAGTTTACAAAAGTAGCTGTCTTTCTTTGGAAAATAAAGACTTGTGTCCCTTTCCAGATATACACAGAAAAAAAATAAGTAGATGAAATCATTCAAGATTTGAAACAGAACATCATTATGGAAATTCTGTAAAGGCTTCAAAAAGGAATCTTAGACATAAGGGAAAATGATACAGGGCTCTGTAATCTAGGTTTTACGTCATCAATAACATTTAATGTTGGGATATCCCTTATGTTTAATTTAATACACATATTCCTTTCCTGCACTGAGTGATGACTCATGGGTCGATCCTTACTTACTGTCTGCAAAAACACATGATTCCAGGGGGATTAGTGATGCTGATCTGGGAAGGTGATTTGAATCAGAGTAACTGTAAATCTTTCTTCGTCCGTTGTGGCTGCCATCTGCTTACAGATAGTATTAAATATAACTGCTAATATGATGGTGCTATGATCACCTTGTATGCTCAGTTATAATAATAGTGCAATAATCATTTTGCCTTTTTCTGTCAGTCCTCTTGGAAATGATACACGACAGCAGAGGTCCGCATGTTCCGAATTGCTCTGCTATGTTTTCTGTATTCAAATTTAGGTGATATTTGTTCTGCCCAATGTCTACCTGAATAAGACATTATAGACATCAGCAATTAGCTTTCAGTACTGTACAGGACTAAAAAATATACTGAAGAAAGCCTGGAGGTTTTACATGAAAAAAAAACGTTCTTAAAGTGCTCTTACTCTGAAAATGGATGTTGCTTCAGTGACAGTGTGAACCTTGTCATGTCCATTGAAATGATGTCTGATTGCTGAAGCAGTTACTCAACAAACAGTAGTGACTAGATACAATACTGTACTCCTAGAATGGTTAGCACAGCATAACATAACATAATGAAACACATCTGAAAGAAAGGAAAGAAAAGCTAGAACAGTAGAATATGACCTCTCTGCAGCAATAATACAATTAGCGTGGATACGATACGCATATCTGCATCAAATCAGTACATAATTCTTTTGGAATCCATGAGCTGACAGTGCTCTCCTCCACATGAATTTTCTTCAAGGATCCTGGCAAGTGCCATCTGCACTGACTGCCTATGCAACATCTGGACCTCTGCATATATAGGTTCATAAGTTCATAGGTGTGTACTAGGCTAATGGCCCTGGAGCCTTTACAAGCCTAGCCCATAGGATTACCCTGGCATTGTGCCACCCGACCTTAGTTCCCAGTGCCTCTGTCGAGTAGAGCCACTGGAGTGATCCCCGGGGTAAATTTTCTATTTCCCATCCACTCATCAAGATTTCTCTTGAAGAGGGCCAGTGAGGTGCTTTGCTTGACATGTATGGGAAGTCTATTCCATAGCATGGGCAGTCTCTGGGTTATGAACCTGTTGCTCCAGCAAGTCCTGTTGATTGTGATAATAAGGATGAGGTCACTAAAGCATGTGGTGATGAGGGATTGGGATTTCTTTAGATGTAGCATTTCTAAGAGAGCTGGGTCAGACATGGCTTTGTAAGTCAAGCAGAGATTGCCTCTAAGTAGGTGATATGAGACAGAGAATATTTGGAGTTTTTTGAGTCTGTCCATATAGGACAAGTATTTAAGACCTAGGATCTTCTTTGTGAGGTTCTTTTGTGGCCTCTCCAGTTGTTGCAGCTGTCTAGTGAGGTACATGCCAAATGGGGCATTGTACTCAATGACTGGCCTAATGAGGGAAGAGTAGAGCGAGACAATGCCCTCTTTCTTCCTGGATGCAAAATGCTTAACAACATTCTGTGCAAGTGCACGGCAGATAAGTGGTTATGTGCATGACTTATATTTCTTACAGCAGGCGAGTCACACTGAAAACAGTGATAGCATAACATTAGCCATTATCTGCTTTTCCACTTCCATGTTAGTGTGAGTAAATCTGGAATTGCCCAAAAGATGCAGTCCAGATTACAATATGAAAGCTATATCTTGTGTTAATTTATTTAATTAAATTCTGATTGTGTACTGGTAAATGTCCTAACACATGCATGTGATTGTGTACTAATAAATGTCCTAACACATGCATGTGATTGTGTACTAGTAAATGTCCTAACACATGCATGTGATTGTGTACTAGTAAATGTCCTAACACATGCATGTGATTGTGTACTAGTAAATGTCCTAACACATGCATGTGATTGTGTACTAGTAAATGTCCTAACACATGCATGTGATTGTGTACTAGCAAATGTCCTAACACATGCATGTGATTGTGTACTGGTAAATGTCCTAACACATGCATGTGATTGTGTACTAGTAAATGTCCTAACACATGCATGTGATTGTGTACTAGTAAATGTCCTAACACATGCATGTGATTGTGTACTAGTAAATGTCCTAACACATGCATGTGATTGTGTACTGGTAAATGTCCTAACACATGCATGTGATTGTGTACTAGTAAATGTCCTAACACATGCATGTGATTGTGTACTAGTAAATGTCCTAACACATGCATGTGATTGTGTACTAGTAAATGTCCTAACACATGCATGTGATTGTGTACTGGTAAATGTCCTAACACATGCATGTGATTGTGTACTAGTAAATATCCTAACACATGCATGTGATTGTGTACTAGTAAATATCCTAACACATGCATGTGATTGTGTACTAGTAAATGTCCTAACACATCCATGTGATTGTGTACTGGTAAATGTCCTAACACATGCATGTGATTGTGTACTAGTAAATGTCCTAACACATGCATGTGATTGTGTACTAGTAAATGTCCTAACACATGCATGTGATTGTGTACTAGTAAATGTCCTAACACATGCATGTGATTGTGTACTAGTAAATGTCCTAACACATGCATGTGATTGTGTATTAGTAAATATCCTAACACATGCATGTGATTGTGTACTAGTAAATGTCCTAACACATGCATGTGATTGTGTACTAGCAAATGTCCTAACACATGCATGTGATTGTGTACTAGTAAATGTCCTAACACATGCATGTGATTGTGTACTAGTAAATGTCCTAACACATGCATGTGATTGTGTACTAGTAAATGTCCTAACACATGCATGTGATTGTGTACTAGCAAATGTCCTAACACATGCATGTGATTGTGTACTAGCAAATGTCCTAACACATGCATGTGATTGTGTACTAGTAAATGTCCTAACACATGCATGTGATTGTGTACTAGTAAATGTCCTAACACATGCATGTGATTGTGTACTAGTAAATGTCCTAACACATGCATGTGATTGTGTACTGGTAAATGTCCTAACACATGCATGTGATTGTGTACTAGTAAATGTCCTAACACATGCATGTGATTGTGTACTAGTAAATGTCCTAACACATGCATGTGATTGTGTACTAGTAAATGTCCTAACACATGCATGTGATTGTGTACTAGTAAATGTCCTAACACATGCATGTGATTGTGTACTAGTAAATGTCCTAACACATGCATGTGATTGTGGACTAGTAAATGTCCTAACACATGCATGTGATTGTGTACTAATAAATGTCCTAACACATGCATGTGATTGTGTACTAGTAAATGTCCTAACACATGCATGTGATTGTGTACTAGTAAATGTCCTAACACATGCATGTGATTGTGGACTAGTAAATGTCCTAACACATGCATGTGATTGTGTACTAATAAATGTCCTAACACATGCATGTGATTGTGTACTAGTAAATGTCCTAACACATGCATGTGATTGTGTACTAGTAAATGTCCTAACACATGCATGTGATTGTGTACTAGTAAATGTCCTAACACATGCATGTGATTGTGTACTAGTAAATGTCCTAACACATGCATGTGATTGTGTACTAATAAATGTCCTAACACATGCATGTGATTGTGTACTAGTAAATGTCCTAAAACATGCATGTGATTGTGTACTAGTAAATATCCTAACACATGCATGTGATTGTGTACTAGTAAATGTCCTAACACATGCATGTGATTGTGTACTAGTAAATGTCCTAACACATGCATGTGATTGTGTACTAGTAAATGTCCTAACACATGCATGTGATTGTGTACTAGTAAATATCCTAACACATCCATGTTCTGCTCAGCTCTGTGTTATTCTTATGTAGAATAACATAGAAAAGGCTAAAAACTACATGGAATGTAAGGCAAGGCTTCCAAGGCTTAGCACGGATCGACACTACAGCCTAGTAAGTACCTATAAACCAATGTTGTTTTATCACGCTAAGTCAGCTATGCAGATCTAGTCTTCAAAACCTGTTTTTTATCATTTTGAGAGTCTTGTTCCCTGATTTAGTAGCTTATGAAGACTTGGGTTTTAAAACTGACACAAGGTTAGATCCTCAAGCAGAGACATACAGCTGGTGTAACCAGACAAGGGTGCACAGATGCGATGAATATTCCCTTACCAGGGAAGTCCAAGCTTCAGCGGACACTCAGAATGCATCCTGTAGCTAAATTTACTGATAGCTGTATTTTTTCGCAATAGATAATTTCTGCTGCATTGTGCATTCTGTCCATATGTGTAATATGGAAAACGATATATTTCATATCATACTTCGATTTATATTTTGTACACAGAGAATTAGATTTAACCTGAATGGCTGATACATTAAATTGAACCAAAAACTATACACTATACCTTCTTTTGTAGTCCTGCCCATTCAGAAATTCATAAATACAGTAAAGACAACAACTCTTACCACAGAGAACCATGGACCTCCCTTCTAAATGACAAAGGTATTAGAGGTATGAAAATGTCTTCTAACTGCAGGACTCATTTCATATTCAGATATGCACCCACCATTCTCAGTCATTCACTCACTCGTAACGATGGCACATTGCCTTCATCTATTTGCATTCACTAACCACAGTAGAGCATTGATCTCCATGCAGCCTTTTCAGCCTCAGCCTGGGAGCGGGGTCTGGTTAAGTGATTTGCACAGTCACAAAGTTAAGCAATGGAGGATGGACCACTAGACCACTGGAAGCAACTTGTTAACAGCTCCTTAACTCTAAGCATCGACTGCCAGACTTTATTTTTCAGCAAAGTGGTTTCACCATGAACTGCCAATTCATGGCTAATTTACTGTTATCCTTCTTATTCAGGAAGCATGGATGATGAAATGACGAACAGGCCATTTGATTTACTAATTAATGATTAGATAGATAGGCAGATAGATAGATATGTGTGTTTGAGGCATATGTGTATATACATATATATATATATATATATATATATATATATATATATATATATATATATATATGGGATCACTACATAATCTCAAAATGTTGGAATATCGAATTCCAAAATCTCGAGACTATATAGCCGAAACCCCTAAATACCAAAAGACCAGAAGCATGAAATGCAAAATCTCGATTTTGTTTTCTCGATTTTATATAGATATATGTGTGTGTGTGTGTGTGTGTGTGTGTGTGTGTGTGTGTGTGTGCATATATATATATATATATATATATATATATATATATACACATTATATAGCTATAGAAATGAAGATTCCTAGTTAAGGATTGAAGTTTACATGCAAAATATTATATCACAACTAATAGTTTCCCACCATAACTGCTGATTTATCATTAAAAAAAATCTGAAGACATGGTAAGCAATCTGGAAAAAAAAAGAGTAAAATAACTGATAAACAACTACTTAAACCACTTTCTTTTCAGTAACCTAGACATTTCCAGACTACTAAAACCATTTTACACAGTATAACAACTTGTTAGGCACATATGCTATAAGCAAAAACAAGCATTATCCTCTCTGTTCTGCCTCCTTCGAGAAAACTCACCATTTTCAACAACAACAGAAGAAAACATGTGAATTCAGACTCTATCCTCTATGCAACCCTTCTCCACTGCCACCCACACTATTAGGAAACAGTTTTCAATCTTAGATCATTTCAGGTTGAAAAGATATTACTGCAAACAGGTGGGTTCTGCAATTTCAAGAGACTGATTAGCTGAATTTCTGAATCATCAACAGCTCCTTGCACATAGGTCGAGCACTTTTTCATAGAGGGATAAAGCTCTAAATACATCCCAGGTAGCCTGGGCTTGATTAGCAGCTTAGATGTCGGAGGTACTGGTAGGGAGAGATGAGTGTGCTCTTCTTGGTGGGAGAGAACTTATCTAGGTTTTCCCTGCAGGGAGGTGTAGTCTATCGAGAGAAGATTCCCTTATCTGGACAATTACTTGATTGTGGCCTAAACATGAGAAAGCATAAAGAAGCAGATCACAGTGATTTTAGAACCTTTCCCATTTTTGGGTGAAGGCAAGCACCAAATTTCATAGAAGCACCTCTGAACGTAGCACAAAAGAAAGTTCTCCTTACCAAGACAAGGTGAAACATAAATTCTTTCCTGCTAATCAAGATGGTAAGACAGTATCTTGGGACTTTGGGTCACATACTTTCCGGCATTCTAATGATTCTTTATAGGTTCATAGGTATTTACTAGGTTTTTCATCTGTGAGGATCTTTTAAAGCCTAACCAAATATTTCCGTGAAAGTTTTAACCCTTGCAATTCCATTCAATAAGATTATGTTTGAATAGTGTAAGAGAAGTACTTTGCTTTGTGTGAAGAAGACGATTCCAAAGGAGTGTTATTCTCTGTGATACATGTCTATCACACTACTATGTTCTATTTATTTTCCAAATCACTTGAGCAAGTGTTAATGCCCCCACTGGACTAGTTAATGTGCAGTAGGTCTGACACACTAGCAAGTCCAGGCAAGATAGAGATCTTTCCTCCTTAGCCTGTATGACAGGAAGAGAGACAAAGCTTTGACATCTGCATTGTATTTATGATTTAGGCCCTTGCTTTTCTTAGTAAGAAAGTATCGTGGATGGTCATGTTGTGTCACATGTTCAGACAGGTACATACAGAATGAGGCATTATACTAAATGATTGACCTGATGAGTGCAGACTACATTGGAATGATTACATCTCTGGACCTGGATGTCACACACTTAGTAATAAGCTGGGCAATGAAAACATACATTTTACAATAGTGGATAAATGTTGATTGAATAACAGCTTATTGTCTGCATAGGTTCCCAGGTCCCTAAGTACTGGATCGAATTTTCACATGTGTGTTGTCAATGTGGTAGTTAAAAGGGACTTCTTGCATTACTGAAGGATACTGTTACACATTTCTTAGCATTCAGTTTTAGTCCATGGTTTTGACATCAGCTATTGGTTTAGGAAAGGTCCTCTTCGATGATCTCGGAGTCCCCTGGAGAGTTTATGATGGCACCAAGTTTAGAATTATCTATAGATTTGGTCAGCCATGGACCCTTTGAAGTAAATTTCACTTCTGAGAAGTAAATAGCAAAGCATACTGGTCCAAATACTGAACCATGAGGTACAGCGCCAGTGACAGGTCTTTTACAGGAGGTACAGCAGCCCACCTTAATGTCTTGGGTTCTTTGTTTGAGCCAGTTTGTTATCCAATTGTATATGAGAAGTCCTTGATGGATGCTAAAAATATCTAGAAACAAGGTATGGTCCTCTGGAAGCTATATCAATAACGTTCTCAGTCAAAAAGAAATGTCTTTGCTAGCAGAGCCCTCAACAATATCAAAGAACACATATCTCGGATTAGAAAGGGGAAGCACAGTATGAAATTCTAGACGAGAGGACTATCTGTCTTGACAGGAAAAATTACTTCCCTTCAATAAAAAGGAATGACATCAGCTTCAGGAGTTCTGGAAGCATTACATGACAATTTTATGTAAATACATATCAAGTTCAACATAAGCAAGATGGTAGTAATGAGACACATCCGCAAAAAGAGAGGGCCAACATTTCATCAGCACTGGAGCTCACCTATAGTAATATTGCAATGGCGTACTAAAAGGCTTTAGGTTCTCAGGTTTCAAAATCGCAACAGAGATCATCAAAAAATATAGTAGTGTCTAAAATCGCACCACTCAAAATTTGCTTTCTTCCTCATTCACTTTCCTAAAGGTAGGGAATATGATATATAAATTTGCCCTTTTGGTTGACATTACCTTTAAACTTAGTTTCTTTGTAGAGCTAAGAGTTGCACAACTACATAGCTCGAGCAGAAATGTAATGTAATGGTACAAAGCCATTAGCCTACCCAACCTCTGTCAGGAAAATTGGTTTAAGGAAAAAAAAAAAAAATAAATAAATATATATATATATATATATATATATATATATATATCTGTACGGATCCACTTCTGAATCTCGAAATACTGAAATTTCGAATTTCAGAATATCGAGACAAGTAGTTCGAAACTACAAAAACACAAAACCACACAACACCAAGACATCGAAACACCCTTCACCGCAAAACAAAAGTAAAAATACACCCTACCCCCAGTATAAAAATAAAAACAATAATAAATAAAAACAAATAACATGACTTATATATACCAATTCTGAGGTGTACTAACTCGAAAAAAAAAAAAACCCTACGCTTCCATTGCACGCTTTCATACTTAACACTCACTAATAACACACACACACACACACACACACACACACACACACACACACACACACACTACACATTCACAAAAATCACCACTTTCAACATTAACATGCACACTGTCTTACCTACCAAACCCAAACTAAACCTAAAACTCCCCCCAAAAAATAAAACCTAAACCATATGGACCCAAAATCCTAAACAAACTAAACATCTGCCTGAATCTCCATACATAACCAGACATTGACCGCTATGTGGAAATCCCAGAACAAAGTGTCCTTAAAAGAGACAGCACACAATAAACTATACACAGCGTAACATCTATAGCATATTTGAGAAATGCAGATTCTTTAAAGTACAGATTTGAAAACCTGCACTTTCGACATTCCAGTCTCAATATACTAAAATTTGAAATTTCAATATTTCCAGAGTCAAAAGTGGACCTATATATATATATAGAGAGAGAGAGAGTTAGTGCAACCTCAGAGTTGGTATATATATGGGTGTGTGTGTGTGTGTGTGTGTGTGTGTGTGTGTGTGTGTGTGTATATATATATATATATATATATATATATATATCTGCAGCATATATGGCTGTTGGGAACAGAAAGTCTTGTATAAGCATACATTAATGGTTCTTACTACACATTTTTTGTTTATTGGTTTATATCAGGTAACCACTTCACTTATACATAGAGCCAGTTGGCAAAACAAGTTTTTAATAATGAAGAACACATATGGAGAGTGAGTCTGTGTCCTTTTATATTCATTTATCTTTTTGCCTGTGTCTTGAAGGTTGATCTTATTCTGACATGTTTCCTAGTTTCTTATGCATTTGTCTAGATACTTTCCATCAGATACAGTCATTTGAGTTATTACTTATTTCAATTTCTTTACCACTTCCCTCTGCTAGATTATCCAGCAATTTCTGAACTGTCCACTAGATGCCAGTATATACTTATTACTGAAAAAATGTTGCCATCTCTGTTTTTTATATAGTATTTTGTTTGTTTGTGGATGCTTTTGAACTGTGTTTCACTTTTACACAGACTTCAATATTTTATTCACACTATTTTTCATTTTCTTTATTGAAGTATACCATAAGTGCAACGCTACAAATGATTTTATGGATTACCCATGCATTTTAGCTGTTCTGCTCTACTGATATAGGGGTATCAGGTTTTGAGATATTCAGGGATATGTGAACATGATAATTCACTCGGATGTTTTTATTTTTTATTTATTTATTATTTTTCATTTTGATTTAAATTACATCACATATTTTGAATTTTTTCTGGTCACTTGAATTCAGTTTTTCTTTTTTGAATGGAAAAATACTTGTGGGTAACAGATGTGCACTGAAGAAGCAGTTTACAATGAAACTGCAGTCTTCAGCTTTCTGTTGAGATAATGACACTTTTCTATAGGTGAACCATTACTTTGTGCTGGGGTACTTTTATCTGTCGAGCATGTGTTTAACAACTACATATATATGAATACTATAAATAGTTTTACACAAATGGGCACACACACACACACATGCACACAACCACACACATGCACACACACGCACACACACATGTGCACACGTGCACACAAACACACACACACACGTACATATGCATTTCTATTAGAGGCTTCATTTGACACTTGGTTAGGGTTTTGAGAATTTGAAGGTAATCCATACATTCACTTGGTCGAATTTTCATGGATTGGGGGGAGACAATCTATGTATCCACTTGTCCTTGACTTCCTCTGTTAATCCATTTTCTGTTCCAGCCTATTGAATTTAGTATCTTTGTATGTCCTGGGAACCACTACTTCTCCATCCTTTAATCTCATTTCACACTTTCTGATCTAGTTAATTGAAAATATATGTTATGATTGCTAGGATTCTTTTTTCTTTTTTTTATTTAGTCTGCTATTTCACTTCTTTTAAATACCAACCTAACTAAATCTACCCCTCCACTTTCATGATAATGTATACCTGAAACTCTTTTTTACCTCCTGCTCTGCAATTCTGCATACACCCATTCAAGTTAGATTCTAACTGCTCTATCCATCCTTTTCTCTATTTTTAAAACCCATTTCTCCTGGGTAATGAGTTCCCAGTTTTTGGCCTGCAGACCAATCTTTCCGCCTAAAGGAGCATTCACCTCTCTAGATTTATATTACCTTACATCCTGATATCCTTTGCTTTGCATCCTATTCCTTTTTCATACTGTCTCTATGACATATTTTTCAGCTACAAGAGTTGCTCTAGATTTTGCTTTTTCTGTGCTCATTTTTTTAATCATTCCTTCTCCACTATTACCTTCAAACTATTTTAGACAATCCCATTGTTTATGCTGCCATGCTATACCCTGCCAGTAAACCTGCTATAGCTCAGTTTTCCGTGCTACCTGCTGTAAACCTGCTAGAGCTCAGTTGTTCATGCTATTCCCTGCCAGTAAACCTGCTATAGCTCAGTTTTCCATGCTATTCCCTGCTGTAAACCTGCTACAGCTCAGTTGTCCATGCTATTCCCTGCCAGTAAACCTGCTATAACTCAGTTGTCCTTTGCCATTCTTTCCAGCAACTTTACTTCTACCTCTTTTAATCCTTTAGTCTTGTTTTTGCAGGATCTAGGATGATTTTTTTTCTTTTTTAATTTCTCCAAATAGTTTTGGTTTCTAATATCTTGATAGGAATGGACCCTATTCTTAATTCAGGGTACAGTTATAGTGAATGAGGTTATTATTGCTTTAGTCTATGATGTTTGCCATGAGTGCTCATCTCATCACTCATAGTATGCCCAAAATCACCTCCTTCTGCAGTTCATATGGTGTTACATTGATTGCTAGCAGATTTAAGTGTGATTGCATTTTTTTATTTCCATTGTTCCTACTACTATTGGAACTGTCTGAGTATCCTTATTCCATGTTGCTCTTGTTTCTGCTTGAAAATCCTGGTACTTTATGGCTTTATGTTTCTTAGTTTGTAAGACTGTATAACTGCTGGGTACTGCAATTTCAGTGATTAATGGTACTTCTCTCATAGGTTTATAGGTAAGTATTAGAATAGCTGACCTTACAGGCCATTTCAAGCCTAGCTAATTTCCCTTTTTGCTTGAAATAAATTATCTAATTTGAATATAGACTGACCTTACTCATTTCCATGGTCAATAATTATATATTAACCCTAATGATAATAACTGGAATCATTCCATAGATCATTTGAGGGGACCCATGCATAGGGTAAAGCATTTAGGAGCTACATTCATCCATTAGTAGTGCAAGGGGCAGTTCTGGGGTAAATTTAATGTTTCCTTTCCATAGCTATAAGTTTCTGTTGAAAATTAACTTTGTTTTATGTGGATAGCGAGTCTGCTCCATTGCAGAGGTATCATTTATGAAATACACCTACCTTTCAAAATCATTTTGTTGTTGCTGCAGAAGAGGTTTAGATCCCTAGATTGAGTATTTCTGATGTCATTTGACTTGCTGATGTGCAGTAAATCCATCAGTAATGGGTCTTAGGATGCCTTTTATGCTAGACACAGGTCACCTCTTAGCAGTTTGTAGGATACTAAGTGTAGTGACAGAGCTTTAAGTCAGACTATGTAGAACATGTTGTTTAGGCCTTGTATCCTTGTGTTGCATGTACCTGGACAAATACTTGCCAAAGTAGGCATTACATTCAATTATTGTCCTAATGGTGGCTGAGTAAATGAGGACAATGACATCCCTAGATCCAGACACAATCCCCATGTTGGTCAAAAGTTAGGTTACGTTCCACATAACTACTCAAATCCTAAACAAGTGGTTCAACTCTTAGAGGTGTATGGTCAGTGTGGTAGTTTCCTGGGTTGGATGACTTTTCAGAGGATACAATAATGCACTTTTTGGCATTTTTTTCCAGACAGTGATTTTGACACTAGATATTTGAGACCAACCTTCCTGCAGGAGGGCTAAGTCATTTGGGGATTCAATGACTGCTTCTAGGTTGCATTCATCTGCAAACTTAGTCAGTCAGAGCCCTTTGGTATTGGTTTTACCAAAGGAAAAGTAGATGTCAAACAGAAGAGGTTTCTTTTGTTTTCCTCTTTTTTTCATGGACTAATAATATTTTTGGTATTCTTGCATCTATTTTTTTGAACTGCTGGTAATGGGTGTCCCCATGTGATATGAACTTCGTCATTCTCCACAATACGCTGTGGTTAATGTTTCGGGTGCTTCTCAGCTACTTCTATATTGTAGTGATTGCACAGTCCTTAATGCAACAGTCTTGCTACATTGTTTTGCCTTTCAGTATACAGACCCTCAGACATCAGTGCATCACACCCAGAAATGAGATATCCAGCTGTTTACAGTTCTGCTTTACAGAATCTACATTTGTCTGTTTCTCCCACATTTTCTACAGACTTTGTAAACTAGAATGAAAGTAGTCTACTATCTTGGTCCACCATGTTTTAAATTCACTTCTCCTTAACCATTCCTGCATCAGTTTCATCAGCATGTGGTTGCTGTAGGAGTTCTCTACTCTTGTTACCATATCTGTGGACTTTCCAATTTCTTTTCCTTTCCTTTTGGCCATTTTCAATAAATTCCTTCTTTTGTCTTTTGGCACTTTTATTTGCTGTCTGATTCTTGTATACTTATGATTTGATTTCCATTAACAGCCTCTCTGTTCTCAAATGCTTTCATTAAACTATGCAAAGATATGATCTTAGACATCGTTTCTTCATGCTTTGGAAGTTTCACTGTGTTTGTATCTGATGAGGTCAGCAAATATATATATATATATATATATATATATATATATATATATATACAGTACTACAATCGCAGACCTAAAAATGTAGTCAGTTTTGAGGAAGCCCATACCTTCTTTAGAGTGAGGGATGCATAATCTTGGTACACACTGTCTTTTTATAAATAAGTCGATAAATAAGAAGCATTTTTTTCTTATTTTCTCGTCCAATAGATTTAATGCTCTTTGAGGCGGGTTAATCACACCAAAGCTGCAAGTAAGGACAGCTTGAGCAAATTGATTTTTAACTTGGATTTTATTCCTAGGTGTCAAGGCCATTTTCAATATTAGCTTTCATGATCTGAAGTATTCTTTACTGAGCTTTGTTCTCATTTGTTTATGTTTTATTGCTGACCAATCTTCTGTTCCTGTTATTACACTCCCTCTTGCTTAAATTCCTTTATATTACAATCCTGCCCAGCTTCCTATTTTCTTGGTGCTGCAAATTTCCTATTATAATTTTTTTTGCACATTTATCAAGTGCAAATGCAATTCTTATATCACCTGAGAATGCTTAACAATTTTTAGTTATGGTTTCAGATCCTCATCTGATGAACTATACAATTTGAAATCATCCTCTAAAAGAAGATGAGAAGTCTTTGAACAAGGTTGAAGTCTGAAAGTTAAGTTATGGCCACAACCTAATCTATTAAATAAATGGATTAATCGATTAAGGGCAAGACAGAACAGCAGATGAGACAAGGAATCACCTGGAATTTCCCCAAGTGAATTTTTACCCCTGGAATAATAATTTGCCTTTTGTCATAGCTTACTTGCAAAGTGATTTGCATCTGATACATTGTCATTGCAGTGTAACTGATCAATGTAGGATGTATCTTACACATTTGTAAGCATTTCATTATCTATGAAAGTGGGATGGTGTCAAATGCTTGTTTGTAATCTATCCATGTCATACTTAAATTCTTTCCCTTTTTATATCTCTCTATTATGGTTTTGTTTAATGATAAGTGATACTTCATTTCATATGATCTCTTTCATTGACCTTTATGTTCTATTGCCATGACTGATTTTTTTCTAGATGGCTATGAATTCTGTTTGCATCAGTTCCAGCACACAACTGATATGGTTTTAGAAGGCAAGTCATTGGTCTACAGTTATTAAGATGGTTTGCAGGTGCATACTTAAGAATGATGACTATCTTTCCTTCTGCTAACCAGCTTAGTGTCTGTTCAGAATGTACATTTAAGCAATTTTTACTAAAGCCTAAATCTTTGTTTAAAAATGTTAAAGCTTTAAGCCAGAAGTTAAGTATTGCATCTGTGCCTGAATTTTTCCCAGTAGAAGCTTTTCTTACATTTGTCTCATTTTCTCTGGCTGTTATATCATCCCAGTTCATATCCAAAATATTAAAGTGTTGTACTGTTTCTTTTAATTCTTCTGTCCATTTGGCATCTTTGTTATGTTCAACATTGTCTTCATAAATGCTTCTCCAATATGTACCTATTTCTTCTTTTTAGCAGTGTTGCTTTTTCCCTAGTTCTCTATAAAACCTTTTCTCGGTCATCAATAAATTGTTTATTTTGTAGTTTTCCTTTATGTTTATCGATACACCTTCTTCTTGTTCTGCTTGTACTGATATTTTTTGTTTATTATTGCAAATAGTGTATGATAAATCCTGGTCTGATTTAATGCTGTGTGTTGCTTTTCCTGCATCTATCTTTTTGAGAGTTTTTGAGCATCTGTTCCCTTTTCAGTTTTCCTCTGACAGCAATACTTCTTATTTTAGTTGCTTTATAATTTTCTGTTTCATATTTGCATGGTGACATTCTACTCTTTCCTTTCCTTTGTTATGCAATATTTTTATGGTTACACTTCTTCTGTTATTAGTTTATCTGCCCAGTAATATATCATATCCATTTCTGTTATATCACATGAATTTTTCTTGATAATCTCAATTATAGTGTTGATGTGTTTTACCAATTTTCTAACATTTTGGGTCTTATTTACTTTCTGCAATCTGTTTGTCATCTATCTTGATATAGCTATCCATCTCTAATAAATCATGTGGGTCTTTCCTTAGATCATTTTTGTCTGGACGTGGAGTATCTTCTTTGCTCTGTATTTCTTGCTGTTTCCTTTTCTGTGTCCCCCACACCCCCCTACTTAAATATACCAACTCCGAGATTGCACTACAGTGCCAAAAAGGCAAAGTAGTGAAAGCGGCCAAACAAATTCTTTCCCAGGGAAAGAATTCACTGAACAGCCGGTTCACTATTTTGCCTTTTCAGGCTTTACTGTTCGACAAAGGCGCATTCGACAACCTGCGTCTGCGACAGCATACTAGAGAACCACTTTATCATCTCTGCTCTTCTTCATTTGTCTATCACTTTTTTGGACTAAGTCATGATATGATTAGAGTTTGTGGAATGAACATCATTTCAGTCTTTGATGTTAGCTATGAGTGCACTTATCAACACCTGCAGTAAGACCATAATTCCCTCTTTCTGTAATTCATATGGGGTTATATGTATTGGTAGCATATTAAAGAAGATTGTAAATTCTTTGTTTATTAGATCTGGTGCTCCAAATGCTATTGAACTGTCTGGGTGTCTTTTTTTCACATTGCTGTTATTTTTTGCTTAGAAATCCTGGTATTTTATGACTTTGCATCTCTCTGTATATACTATTTCAATGATCAATGCTACTTTTGTTTTTTTTTCAATGACTACTGTATCTACCTTTCTTGTGTCTGTTTTTTGAACTTTTGGTGATGGGTAAACCCTATGTAATACAAACTTTATCATTCTCTATAATGTTTTATGTTTCATGTTCAAATGCTTCTCACCTACTTCTAAACTGTAGTGTTTCCACAATCCCCAAAGCAACAATCTTGCTACATTATTTTGCCTTTGGGTATGCAGTCCCTCTGCCATGAGTGTATCATACCCAGTAGCAAGATGTCTGACTGCTTCCTGTTCTGTTTCACAGAACCTACATTTGTCTGTTTCTCAAGCGTTTTAAATGGACTTTGTAAACTAATCATAATTCACAATCCTGGGCTGCCATTATTAGCCTTTCATCTTTTAGTTCCAATTCAACTCTACCATTCCTGGGCAAACAAATGGTCAGCATGAGGTTGTTCCCACTGATTTCTACATTTGACACTATATTTGTGGATTTTCCATTTTTTCCTTCTCATGTGATCATTTTCCTCATGTTCCTTCTTTTGTTTAGTTTTGTTTTGGCTCATTCAGTTGCTGACTGTTTCTTGTCTACTTCTGGCTTGATTTCTATTCCCACTTTAGTTCTAAATGCTTCTACTAATTTAAGCAAAGATGTCATCTTAAACTTCCCCTCATGTTTTAAAACTTTCACACTGTTTGAATCTGATGGAGTCAGTAGATAATGTATGCAGTCCCATGATCACAGATCTATACTTGTAGTTGATTTTGAGGAGGTCCATATTGCCTTCAAGCTATAAGTTAGAACAGGAAGAGAAATTTTGAATTAGATCTTGAACTTTATTCCTGGATGTCAAAGCAGCTTTCAATATTAATTTTAGTCTGCAGAAATATTATTTACTGAGCAATTTTCTCATGAGTTTGTGTTTTACTACCAGCACTTCATCCATTCTCAAATATTATATACTTGTTCCTGACATTTTGTGGTGCTACAGCACATTTATCAAGACCAAATATCATATTTATGTTATCTGAAAAGATTTTAATAATTTGCTGTTGTGTTTTCAACTCCTTATCTGATTAATTATACCAATTTAAGTCATCCACTAAAAGTAGATGAGAAGTCTTTAAACAAGGTTGGTTTCCAGGAGCCAAATTGTGACCATAGCCTAATCAGCTAAATAAACAGCTTAATGGGTTAAGGTCAAGACAAAACATAAGTGGCGACAAAGTATCATCCTGGAATATCACATTTTCAGTTTTTATCCATGAGTAATAACTTGCTGTTTTTCATGGCTCAAGTGCAAAGTGGTTTGCCACTGTTTCATGGTCACTGTAATGTAATTGGTTAATGTAGGGTTTATTTTATACATCTATAAGCACTCCTATATCCATGAATGTGGGATACCCAAATATGCTTTTATGTAATCCATCCATGCCATACTTAAATTATTCCACTCTATGTTATTGTTTTATTTAGCAACAAATGATCCTTTGTTCCATATGACTTCCTTTTGTTACCCTTTTGTTCTATTGCCATCATTTTTTTTTCTTAATGACTATAAACCCTGTCTGCATCCGTTCTAGTATATAATTTGTATACTGTATGAAGGCATGTTATTGGTCTATAATTCTTAGCATGGCTTACATGTTCATTCTTAAGAAGGAATATAATTTTTCCTGTTAGCCAAGTTGATGTCTGTTTGGAATGTAGGTATAAGTAATTCTTTCTCAGGGCTAGGGCTAAATCTTTATGTAAAGATATTAATACCCTTAACCATAAGTTAGGTACTGCATCTGGACAAGGGATTTTCCAGTTAGAAGGTTTTCTTAATTTTATCTCAGTTTCTCCAGTTGTTAATTCATCCCATTTCATACCTTCTGCATAAGTACTCCTTACTGTTTCTTTTAATTCATATATCTATTCAAAATGTTTGTTATGTTCAGTGGGGTCTTCATAAATGCTTCTCCAAAATTTACCTGCATCTTATTTTTGGGGTTTGTTTCTATTCCTTTTGCTTTGTTTCCCAATTCTGTGTAAAACCTTTTAGGATCATAGGATCATAGAATCATAGGATCATAGGAAGTTACTAGGCTGTTGGCCCTGATGCCCTTACAAGCCTAGCCAAGAATTTATCACATGTTCCGACAAGTCACCACCTGATGCCCCTGTCCAACAGGGACATAGGTGGAATCCCAGGGGTGTATTTTCTGTTCCCTATCCAATTATCCAGGTTGCGCTTAAAAAGGGTTAATGAGGTACTCTGCTTGACATGGAGTGGGAGTCTGTTCCATAAAAGGGGGTATCTCTGGGACACAAATCTGTCCCGTCAACAAGTCCTATTGATGTCACAGACCAGGTTGAGGTGGCACATACGGGTTACTCGAGTGGAGCTTGACTTGTGGATATGCAGCAGTCCCAGCAAGGCAGGGTCTGAGATTGTTTTTTTATGCCAGACAGAGGTCACCTCTGATGAGTCTGTAGGAGACTGAGTAGAGGGACAGGGCCTTTAGCCTATTTATGTAGGGTAGATGTTTGAGGCCCTGGATTCCCTTGGTGAGGAACCTCTGTGGTCTCCCCAGCTGCTGCATGTGCTTTGTGAGGTATATGCCAAAAGGGGTATTGTACTCAACAATGGGTCTTATAAGGGAAGAATACAGGGATGTTATGACCACCTTGTCTCTAGATGAAATACCCTTACTAATGAAGTGGGCTATGTAGTAAGCTTTCCATACAACAGAGGCAATATGGTGGTCAAAAGTCAGTTTGCCATCAACCTGGATGTCTAAGTCACTCACGACTGATTTCATGCTTAGGACCTTGTTATTAATGTGGTAAATTGTGGGGATGTCACTCTCCCCAAAGAGGAAGATGATGCATTTTTTGGCATTCAGTTTGAAGCCATGCTTCTGGCACTAGTCATTTGTTTGGGTGAGACTCGCTTGGAGAATGTCCATATCTCTAGGGGAATTGATGGCAGCACACAGCTTGCAGTCATCTGCAAACTTGGTCAGCCATAGCCTACTGGTTTTGGCCTGCACCTCAGAAAAGTATATCCCAAACAACAAAGGCCCCAAGACCAATCCTTGGGGTACACTGCTCATTACTGGTCGACTGCTTGCAGTGGCTTCTCCTATATTGACTATGTGGTTCTATCAGTGAGCCAGTTTGCTACCTATCTGGTAACATACAGATTGATGCCTAGTTGAGAGAGTTTATCTGTTATACCCAAGTGGGGAATAGTATCGAAGGCTTTTGGCCAGGTCAATTTAGGCAGTGTGCACCATCTTGTCCATGGTTTTGGTGACTGTCTCAAAGAAGTCAACCAAATTTAAGAGGCATGACCTCCTTTGATGAAAACAAACTGTGTGGGATCAAGTATTTGGAGGTTGCCAGTGTTCTTGTTAATGAGGTCCATGATAATCTGCTCCATGGCCTTGCAGATCAGCCCAGTTAGGCTGATGGGTCTATAATTTCCTGGATCAGTTGCTGCACCACCTTTGTGCAGAGGGATGACAGTGGCTATCCTACACTTGGCTGGGATAAAGCCGATACTCAGGCTTTGGTTAAATAGGGTGCCTAATGGTGCTGCAAGTTCCTGCCTGAGTTCATGTAGGATGCAGCCTGGTGTGTTATCAGGTCCCATGGAGGCTGCATTTTTTGCCTTTGGGAGGGCAGTGATGATTTGCTCGCTGGACATAAGGGGAGGGGGCAGGCAGTGGGGATATCCTTGAGACATTGCTTATTTTATACTTTTCATTTATGTTAATCTGCATATCATTTATATTTTCTGTATGTGCTAATACCGTTTAGTTATTTTTTCAGTTTATTACTGGGAATAGTATATGACAGCTCTTGGTCTGTTACAATACTGTGTGCTGTTTTTACCACATCTACCATTCTGAGTATTTTTGATGATTCTTCTAACACTGTTACTTGTTGTCTTGACTGATTTATAATTTTCTCTATTTGATGCTTTCATAGTGGCATTCTACTTGTTCCCGTCCTTTCCTTTGTTACTCTGTTTTTGTGGTAATACTTCATCCATTATTAGGTTAGCTAAACAATAACATATCCTATTTACTTCTGTTATAATAGTCCTGATTACTGTGCACATCTGCTTCACCAATCTTCTAACAGTTTGCGCCTTCTAACTTTCTGTAATCTATTTCTTTTTTCATTTGTCTTAATGTGTCTATCCATCTTTATTACATCAAACAAGTCTTCCCTTTGATCATTTTCTTCTGGACTGAGATCATCAGCTTCACTCTCTGTTTCCATCAAGTATTCTACAAAAAGTGCCAGAACATCCTCCTGTGACCTATCCTCCTGAGGTGCATTCTGCTTCATCTGCTGCTTCTCCATATGGGGAACCATCACTGCATCACACATTGACATCACCTGCATCAGAGTTGCCACTGTTTCCTGTTCCTTCCTTTGCTGTACAGTTTTAACTAGACTTTTGTATAGGTCTCTTACAGAAATCTTCAGATCATCACCATGTGGCAAATCTACTTCAGATGCCTCCTCCACATCACTTCCACCTCCTTAGCCTGGATACCCATTATTTGGTCATGTTTCAACACTACCTATGTTGGAGTCTTCATATTAAGCCATACTAGTCCATCACTTTAGTTTCCATTTGTTTAATTTCTACCTCACTAATGCTCTTTTCTACATCCCCCCCCCCTTTGTGACCTTATTTTTGTATTGTGATGTTTTCCATATCTGGGTTGCCTTTGCTTGTCTTGTTCTTCAAATATTATTGCAGCTGTTTTTTTTGTTTTTTGTTTGTCTTTCTTATTTGTATATCTATCTATCTATCTATCTATCTATCTATCTATCTATCTATCTATCTATCTATCTATCTGTCTGTCTGTCTAGCTATCTGTCTGTCTGTCTATCTATCTATCTATCTATCTATCTATATGGAGCTACTTCTAAAGCCCACTCTCAGATGGCCGACTTTCAAAATACCGAGATGAAAATCATGAAAGTACAGAAACCCGAACATCGACTGTTTACTAGTGTAATTAAACACCTGGCCAACATGTCCTGTTCTCCACTGTAGTGTGATCCCAGAGTTGGTATATTTAGTTATAAAGGTGTGAGGGGTGGGGGGCATAGCCCCCACCTAGCTGGATTTTACTTACCTCGGCATGTGTTTTGTTTACAGTTGGATATGTATTTACTTACCCTGGTAAAAATTGGTGTTTGGGTTTCTGAACTTTGGTTATTTTTATTTCACGATTTAAAAAGTCAGTCATCTGAGAGTTAGGCTTTAGACGTAGACCCATATATATATATATATATATATATATATATATATATATATATATATATATATATATATATATATACACACACATATATATAATATATAAAAAAAAAATATATATATATATATATATATATATATATATATATATATATTTACAGACACATATCTATCTTTGTATATATCACCATATCAGTCCTCTTGTTCTTTCTCTTGTTTCCTTTTTATACTTTTCAAAAAGTTCTGTTTTTGTTCTTTATATTTTTTTGTTTCCTCTGTTGCTTCTTTTTGCAGTTGGACCAATATTTCCTTGTCATTTTAATGGTTTTTTTTTTTTTTTTTTTGTGGATCTGTTCTATTAAGGAGCATACATTTTTATCTGTAGCATTTTACAGTTTTTCTTATGCAAATAATTTTTTCCCTCTAATTTCTCAATCTCTTAACTCTTTCTGAATATCCTGTCTGGAAATTATTTTTTTATATATAATATAACAAACATAATTTCTTCCTCAGCAGTTCACCTTGTCATATTTGTGCTTCTTTTTTGCCTGTCAATCTTTTGTGGATAACTTTTTACTTTTAACATGGGGGGGGGAGGCATTTCCTTGGTTTAATTCCTTGAAATCATTTGGGTTTCTAGTACCATGACAGGAAGTGACCCCATTCCTATGTCAGGATATGATTAAAGTTCATGAAATTCATATTGTTTCAGTCTTTGATGTTAGTCAAAACTGATCTTCACAGCACCCACAATGTGCTCAGACTTGAGTCCTTCAGCAATTCATGCAGATTTACATGTATTGGCAGCATATCTAATTATGACTGTAAATTCTTTTTTATAAGACCCATTGCTCCTCCTACTACTGGAACTGTCTGGGTACATATATATATATATATATATATATATATATATATATATATATATATATATATATATATATATAGATAGATAGATATATTCCACATTGCTCTTGTTTCTGCCTGCAAATCTTGATATTTTATGACTTTGTGCCGCTCTGTATGTGAGACACTCTAATCACTAGGTGTAGCAATTTCATTGATCAATGCTAATTTGTTTTTTTTTCCTGGACCACTACATCTGGTTTTCTCACATCTATTTTTGAATTGTTGGTAATGGGTGATCCCATGTGATGTACGCTCCCTGATTCTCTCCTATGTCTTATGGTTCATGTTTCCAATGCTTTTCAGCTACTTCTGTATTGTAGTGTTTGCACAATCCCCAATGCAAAAATTGTGCTGCATTATTATGCCTTTCAATGTACAAGCTGTCTGCCATGAGAATATCACACCCAGCAACAAGATGTGTGACAGTTTCCAATTCTTTTTTTAGGAAATCTACATTTGTCTGTTTCTCCCATACGTTCTATGGACTTTGGTTTCATCCCACCTCTCCTTAACCATTCCTGCATGAAATCCTGATCAATGTGGGGTTGTTCCTAGATATCTCTACACTTTTCACTATATTTATGGCTTTTCTACCTTTCTTTCCATCTTATTTGATTACTCTTCTTATAGTCTTTCTTTTGTTTTCTGGCACATTTAGTTGCTGTCTGATTTTTGTCTACTTCTGCTTTGATTTCCATTCCCTCTTGCTTCCTGAATGCTTCTGCAAATTTAAGCAGAGAGGTCATGTTAGACTTCCTCTCCTCATAGGTTTGTAGGTATGCAGAAGGCTAGCTGCCCTTATGGGCCATTTTAATCCTAGCCAATTTCTCTTTCAAGGTTGAGAATCAAGCCCTGTACCTTGTGACAGTGAGGTGAACACCTTAACCATTATACTGACCTACTCATGTTGTAAAACTTTCAGTATGTTTGTATCTGATGATGTCAACAAATATGTATGCACTCCCATGATCACAGATCTATATATGTAATCAATTTTTAGGAGACCCATACCTCCTTCATAGCGTGGAATATATAATCTTGGTATATCATTTGATAAGCATGAATCATTTTTTTATTGTTTTTCTGTTCTGCTGATCCAGTATACCTGTTAGGGCCAATCAATGACACCAAAACTATAAGGTAAAACAGAAAGAAAGTACAGTTGTGTAAAATCTTACCATAATTGTAGATGTCTTTGCCTTCACAGCTGCAGTATTCTTAACATAAGGGATTCCTTGCTGTGGAAGCCCAACGTCCAGCCAGTCTATCAAGACTCCTGTTGCTTTAAAGGTCCACTAAACATCGACCAAATGTTCCTTGTGTAATCTAGGGCATAAAGGTGATGTTCAGGCCTACCAAAGTCACATCTGATTGCCACAGTAGGAACACAAGTCCAAGGAACCCAAGAGGTGATCCGTACATCCAGGATGGCAAAAAACTGGGGGAAGGAGGGAGGGAGAAAATGCTGCAGCAGTGAAAGCAAGGACATCTACCATTATGGTAAGATTTTACACAACTGTACTATGTCCTTACATTCACTGCTGCAGTAGTCTTAACATATGGGAGAGTGCCAAAACTCGAGAAAATTAGGGAGGGGGAAGGAGCAGAAGAGTCCCTTAAAAGCCATGAAGAGCAGCACTAGCAAAACCAGCCCTAGCTCTAGAAATACCATCCAACTTATAGTGCTTTGTAAATGTATGCATAGAAGTCCAGGTAGCTACTTCAAGAATAGAATTAGTATCTAAGCCCTTGAAAAAACACCAGAAGAAGCCACAGCTCTATTAGAATGAGCCTAGACAGAAGAGGGAAGGCTCTTGTCGTGAAAAGTGTAACAAAAAGAAATAGCCTTAGAAATCCAAGAAGTAATAGTTTGCTTGGATACAGCAAGTCCCAAAGATCTAGGATGAAAAGAAACAACTAAATGATGATATTTTCTAATAGCCTTAGTCTTTCCCAAATAAACCTTGACTTGTGTACGCATGTTCAAAGTACACAGCACCTTCGCACTGTCAGTTTGCAGAGATGAGATAAAAGTAGGCAGATTAATAGACTGATTAAGGGATATCTCATTAATCACCTTAGGCATAAAAGAAGGATTGGTGTACAAGGACACACTGTTCTAATATATAGTTTGTACATAATCGGAAGGCAAGTTATTGGTCTGTAGCTTTTTGGATGGCTTATAGGCTCACTCTTAAGGAGGAATATTATTTTGCCTGCTGTTAAGCAGGTTGATGTCTGTTCAGGATGTGCATATAAATAGTTTTTACTTCAGGCTAAGGGTTTGTCTAAAGATGTTAATACTTTTATCCGGAAGTTAGGTAATCTATCTGGGCCTGGAGTTTTCCAGTTACAAACAATTTTCTTAACTTTGTTTCAGTTTATATGGCTGTTACTTCATCCCATTTTATATGCCGTACATTTGAACTCTTTTTTTGTTTCTTTTAATTCTTTTATCCATTCAGCATCTTTGTCATGTTCCACAGGGTCTTCATAAATATTAATCCAAAATGTGTCCATTTCATTTTTTTTTGTGGTGTTTTTATTTTGCTTTGTTACCCAGTTTTCTATAAAACCTTTTAGGGTCATCAATGAATTGCTTATTTTGTACTTTCCCTTTATATTTATCTGCATATTTTCCGGGTTTTTTTCTGCCTGTACTAATGTTTAATTTTTTATTTGCAATAGTGTATGATAGGTCCTACTCTGGTCTGATACTGTTCTTTGCTTTCATTATGTCTAACTTTCTGAGTATCATTACTGATCTGCTCCATCTTCTATATTCTTCTAAATGTGACACTTATTGTCCTAATTGCTTTACAGTTTTCTGTATTCTAACTGGTTGTCTGAGAGAGCAGCTGATGCATGGAACAGACAACCAAATTACATTAAAGCAAGTTCTAGTTTAGATACTGTTTAAGAACAGTCAGGACACTTATTATGGCATTTTGGTATCTTGGATAGAAGGGAATTAATGTCTGTGCTTGAAATATTTGTATGTGTGTATGTATTCAATGCTTCCATGATGGCATTTAATTTCTTCCCTTTACTTCCCTTATTACTCTGTATTTTTATTGTAAGACTTTATCAGTTATTCATTTAGCTGCACAGTAATATATCTTACTTAATTCTGTTACATCACCTGAATATCTATTTATAGTCTTGATTAGTGTGTTCATCTGTTTTATCAGACTTCCAACATTTTGGGCATTATTTACTTTTCATAATCTAGTTCTTTCATCGATCTTAATATGTCTATCCATCTATATTAAATCAAGCAACTCTTTCCTTAGATCATTGTCTTCTAAACTGAGGGCACATTCTTTTGCCCTCTGTTTCTTGAGGGCATTCTATTGAAAGGTCCAGAATATCTTCTTGTGACATGTCCTCTTCAGCTGCATCCTGCATCATTCACTGCTCCTCCTTATGGGAAATCTATACTGATACTGTGTTCATTGGTTCTGTACTACTCCCCCTCTCATCCCCTTCTTTAATCTTGATTGTATCATGTATTATTCATTACAATGTATCTAAGACTAAAACCACTCTCATACCCACCATCTAGTATCTCTACTAACACTTCCTATCCCTTCCTTTCTCTCACTTACTTCCCTCTTAAGCTAACATATCATAAGCTAGCAAACAGCATAGAAAATTCATATGGCATAACCAATACTCAAATTGTGTAATAGCCACTCCAAGGCATACAAAGTTTCTTAACTAAATGTTATTTTTTTTTACCTTGGTTTAAACTGAAAACTTGTCGAATTAAGATTTTTCCACCTTGCTGATTTCTATAAACTTTGTCTGTATTGTTTAATACCACCTACACTGTTTTATTTTTATGCAACTGTATGTATACATGTCACTGGAGCTTTTCTCCCTGGGCCTCCGGTAGAAATGGGTCACTGCCCCAGTTGGACATTCCCGGTAAACAAATGTAAAGTAAAATAAAAAAAATAATAAACTCATTGGCCCATCACTACACACTAAACCCTTCACCTCACAGGTATTCCATAACTTCAGCTTCTATTTGTTTGACTTCTACTTTACTAATCTTCTGTTCTACATTCCCCACTTGTGTTCTTATTTTTTCTATATCTGTGTGTCTTTGCCTGTACAATTTTCTCTGGTGTTGTCCTCTATATGTTTAACAAATTATACCTGACTGAACACATCTGTCAGACCATTTTCCTTTTTTTTACTTAAAATATTGTAATATCTTGCTTCATTATTAAACTCAAAGAGGTTTGATCTTGCCATTGAGACATTTACTTCAGCTAAATTACTTTGCAAGACATTATTTCAACTCTGGGACACTCAAAATGATGCGCCACAATTTTTGTATAATTATTTGCATCCTATTGGAACAAAAAGAATATAAGTGCTGATGCATGAGTGAATAGACATTATATTTTATGCATAACTGATAGAACCCACTCAGTCAAAATAGGGGAAGCCACCTCTAGTAGTAGACCCGTAACGAGCGGTGTACCCAAAGGATCAGTTTTGGGGCCTCTACTGTTTGGGATATACTTTTCTGAGATTCAAGCCAAAACCAGTGGTCTGTGGCTGACCAAGTTTGCAGATGACTGCAAGCTGGGTGCTGTCTTAAATTCCCCTAGAGATGTGAACATTCTCCAAGAGGACCTTACCCAAACTAATGACTTATGCCAGAAGCATGGCCTCAAACTGAATGGCAAGAAATGCATCATTATCCCCTTTGGGGAACATGGCGTCCCCATTAATTATCACATTAATAATAACATACTAAGCACGCAGTCAGTCGTGATGGACTTGGGCACCCAGGTTGATAGCAACCTGACTTTTGACCACCATTTTGCCTCCATTGTAAGGAAGGCTTTCTATATAAGATGCTACAGAAGATGGTAGCTAAGATGGTGGCATCCTGTGTGGCAGCATCCTCTTCAGCTCCTGAGTCTGTTTTTGTGTATTTACATTAAATCTATGTTAAATCTGTGTTAAATCTATGTTAATTTTTTTATGTTAAAGTTATTTCAGTGTGTGGTGAACTGAAATGGTGATATTTGTGTTTGTGATTTGCTTTGTTGAAAAATGGTGGATTGATTAGTGGAAGTTTGGGCCTACAGTGGCCTCAGTGGCGAGTTTGATCTAAATGCAGAGGGTGGAAGCCAATTTTGTCTGCCATGTTCATTTGTAAGGACTGGACTAAATTTGTTTGGTCAGAGGAATCGGACTGGATTTGGGAAGCTGCTGGTAGTGTCAGAGATGGAACTGGTGACTGTATGCATGATGAGGATGGTGGATAGATTGCTGGCTGGTTGTGGCTGTTCAGTCTTTGGGTAGTGGCAGTTGCACTGTATTCAGATGGAGATGGCCTAACTTTGTATGGCAGCTGTGTTTCAATTGTTTATTTCTTTTGGTCTGTGGTGTTGGAGGGACCAGACTGGACTTTGAGATGCTTCTGGAGTCAGAACGGAGATGGCAGCTGTGGGGTTGGAAAGGATGCTGTAGTCCATGGCATCGTGCATGGCTGAGGAGACTTGATGCATTCTGTGCCTCGGTTGGCTCGGTCACTGTTATTGTCACTGTTGTATACATGTATTTATTTTTGTCTTTCTGTGTACACTGAGCTTGGAGGAACGTAATTTCATTCAGCTCTGCATTTGTGTGTATGGTCTGAATGACAAAAAAGTTACTTTTTTGACTTGACTTTGACTTACATGGCCTACCTCATAAGTAAGGGTATTTCATCCAGGAACAAGGAGGTCATAACATCCTTATAATCCTCCCTTATCAGACCCATTATTGAGTACAATGCTCCCTTCAGCATGTACTTTGCCAAGCACATGCAGCAGCTGGAGAGACTACAGGGGTTCCTGATCAGGAAAATCCAGGGTCTCAAACACATAGCCTATACAGATAGGCTAAATGCCCTGTCCCTGTACATACAGACTGCTCAGAGGTGACCTGTGTCTGGCATATAAGGCCATCTCATACCCAGCCTGATGGAGTTGCTGCATATCCGTAAGTCAAACTCCACTTGTACAACCCACACACAAGGCCTAAACCTGGTCTGTGACATTAATAGAACTTGCTGGTGGGATAGATTTGTGTCCTAAAGACTCTTCCATCTGTGGAATAGACTCCTTCTCCATGTCAAGCAGAGTACCTCACTAGCCCTTTATAAGATGAACCTGAACAACTGGATGGGAAACAGAAAATACACCCTTGGGATCCCACCTGTGTCCCTGCTGGACAGGGGTAACAGGTGCTGACTTTGTAGGAACATTGGTAAAATTCTTGGCTAGGCTTATAAGGGCCTCCAGGCGAATAGCCTAGTATCGTCCTATGAACCTATAAGTCATACAAGTGGGGTGTGATACTCATTTCCTTTTCCATGCATCATTGCCTGCTTCAGCCTGTTTTTCTGCTATTGGCAGATTAATTCATGCCAATATCACAGTAGTAAGATATATGCCCAACTTGTGATGACATATTCTGGAAAGATGGATCTGTTCCTCTTGTGTCAGCTTAACCACCTATGAGGGAGTAATATTTCTGGTACAGAATATCTCATCAGTTGTTTAGCAAGTTAGACTGCTTTTGCTGTTGTAGTGAAGCAAATAAATCTTCCTGTGAATATCTGTCCTTTTGTGAAAGGTTATGCTTTCAGTAATAGGTTCATAGGTTCATAGGTTCATACTAGGCTATCTGCCCGAGGGCATTTACAAGCCTAGCCCATCGTTTTGTGGCTTACGCCACCCCTTTAGTATGGGGAACTATACCCATTATTTTGCTGTGCCTCTGTCGAGCAGTGACACTGAGGTAATCCCTGGGGCATATCTGCGATCTCCCATCCATTGGTCAAGATTTCTCTTGAACAAGGCCAGCGAGGTGCTCTGCCTCACATGTACCGGGATTTTGTTCCACAGCATAGGGAGTCTTTGGGTGATGAATCTATCCCTCCAGCACGTCCTATTAATAGCCGTGTCAAGGTTTAAGTCTCCCGCCTTGTGGCTCTGATGGATCTAGATTTTTGAGGTGAAGCATATTCATCTAATCTGGCTTTGTCATGGCCTTGTATGTTAGGCAAAGCTCACCTCTGAGCAAGCCGTTAGCGACTGAATAGAGCTGGAGTTCTTTCAGTCGGGCAGCATAGGACAGATTTTTGAGACCCTTTATCCTTTTGGTGAGGAACTTTTGTGGCCTCTCCAGCTGCTGCAAGTGTCGGGTCAGATAGATTCCGAATGGGGCATTGTACTCAATCATTGGTCTGATGAGTGATGAGTAAAGGGAGACTATGACCTCCCTTGATCTAGATGAGAATCCCTTCATGATAAGGTGGGCAATGTAGAAGGTCTTCCTAACTACTTTAGCTACATGGGTGTCGAATGACAGACTACTATCAACCTGGGTCCCCAGGTCCCTGATAACTTCTTCTGTGCTCAGTGGATTGCCACCTATTTGGTAGCTAGGGGTAACCTTGTTTTTCCCGAAGGGTATGACTATGCATTTTTGGCATTTAACTTTAGGCCGTGGCTCTGGCACCAGTTATCCGTTTCTGTGAGACCCTTCTGAAGGATATCTGTGTCAGATGTGTTTTCTACTATGGCCCAGTTTGCAGTCATCTGCAAACTTTGTCAGCCATAACCCTCCTGTGTTTGCTTGTACTGGAAAAGTAGATGCCAAACAAGAGTGGGCCCAGGACTGAGCCCTGTGGGACACCACTTGTGACAGGCTTTGAGTCTGACATGGCGCCAGCAACTCTGACCCTGTGGGTTCTGTCACTCAGCCAGTTTGCAACCCATCTTGTGATGTATGGGTTGACATTTAAGCTGATGAGTTTTTCAATGATACCTGAGTGGGGTATTGTATCGAAGGCCTTAGCCAGATCGAGGTAGGCTGTATGGACTGCCTTTCCCTCATCAATGGCTTTGGTGACTGTTTCGAAAAAGTCAACCAAGTTTAAAAGGCATGATCTGCCTTTGACAAAGCCAATGTATCTTAGCAAATGTATCCAGTTCCAAAAGACAAAGGAAGATTTTGACACTTGTCTCCAGTTTTTCCTGTTTTATATCACTAAGAAGTAATGGGAGATGTGTTATTGCACCATCTTTCTTCATGATCATTTCTACTGTGGATATGTGGGAGCTAGTGCTGGTGGGGTAGTCAGTTCATAGAGCATGAAGGTACCTCAGTCTTCTGTCTGAATGTCCACTTTTCTTTTTGCAGCCTATGGCAATTCTGATGTCTTAGACTTTTTTTTTAAATAAAAAAAAAAGAAATTCAGCTAGTCTCTGTAAACCATCAAGTTAGACATGTTTACACCCATTCCCCTGTTGTATAAAATATCAGAAATAGCAGGACCTTCCTGGATTCAGATGTCTCATTCAGTTTGTACTTATACTATAGTCAGTCATTTATTTTTGGTATTCGGGGAGGGGACTGAATGTGTTTTTGGGTACTCAGAATGATTACTTGCACATAAAAAAATGGAAATGTCATCAAACTCTCCTGGATAGCCAATGTTTTCTGATCAATACTATATGGCCTCAGTTCTGCCTCAGTAGCTTATCTGAGGATGTCAGCTTTGTTAAGTGTATCCTTATCAACATGTCTGAAAACTAGTAGCCCAGCCTAGCACCTTTTGATATTAGGCAAACTGTTGTAAACCTCTTTAGAAATTCATTATC
Organism: Protopterus annectens; assembly: GCF_019279795.1. NCBI lineage: Eukaryota > Metazoa > Chordata > Ceratodontiformes > Protopteridae > Protopterus > Protopterus annectens. Next base: position 1,771,583,479 of record NC_056735.1, on the reverse strand, counting down.
ATAATAAAGAAAAAAAGCCTACTCCTCTTTTAGTAAAGGTTCTAGAATTCATTGAAGCTACACTTGGCACCAGTCATACCTCTTCTAGTAAAGGTTCTAGAATTCATTGAAGCTACACTTGGCACCAGTCATACCTCTTCTAGTAAAGGTTCTAGAATTCATTTAAGCTACACTTGGCACCAGTCATACCTCTTCTTGTAAAGGTTCTAGAATTCATTGAAGCTACACTTGGCTTGGTCATACATCTTCTAGTAAAGGTTCTAGAATTCATTGAAGATAGAGTTGATACCAATCATGCAAGAAGTTTTTCTCTTCAACTCTTCCCACATGGTAATGAAAGCAGTTTCCCTCTCTTTGAGGATACTAAGGCTGAATGGTTCAGAGCACTACATGAGTATGGTCTGTCATTGCCTTACCCATAGTTACGCTAGCCAGACTTTAGAAAAAATATGTACTAGACTCTCTGGACAAAATAAATTATACTTCTCATTACCTGAAGGCTCATTTTAGAATCTGTTGTATGCTGTTGGCTATATCTTTGTCACAATCAGCTATAACTGCCATTCCCTTCAAACAGCTCAGATAAAATAATTAAAAAAGGCCCCGCCCAAGAGAAGTAGTGGGTGCTAGTTGCTATTCTTCAGTGCGTTCATAATGAGGGTTCAGACAGGACAGAAAGATGTGCATTAAACTTCAGGAAACTATGGAAGATAAGTATGGCTTTGTCTGATCTTAGCCATTATCTCAAAGCAACAGCATGACTCTTTAGTTATACAAGCAATCAAAATGGGGGAGGAGGCTCTATAGAGAGCTTTTGCTATTTTTTTTTCAGGGATCTTAGCAAATGTTGAATTGTACTTTGGAAAATGAAACATGGATCACTGCAGACTTTTATTCTAGGACTGTGTAGGTTCCAGATGGCTCTTCTCCACATGCATTGTAACCTGAATCAGGAATGAAACATTAACACAAACTGGACGATCAGAGTGTTAGAAAACTTTTGCCTACTTTGCAATTTGTTCTTCCTGTTTGTTTTTTTTTCAGGCAGGATGAGTAACATATTTTTATTTCTGTGTGGAATGTGCCTTGTGTATACATTCCTTCCAATGATACTGCTCCATCAGATTTTGTTGAAGGCCAGGGAAGCCAGTTGTTTCAGATCTTTCTTATTGTTCCTCTGGCAAAGTTTACACCAATTCCAATTACTTCCCTTAATGGCTTTGCATAATCCTACCTTTGGTTCTGTTATAAATGGCTGTGCTCTATAATCCTGAGCAACAAAAACACTGAAAAAGAATGACTGAAAAAGCACAGAAGGTTGAAAAAATTAACTTTTAAGCATTTTTCTTGCTGGGGAATCACATCCCAAATATGGTGGGTACCATCCCCCCAAACATATTTATCAATACCATGGTTGCTTCAACTTGAAAAAGGAAGGAATCATTGCTGGTGCAAGCTTAGGAATTGCACCAGCAATGATTTCCTATGGAAAGCAGCAATCATCATTCTGTTTCTCAGTGTATTTTTCATCGGGCTACTTATGATCGAGGAATTTCACCTTGATCACCTGTAAAGTAGCCCCTTTTCTTAGGAGGCTGTACTTCTGTTGCTGGGAAAATGGATGATGATGAATTTCACATACGGTTCACACATTCACTGCAGTGGCTTCTCTTTCAGACATTCCTAATGACATTATACAAATCTATAAAGTACACAGAACGTTTTGAATTTATTTGTCTGAGTTCAGCATATAAACCTTCCTGTCTCTGTCCTAAGGTGATGCTTTAGTTGAAAGTTTTTTTAATAAAGGCTTCTCCTTGTACTACTAGTGTACATTTGGCTGATATTTCTTGTTTTCCTACTGGCTAAGCTTATATTCTCTTGCTGGAACAGAGCCTATCAAAGTATATTTTTGTAGTGATGTATTTTATATTTAAACTCCAGTCAGAAATCCTGACACAGTTTTAGATTTAAATTCGATTCTTTGAAGCATCTTATTTTTCTTTCTGACAGATGCTACTTGTGGTTTAAAATGGCTACTTTAGAATATGTTGGTCATAGTATTTATTAAATAAGGTTAAAGAATTTCAGACTTAGGGAATTTATCCACTATAGGACATTTTACTGGTTTTCATAAGGATTGAGTTACTTCAAAAACAACTCAGATATCTATACATTTGCTGGTATTGTTACTTTCATATTTTGTATGCAGTTTTTGCCCATGTGATTGCTTTCCTCCAATCAGACATGCTCATTTATTTCCTTCAGCCAGGGATTTCAACAAGATTCATGTGATAGATGTTGGGGAGGGGGCAATAGTCATACAGCCATGTGAGTGCCTTATGCCTTCACCAACTTTCTAGCTATGAAGGTGTATGCTATGACCTAACACTACCCCCTGAGACAGAAGCAGTACTGAACTGCATCACCATGGAGGCTTGAAATAACTTCCAGATGAGTGCTCCTGCACAACCAATGGGAAGGATGCCACCCCGCAGTGGTTCACTGAGTGTAGTACCCACCCCCAAGCCACACACTTTCATCATCCAAAGTGATCTATACTGTATACCACTGTTTCTTCCCCTCCTTCTTCCCACAGGTTAAGCACATTCATTGTCCCCTGTAACTCTCAAGTGTCAGAGCGATTGATCAGACTTAGGCCACCTGGGCTTTATCTCTATGTTAGTGGTGCTTCCCAGCTACTAATTTAAGCAATATGTTTCATCTTGCTGTGCTTTACTCAAGTTTGGAGAACAAAGCTGAAAATCTCAACTAATCACTGTCTTTTTTCATTTATTATTTAAAACCTTTGTTACTGCTTTTCCATTGCATCTAAAAAGTTAATAGCATAGTCTCAATGCTTCCGAGTTAATATATCAGACAATACAAAAGGCATTCAAAGACATAACTTCTCAAAAAAATCCATTTACAACATCTAATAAAGAGAACTGCTAAGATAAGAAATGACGATGATGATGATATAAGAAAATTCCTTTATATTACTCAAAATATTTAAAAGTTAACACATTGTCCATAGACATGGGATACAGCAGATCTATGCAATGGCCAAGGAACACTGCTCTACTTTCACCATTCTCACTGGCTGACTTGCATTTCCAAAGGATAGAAATATTGAAGTGCTTACCTGGAAAAAGCCCCATTCAGCACATTTCTTTTGGACTAAGCAGCCCAACCCTGGTGCTGCTGACGCTGAGCTTCTCTTCAGCAATATGCCTATGCAATGCTTTGTTTGCCACAGACAAGGTATGTCAAAGCAGGGGAGGCAGCTACAGGGGTTTCCCTATGACAGACTACACATGCATATGCCAATTAAGGGTGTCATATGGCAAACCAATGAAATACAGCATTGTTTCTTGAAATGCAGAGGGGGTGCTGAGGGTGGTGACCTGCAAGGACCATGTGTGTGTGTGTGTGTGCGTGTGTGTGTGTGTGTGTGTGTGTGTGTGTGTGTGTGTGTGTGTGTGTGTGTGTGTGTGTATGTGAGCACATGCGAGTGTCTGTGTGTATTTATTGTCTTTCTAATGAGAGAGGGACAATATTTTACTTAAAGACTATTATTATTATTATTATTATTATTATTATTATTATTATTATATTACTTATATTGTCCCTCTGTCATTGAAATTGCCATTGTGGCTCTGTCTGTCTTTAGCGAGACAGTGGAGCATGACAGAACCACAGAGGGACAGAGCCGCAAAGGCAATTTCAATAAAAAGCATTCTAAAAACAGCAAAATGTGTTCCAAGTGTATAGCACAGTTCAGGTCTCATCATCAGATATAATTACTTTAAATAGCAACGTGTAATTCACCAATGCTGACATATGCTGGCAAAGTAGGAAAAACAATAAGAAAGAAACATGAAATGCACGACGGCTGTAAGTGTTACAACATGTCTAGACAGTAAAGGGAGTCAAGACCCACAGCTTGCTCCCACCCACTAACAATGGTAATTTATTAGGAAAAAAATTTACATAAATTAATCTTATAGCAGCATCTTGTTCATCATGGGGGAATATTTGATTTATCCATAACAGTGGGGCATATTTCTTTGGACATGGTTTACCTCCCACTTACAAATAATTTAAGCTAACTACAGCATTCCTCAACTCATGCAAGACTTAATGTTTAAATCAAAGCAAGCTTCTTTTTGCAGAAGCTCTGTTTTTAACATCAGATGGTGATATACCTCTGTACATATGGAAAGGTTTATTTAAAACAAGTAAGTCCAGAAACACGGAAACTGTGCACCAACTGAGGAAAAAGTACGCTTTATTAAGTACGACCACAAATTTATTTAAAACAACCATTTTCAGTGGCTTGACATTGCTTTCCACAGTGTTTATGTACTGGATTTGTAGTTGTCTTATTGTTATTTCTCCCTAATTTTCTACAATATTCTTAAATTTAGCATTCTTAGCTAAAACCTGTTCTAATGTTAACATGTTATTAATGTTGTTAGTGTTGCCTATTCTTACACTCAGTCATTATTTTCATTCTTAGAGCAGTGCATTTGGTCACTACATCTGACCCCAATATTGCAGGAGCTCTGTCACAAAGCCCTACATCTACATGTTTACTGAGACTTCTGTCATTGTTTTATAGCCTGTGGTCACTACATATGACCTCAATATTGCAGGAGCTCTATCACAAAGCCCTACACCCACAAGTTAACTGAGACTTTTGTCACTGTTTTATAGCCTGCGGTCACTACATCTGACCTTGATATTGTAGGAGCTCTGTCACAAAGCCCTACACCTACAAGTTTACTGAGACTTTTGTCATTGTTTCATATAAGCACATTTATCATGATGAGCCTTGCTGCTTATTAACTTTAATCAGTTATATACATGCCTGCTCTGTGAAATAGTAGGATCCCTTACTAAGTTGGCCACTGTCTCCTTTTATTTGGCCAGTAGACTATATTGTATATAGGTTCATAGGTTTATAGGATCATAGGTAGGTACTAGGCTATCGACCCTGGGGCCTATATAAGCCAAAAAGGATCCCTGGCTTTCGCCACCACAAAATATTATTTTCCTGTGCCCCTGTTGAGCAGCGCCACAGAAGTGATCCCCGGGGTGAATTTTCTACTTCCCATCCAGCCATCAAGACTTTTCTTAAAGAGGGCCAATGAGGTCCTTTGCTTGACATGAATGGGTAGTTTGTTCCAGAGTATGGGAAATCTCTGGGACAGGAATCTATCCCTCCAGCATGTTCTGTTTATTGTGGTGACAAGGTTTAGGTCCTTGGAGCATGTCGTTCAGAGAGATTGGGATTTCTTTAAGTGTAGCATGTTCAACAGCTCTGGGTTTGACATAGCTTTGTATGTTAGGGAGATATCACCTCTGAGTAGGAGATATGCGACGGATTAGAGCTGGGGTTTTTTAAGACGGTCTGCGTATGGCATCTGTTTGAGGCCAGTAATCCTCTTAGTGAGGTATTTCTGTGGCCTTTCCAATTGTTGTAGGTGTCTTGTGAGATACATGCCAAACAGGGCATTGTACTCTATAATGGGTCTGATGAGGGATGAGTAAAGAGGAACAATGACCTACTTTTTTCTAGAGAAGAACCCTTTCGTGATGAGGTGTGCCCTGTAGAAGGATTTCCTGACTACTGTGATGATGTAGTTATCAAAGGAGAGACTATTGTCCACCTGTGTCCCGAGGTCTCATCACACTTTCAGTGTTTAGTGAGCTACCGCCTATGTGGTAGTTCATGGGTACCGAGTTTTTCCCAAAGGGGATGACAATGCACTTCTTGGCATCGAGCTTAAGGGCATGACTTTGAAACCAAGCATCTGTTTCTGTAAGGCCCTGTTGTAGAATGTCTACATCATTAGATGATTCTATAATGGTTCCCAGTTTGCAATCATCTGCGAACTTTGTTAGCCAAGGACCTTCTGTGTTGACCTGCACTTCAGAGAAGTAGATGCCAAACAAGAGAGGACCCAGGACCGAACCCTGTGATACTCCACTCATCACTGGTTTGAAGTCAGACTTGGAGTCGGCTACTTTTACTGTGTGGGTTCTATCAGTGAGCCAGTTAGCCACCCATGTTGTGGCATAGGGATTTATGCTCAGCTTAGTGAGTTTATTTATAATTCCAGAGTGGGGGATGGTAGTGAAAGCCTTGGTGAGATCAAGATAGGATGTGGGCACTACCTTGCATTCATCTACAGCTCTGTTGACTGCTTCAAAGAAGTCAATCAGGTTTAGTAGACATGATCTACCTTTTACAAACCCAAACTGAGTGGGGTCCAGGGTTTGTAGGTTACCTATGTCTTTGTTTATAAGCCCCAAGATGATACATTCCATGGCCTTGCAGACCAGGCTCGTAAGGCTAATGGGGCAGTACTTTCCGGGGTCCATGTTGGCACTCCCTTTGTGGAGTGGGATAACCATCGCTGTGCACCATTCAGTAGGTACATAGCCTGAGGTGAGGCTATGATAGAACCTGGTACTTAGGTGGGGTGCCAGTTCATTCTGTAGTTCATATAGTACGCAGCCTGGGATGTTGTCTGGTCCCATGGATGCTGTGCTCTTGGCTTTGGAGAGTGTCATCTTTACTTGTTCATTCGTGATTGCAGGGGGTTTGCATTCTTCTGGCATTAAGATGGGCCCTTTGGAGGGTGAGAGGGGGGTAAAGTTAGCACTGAACCTATCTGCCAGGATGTTGGCAATACCGGCTGGTTCTGTATATTTAGTGCCATTGTGCTGTAGCTCAGAGCAGATCTGAGTATTACTACTGAGATTCTTGACATAGCTGTAGAATGTTTTGTGGTTGTCTTTGGAATCAATGGCGATTTTTATTTTCGTAACTGACTTTGGAGGATTTTATGAGAAAGCTCAACTTCTTGAGATTTTTACTCTTTTTTGCAACAGCTTCTTCATTCCGTTGTAGAGTTTGTTTATGGCAGGGGACCACCAAATTGGCTTCCTTTTTCTGGAGGATAGTGTCTTAGTTCTATTGGGGATGGCACGATCCATGCACTCATGTATGTGCTTATGCATTGCATTTGTGTAAGATTTAGCAGTTGTACCTCTATTTTCCGTCTGCATGGGTGTTATGACATTTGCCACTTCTGTCTTAAGGAGCATGAAGTTGGCTTTGGAGTAGTTTTTGATGGTGTTTTCTTTAATGGGAGTGGGGGTGGGATATGGATGTCTAGGGTGATTAGCTTGTGGTCAGATCTGACCAGGGAGGAGTTGACCTCTGGTGTGGAACACCAGTTACCCATATTGGTAATGACCAGGTCCAGAATATTGCTGCCTCTGGTGTGGGTGTGGACAAGCTGATCTAAGACATTGGAATTTATGAATTCCAGAAAACATTGACCAAATGAGTTGGTACATGAGTAGTTTTCCCAGTTGATAGTGTGGTAGTTGAAATTGCCCATAATTAAGGTATTAGGTTGTACCTTAATATTTTCCAGTATCTTAACAAATGAAGAGTGAGAATCCTGGGGTATGGTGGGGGATATGTTACAAGCTACAGCCTGGATTGCAATCTTGCCCAGTGTTTGTTGCACTTGGATAATTTCAGATGCATTAAGCCTGGAGGTGTGGATATCCTTAATGAATATGGACATGCCTCCACCTTTAGTGTTTTGGTCCAGGTTAGGTGGCCGAAAGGTGTGGTATGAATTAGAGCCTGGTAATGCAGGGGTTCTTTCTGCAGCCTTGAACCAGGTCTCTGTCACTGCACAGATTTCGATGTTCTCCATTTTAAGGAGTGCCTGCAGTGACTTCATTTTGAGGTTTAGACTTCTAGCATTGAGTAGCATTACCCTCAGAGTTTGCTTGCTTGGACCTGTTACGGTGGTGAATTTGGCATTTGAACCTTGCCTAAAAAGGCATTATAGGGATGGCAAGAGCCTTAGCCAGTATCTGGAATCCCAGGAGTGACAGGTGCATGCCATCTCTGGCAAAGCATCGTGGTCTGTCAACCATGTCGTCCCAGGCAGACAGATACTGGATCCCCTTAGAATGCCACCAGAAGCTTAGCCAATTGTCGAAGGAAATTATTTTGTCCTTGTACTGTGGTATCATTCTGGGTGATGGCAGGATGCTACTCAAGGCTAGGGTCATACCTGCCTGGGCTACAAGATCGGACAGCTCCTCCATGTCTCTTTTCATGTAGTTCAGGGAGGTACATCTCAGGTCATTCACACCAACATGGACAATGACAGAGTCATATTTGTACTTGTTGTGGAGTGGCCTGAGTGCATGAATTATGTGTTGGATCCTGGCACCCGACAGGCAGCTGACAGTAACTTTCTCCTTGTTTAGCCTGGTGAGTGGGACATTAGTGTGCCTGACTATAGAGTCACCTATGACTAGTGTGTTGGGTACGTTATTTTGCCTTATGGGCTGAAGTTGAGTGGCACACTGATTTTGTGGGCTATGTGTCATTTGGGTAGTGCTGGGTGGTGGTGGTTGTCTGCGTTTCAGCTTGGGAGGTCTCTGTTGCTTGGGAAGTTTTTATTGAGAGTCTCCGCGAATGTGGGTGTGTGCTTTGTGTTTCTATGTGTGGGTTTTGGTAGTGTGGGTTTTGAAGGACTTTGTGTTGAGTGTGGTGTGGTGCAGGCGTTAACCTTCTCCTCTTGACTGTCTAGTCCTGTCTTGGATGGAGAGAGCTTGGTTTCCATTTTGGCTAAATAAGTGCATCTCTCACAGGTTGTAGTGTTGGGTGGTAGGAGGAGAGGGTTGTCAATGTACATAAGGCAATTGCCACATTGTCAAGATGCCCATATTCATCAGGTGGTCAGGAGAAAACACCAGGAGCTGACCCATGGACACACCTGGATAAGTGCTTATTAATTTAAGTACTAAGAACTATTTTCCCTGTTTGGCAAGTATTTAGTCTCAGGAAATGACAGAAAACATGTTTTATTTGCATCTATTTGTTAATTGCTTAGCTCTAACCATAAAGTGATTGCTCTCAGTTATAAATTGACCTATAAATTCACCTGATGATAGATGACATGCCACCTTACCCCCAATTTTTACCCCCCCCCCCTTACTGTAATATTATACTTCCTACATAAACATTTCACTTGTGGCTCTTTTTCCAAAGCCTTCCCCAAATCACCTTAATACTTCTGTACATACACTTCTGTTTCTTGTTTTCTACATTTTTATCTCTTTTTAATTTTTAGCCCCATTTCAAACTATCTTTCTCCCTCCCATACTGCTTTGCACTATATTCATTTATAATCATACCCTCCCAAATAGTAGCTATCTAGTCCACCCTCATTTTTCTTATTTTGACTACATATTTATACTTTAGCCTTTAATACCCTTCTATTTATTACATTCCAGGGACGATACCACTCTTCTTTTATAAACATATACTTCCTTTAGCTCCACTTCCTGCAAACTCCCTCCAATTACAACTGCACTCCTCAGTCTACTACACAACATCCCACTCCCGCACCTCACCCATATTACTCTGTGCACATCCCCTTTATCTACACTACCATCCCTCATTATTTTCACTTATACTCTACCCTCTATAACTGCTTCACTTCCAGCAGCCCTAATTCCCCTTCTACTTCCATTTAATCTATCCCACTCTACACAAATCATACTATTTTAATCATGCCTTTCATTTCTCTTCCATCTTCTCTTTTTGACACTAACAACTCCTCCAGTAACACTGCTACAAAAGCATATCTCAACTATTTCCTCAACATCACCACTCAAGCCTACCACCACAAGCTTTTCCTTAATATCCCCAGCACTGATCTCTATACTGTTCTTCTTCTATTCCCACCCTAACGTCCTCAGTACTAACCACTACAACCTAAAACTAATACAAATACCCAAATTACTTAAAACTCCTAAAACAACTAGATGTTCTTTCCTGGCCTTAAACTTCTGCAGGAACATTCACCGTAAGTCATGTCCCATTCCTACTTTACAGACAAGAAAACTAAAACTTATTACTCTTAATATCAACAGTGACTGGCAGACACTAACCTTACACCACCCAACAAACAGTATAAACCTTGTGGCTTTACTTAATGTATAAATACTCTTAGCAGATAAAGCAAAAATAACATCTAACACTCCACCCTGGACTGGATATTAGTCTCAAACCCTTCTAACTTTACATCCTTAGGCACACTCCCTGACTCCTTAAGTGACCACTGACCAGCCTATACTTACAGGACTATCACTCAACTCACAAAGCAACACAAATTAAAAACTATACACAATCTAAAAAATTCAGCAACATGGTATTTAATGAATTTCTAAAAGCTATAGACTGCTCCATCCTGAAAAGATTTCTGGTTATTGATGCAATGAATATTTCAACAGCACCTTCCTAAGCATGCTTAACTCTCTAGCCCCTCAGCGAACAAAAAGTATAAAAAAATAATCATGCCCCATTGCTCACAAAATCATGTAATACTCTAATGAAAGACATGAACAAAGCATGGACTCCCTGGCTAAAGAATAAAAACAACATAAATATTCAGTTGTACAGACAATTCCACAATTAAATAAAAAATATATATTGCATAATAATTCTTATATTCAAGATAACCATAAAACAACCCTAAGAAATTCTAGTCCTCTGTAACATCAATGTTTAACCCAGGAAATAAAAATAATTGCAATCCATACCCCAATATATCACCTCTTCAAACAGCTACATGATTAAACACATACTTTATAGAGTCCATATCCAAAACAAAAATTAAACCCAACTTATCCACCCCAACTCACTACTTCTACTAATACCTTCACTAACCACTACACACTCTACACATCACACATACACAACTAAACCCTCACTCATAACCAAAAAACAAACAATCACCAGCTTACTTTTCAGCCCATCCCTTTATCTCAAATAAAAAAAAAATACTACAAAAATTGAAACCTAGCTCAACCTTAGCAAACAACCACCCACTAGAATACCTAAAGCTTGTCACAGAGGCAGTAACAGTCCCTGTTAGCATCTTAATTAATTGATCCATAGCTGAATCACATGTCTCTAACCTATGGAAAAGTTCACACATTATACCTTTACCTAAAGGAGGCAACTCTGCTGACATCACAAACTTTCATCCTATTATAATCTTGTCCCCCTCAAAGATTCTAGAAAAATGTGTGTTCCTAAAACTTTTCCACCATTTTACACACAATAACCTACTTTCCCACACTCAATATTGCTTCAGACCTGCACACAATACCTCAACAGCCTTATGATTTTTCATGGACTCTGTCAAAAAAGCCTGTGACACTGGCAAACTAGTATCTGCAGTATTTCTTGATTTGTCAAAACATTTGATATGGTATGTCACCCAAAACTCCTTAAAGAACTTTCCAGCATTGGTCTATCAACCTCCTCACTTCGGTGATTTTCTAGCTACCTAGTTGACAGGAAACAAGCAATAAAATGGCAGGGCTCTGTTTCCTCATATCATATCATACCTACAGGTGTACCTCAAGGATCCATCCCCGGCCCATTACTATTTAATGTCTTCATCAATAACAGGCATGCATCTTCCTGTGAAGACACTCTAATCTAATATTCAGATGATTCCACTATCATCGGCATATCAGACACATTAACTCACCTACAACACATAACACAACAAGCTTTTTCTTCCATAGAAGCATGGCTCTCCAATACTGAACTTCTACTGAACCCAAAAACATAAAGCTCCTTCTCATCACCCACAGACCCCATAGCTCCAACTAAACAAACTTCAAGATCTTTTCAGCCAACAATACTGAAAGTGAATTGGTTCAGCATACCAAACTACTAGGTGTCACAACTGATGATAATCTCAAGTTTGACCTAGACATACAAAACAGTATAAAAAAGAAAACACCAAAAACTAGGTATGCTATACAGGAATAAAAAGTTCCTCATAGCAGCTACTAAAATTACCCTGGCTAAAACCTACCTCTTGCCCTCACTGTTATATGGGGCCGTGATTCTAACTAACTTACAGACCTCCCAAAGAAATACAAAGCTGCTATAGCAAAATTGCCAAATTTGCAATAAACATAACCCCTCTAACTCACCATTGTAAAGCCCTACATTTGGCTTGTACTCCCCTTCCACCTCCAATGCATACAACTTACTACAGTATACAAAATCATCCACAACCCATTAGCCCATTAATCAACTTTTATACCCAAATAAACAACTTGTATTTGAAGACAAACATCTCATCACAACTTATAAATCAAACAAAACCCCAGACCTAAACATTTACTCCTGCTCTGTGTCAAAATTATGGAAATCCCTTCTTTTAACTACCAAAACTGCTACTAACTTGCACTCCTTCAAAATGTCCATAAAAGAATGCTTCAAGAAAGCTTGGATTAGCTCCTGTATGAGCTCAGGGTGAGGTACTCATAACTTTTTCAACCTTTACTCTCTCTATCCCCAATACTAACTTACCCTACCCTCCCTTCTGCTACACATACTCCCCTGAGATTACACTCATACCTTTTCCACATCTATTGCATCCTACCCTTTGCTACTCGTACTATCCTACGCCTTCACCAATATAATCTGTTACCAAATTTCATGACCTCTAAAATATTAATAATCATTATGATAATCATCTGTTATGTAAATAATGCTACATCTTATTATCAGGCTTTCCACAGAATGTATGCATGAACACTAGGACTGTATTATACCTGCTGAATTTTTAGTGTCTATATTAGAACATCGAAGTTTCAAAACTTCGAATGTTCTAATATCAAACCCTATTCAGCGAAAGCTGAAAATATCGAAGCAACAGAAAACTGATTTTTTTCCTAGGGAAAGAATTTGGTTGTCCGTTTCTGTTGCTTCAGTATTTTCAGCGCTGTGGTGGAAAGTTACGGGTCGGGTTCAGGTAAGTGTGCGATTGAGTGCGGGTTAGGGTAGTTAGGGTTAGAGTACGGGTTAGGTATGTGTGCGATTGTGTGGATGTGAGGGTTAGGGCGGGTTAGGTGAGTTAGGGTTAGGGCGCGGGTCAGGTAAGTGTGCGATTGTGTGGACGTGAGGATTAGAGCGGGGTAGGTGAGTTAGGGTTAGGGCGCAGGTGAGGTGAGTGCACGATAGTGATGGACCTTAGGGTTAGGGTTTGGGTTAAGGTAAGTGGATAGTTAGTGGTGTGTGTATAGTTTAGTGTAGGGTTAGGTGTAAGATTTTAGGTGTATGTGTGTGGATTGCTGTTTGTTTGGTGTGCTTGTGTTGTGTGTATGTGTTTTGGAACAGAGAATTTTTTCCCTAGGAATAAATTCGCTGTTCTGTATGTTCGATGTTTTCAGCTTTCGCTGAATAGGGTTCGATATTAGAACATTCGAAGTTTTGAAACTTCGATGTTCTAATATAGACTCGAATTTTTATTCTGACAAACTAAAGTGTAGTTTTTCAAATTTTGTGCGTGAATCTTATGAATTTATTATGTCTGTTATATTCTCATTCTGAGAGACTAATATGTTGTTTTCATGTTTATGCTTGAATGCCATGACTTCATTATGTCAGTCTAGTTTTTTCATTCTGTTAACAATATGTATCTGAAGCCTTTCTCCCTGGGCATCCACTGAAAATGGGTACCGCATGACCCCGTCAGACTGTCCTGTAAACAAATGCCAAATAAATAAATTAAATAAATTACAGATATTTTACTAAAGCATATCGTTTCTTTTTTTGTTTCTTTTTACTGAAGGGTCTTTACTACTGGACTGAAAATGTAAGAATGTTGTTGGGTCTTTTGGCTTTTCCTGGTTAGGGGTCGCCACAGCGGAACTCCGGTCCGCTAATGATTGGCAGTAGATTTTTACGTACCGTGTTGCAAGCTCTGACGCACAACCTTCAATGAAGGTACGCCCATTCACACATGTCTCTACACAGAAGACACTTTAGCTGAGAATCAAACAGGCAACATCTTACTGTGAGGCGACAACGCTACCACAGCACCACCACCGCAGTAGTAAATAGATTTATTTTCAACCTGACTAGCTGAAAAACTAACCCTTCTTTGTTAATATGTGTTAATATATTTCCATTAAAAATAATTATAGGAGATTAAACTATTTTGAGTGCGAACCCTCAAGAAAATTCTTGCATTTTTAGCAGCAGTAAGATGAAGAATCGTTATCAGCGCAGCACAACCAGCATACACTTAAAATTCACTACTGGGCATGTGCTCATGTAGTGGGTGCACAAATGTGATTAAATCTTAACTGATTCAACAAGACAACTGTACATTTGAATATTGTACCAAGTGATGTAGGACATACATGCTGCTTGCCAAAGTTTCAAAAATATGGTCAGTTATCAGAGGGTGTAGTATTTGTAAGTAGTGTTACGTTTTAAAGCAAGCAAGATATATTCACCTAACTTGTGGCAATAACTGGTTTGCATGCATGATTCAGGTGTATACCTATCACATTTAGTTAACCCTTTAAATCTGTTTAATGTTATGAGTTGCATACACTGTGATCATCAGTACAATACTGCACCATGGTAGGTACTACTGAGAAGGTGGCATGTTTGTTTACATTTGCAGTTGGTTCTCTTGTCTGAACTGCCTTTGGTGGAGTCTTTTTTTGACTTGATATTTGTCATGCTGCACTACCCCGGTTGCTATGGATAATGTGAGTAATGGAGCTAGTTCAATTGATATTTTGAATAAGAGAATAGTCACAAATCTTTTGACTGGTGCTTCTAATCCACTGTTAAATATAAACTTAGAAAATAACGCAATAAATGTAAGTGCCACTGAAGAAGTCATTAATAACTTTGCAGATGTTTTTAAAGAAGTAGAGAATGCCGCATAGCATTTGAAACATTTACAATGGCACCACTTCCACATGGAGGCTTGCCTTCATCATCAAGTAATCCCCAGAGGTTTGCAAGTTAAATGCATGCCGATTTATGGCAATGCCTTCCCAGAATTGTTAGCAAAGTGGCAAAGTGTCAATATAGAAAATAGCTTCAGTTATATGAAGCTACTCATTGAGTTTTTCAAGCCCAAGAAGAGGAACTAGCTGTAATGTTAGAGGCTAAACAGAAAGAACTCGAGAGAATGGAACTGTCAGAGATGAATCTGGCTCAACTAGTGAAATTTCAAGATAAATTAGATACTTATGACAGTAAATTGAAAATAAAATTGTAGTTAACATTTCAGAAGCAATATTAACCAAGAAACAACTAAATTTACATGAAAAAGGATTAAGTTTTATACCATCAGTGCGATCACCATTACATGAAATAGTAACGAACTTGAAATGTTGTGGACGGAATATCACCCTGAAATATATCTTTGGAATTGATGATGTAGATGGAACAAAAGATAGATGTAATTTTAAAAAAAACTAGTAACCTTGTTCCACTAACACATTCGGTTGTGGATATGTTTGTTCGACTATGTGAGTATGAGATTTCTGGATTCAGACAAGGGAACAGAACTAAACATTACTACAACTTGAATAAAGAAGAGTTCAAAGGGTTGAATGAATTGCAACAAAGGAGTGATATTGTGATGAGACCAGCAGACAAAGGTGGAGCAATTGTGGTAATGGACTCCTCAAAATATGTCTATAAGATGGAAGAAATGTTAAGCAACAAGGAAACTTATTCATTAATAAGTAAAAGGGACTTGAATGTGTTATTAGCTAATGTTCGGGATGCACTGTATGAAATGCTAATGAATAGATTATTAGCAAGAAAGTTGTCTGACTATTTTGAAGTTTTACACCCGACAGTACCCTCCATAAGTGGTTTACATAAGATATGCAAGGACTGCTTTGAACCACCAATGCGCCCGATAGTAGTGGATAGAGGTTGGATAACTGAACCTGTATCCATGTATCTAGAAGACCAACTAAAAAAAGTATGCATAAAGCGAATACGGTTGTGAAAGGCACTGCACAATTTTTGCAACAGCTGTATGAAAAAATGGAATCTAGGAAGTCCTTTGAATGCTTACTATTGGTAACAATGGATGTGAATAGTTTATTCACTACCATACTGAATGATTATGGCATAGAATCTATTCGCAAATTTGCAAGTACAGAATTATCGAATACCAGCTTGATTTATTATCTTCTAGACATAGTCTTGGACAACAATGTATTTGTATACGGAAACACCTACTATTGGCAGAGATGGGGGGTGGCGATGGGGACCCCCTGTGCCAATAGTCGTGCCAATCTAGTACTTGCACAATGGGAGAAGGAGTGGTATGAAGATGTGAGAAACATCTGGAGAGACAGCTTACTATTATATAACAGATTTGTGGATGATACTTTTATCGTCTGGGAAGGAAATGAGACATCACTTAAGGAGTTCATTGATTTTATTTATCCAGTACAACCACTTTTCTGAAATTTGATGTGAAGAGCTCAAGATATGAAACTGAATTCTTGGATGTAAAACTAATGCTAGATCCTGTTAAAGGTATAAAAACAACAGTATACAGGAAACCGATGTGGTGGAATCATATCCTGCACTATACTAGCATGCATCCTAGGCACATATTCCACAACATAGTAGATAAACAGGTTGCCCATATTTCTAAGCTCTGTACTGATGAAGATGTCTTCTTAGATGAACAGAAGAAACTTTTGGACAACTTTATGCGAAGAGGCTATGAAGAGAAAAGAGTGTATAAGAGCAAAAAAAACAACCACTGGCCTTATGAGAACTGAAAGGACAGCCTTAATATTCGAGTTGGCATCAACAAGGTATAAAACCAAATAGAGAAAGAAATACTAATAATAGTAAGCTAAGATGCACGCTTACTTATGTTACTGAAAATGCAGCAATATGTAATGTGAACAAGAAATACTGGCCTGTCTTAACATCTGATCACAAAATCAAGGAGAGAGTCCGAGCTTTGTTTACAAAAATAAAAAGAACCTCAAAAGACTGCTATGTCAGAAAGATGGGAAAGATGAAAGTAGACAAAGGAAGTAAGTGTTTCTTAGAAAACAAGTAAGGGTACCCGTAAATGTTGTTTTTGCAAGGCATGTCCCCTGATTAATATAAGTAATGTTTTTGTGCACCCGGAAACTAACAGGGGATATTGTTTCCATGGGTTGGTAAACTGCAATAGTAAAAACATTATATATGTCGCAACCTGCACGCTCTGTAAGGCCTTTTACAAAGGCAAGACCAATAGGATGCTAAAAGAACACATCCATAGACATGCTTCAGATATAAGAAATAAAGTAGAAAGTAATGTCCTTTTTCAGCATGTTTCAAAATTTAGTAATCATTCATTCATGGCTTTATCACACATCAAAGAATATATACAAGGTGGAGATTTGTTTAACAAAACAGAGGCTGAAGAAACAAGATGGATAATGGATCTAAGGGCAGATCATCCACCAGGGCTAAATGGAGTAGTACCCTTAAAGCTCATTCTTAGAGAGCTAAGCCTTAAATATATGAGTTAATAATGCACAAAAGCTTTACCACTTTAAAGTGATGTCTCCTAAATGGGAATGTCAGCTACCCTTAGACTAGTTAAAAAGGGTTGATTTTATTAAGAAAACAGGATCTGAAGAAGGTTTGAATAACCAAAAGCGCTTGTCCTGTTCTTGATTACACGTCAGTTTGTAAGTGTTTATTTTTAATAAAGAGAGATTTTAGCTACTTTTGCCTATACTATACTACTGAGAAGGTGGCACATTCATCTACATTTGCAATTGGTTCTTTTGTTTGAACTGCCTTTGGTGGAATGTTTTTTTGACGATATCACCATGGTAGATAGGATTGTGATCCACTGACCCATCAGTATGTCCTTCATGGCTACTGAAATATTACCTCAAAGCATCAGTCTCACATTATTGTAAATGTCACAGTTTATGTTTGTAGGTAAGTACTTACTGCCCTAGTGGGCCATTTTAAGGCTAGCCAATTTCCCTCAATGCTGAGAATCAAATGCTATGTCTTGTGTCATTGAGGTAAGCATCTTAACCGTTATGTCTTCTCCCAAAACCTAATATCCAAAGGTCATAATCAAACACTGCACTTTGTATCTGTGAGGTTAAGACCCTGAGCATTATGCCAACTGTGTGTATTACTCACATACTGGGACAAACAGTTTGGTGCTGAATGGCAGAAAGGTACACTATTTCATTATGAACAGAACACACAGATGCGCCATAAATAATGTTAATAAACTATAGAGCATTCTACATCTGTCTACAGCAATGAAGAGAAATCAACACAATCATATGGACAGTAGTGTTTGAGTGTGTAAGGCAAGAGTAATATACCTTATGACGTGTGACATTTTATTAGACTCAGATACTTAAATGTATTCAATGACGTATAAGACAGATTTCACAGAGAGTGACTCGTTTACTTTGAGAGCATGGATATTACTTATTAAACGTTTAGCTGAGTAGTATCTCTTCACATACTACTCATTGTTTGCTTTGTCACATAGTAGATTGACATCTGAGATCGGTGAACTCTGATGATAAGGAAGCTTTCCCCTTAAACCTGAGGTTGATCAATCATCCTTGGAGTTGGTTGCAGATAGTCTTATGCCATGCATGTCAGCATGCTGTGTTGAGATTATAGGCTTCTCCCTCTGCAAAAAATACTTACTTTACATTTAGTGGTTCTTTTCCTTTAAAGTTTAATGTTTAGTTTTGATGTGCTGTATTTGTTTAGGCTTTGCATTGATTTTATCAATAGATCCATTGAGCTGCCTCATTCATTATTTTTCACATAGCTGCAAGTCATTTTTCTTTCTCTTACAGTAATGATATCAGCAGTTGGCACCTGGTTAAATGTAAGTTGGCATTCGATCAGGCAGTTGTATACCCAGAGGGATGTAGTGTACCAGGTGTGTTGCTCTGCTATAGCAGCTTTAGTAACCACTGCACAGTACTGGCTAAATACCTTACTTATGCAACATGTAAATTTTCTTGTTTGTGTAGATGTATGTGTGTGCACATTTATATCTATATATATCTATATCTATATCGATATTTGATATCGATGTCATAGAGGCCTGTTTAAAAAACGTATAACTAGAAATTATGTACTATTTATGGAAGACTATGTTTCTTGTAATTGTTAAGGAAAATTCACCCTATTTATTCTAACCTTGGACCCCCACATCAACTACCCATGTTGGCCAATCCATTATTTCCCTCGCTCCCAACACAATTTTCCCATTAGGTAATGAATCTAACTTCATTCTTTTCAGCATTAACCTCAGAAGTATACGCAACAAAATTCATGACATCTATACATACATGTCTAGATTTTTACTACCTGGACATTCTAATCACCACTGAAACCTGGCTAAAAGAAGAAATAAGTGACAAAAGAAATTACCCCCCCCCCCCCATGTTTCAACATACTCTGAATGGACAGAAAACTTAAAAAGCAGGTACCATTGCTATTATTTATAAAATGTATGAACCAGTAATAACCAAACTACTCATTTCAGAGCATTTCAACCATAAAAGGCCACTCAAACTTCTATTACAAGTCACTAATATCAGTCAATATTCACAATCTCTGTAGAAGTAAAAGTCATCTCAATAATTCCACTTTAAAGAGAACTGTAACTAATGAAGAGGTTGCTACTGGCAAACAACTTTGAATTTCAGTATTTCATCTATAAAATCCACTGCCTGCTGCCAATGAAGATTATATTGCCTATGTTACATTAGAAAAGAAAAACTGATCTGCTGGAAATACTGCTATATGGAATGGCTCCCAAACCAACAACAGGCTCATAGTTACTAGGCATCTCATCCAAAGGAAGACGCACTCAAAAGTGCAGCATTCCCACCCCCTCCTTATACTGCAGAGGAGTGTGAACAGTCAATCTACTTGTTGTGGGAAAAGAACCCACAACCTTCTACACCAAGTGTAGTTCCTGTTGCACCACAGACACTGAATAAAACAGTTTTGAAACTCTATACATGACATTTACAAATTGTAATCCTCACTGATTAACAAAAAAAAAAAAACAATAAATAAATAAAATTAAAGGAGATCTGGCATTTGATGTGGAAGTTTAAGGCAAGTGACCCTTAGTTATTAAGATTCAAGGTTTGACTCTGAACAAAGTCACTTAACTAGGTAATCCTCCTAACTGGGACATATTGCACACACACTCACACACACACGCACACACACACACACACACACACACACACACACACACACACACACACACACACACACACACACACACACACACACACACACACACCTATATCTCATCAGTATTCTGGAAGGGTTCATATAACAGACATTGCAGGCTTAAATCTCCCACCACACGGTTTTAGATGACATTAGGTTCCCGGAGCTTATGGAAGTTGTGAGGTTAGGAAGTTCACCTGAGGGGTCTAAATGCTTGCTTTGTTTACAGAAGGATCCTGCAGAGTTTTACCAATTTTTTTTGTTTTTTTATAACAAAGCTGGGTGCCCCAAAAGAAAACAAGGCCCTCCACTAAGCCAACACAGACCCTAGGCAGCTGCCCAGGTTGCCTAGTGCTAGATCTGGCTCTGTCAGTGTACCTAGTTGATACTGTTACCACCTCTCTCTCTTTCTTCAGAGCAGAAATGATTTGGGCAGTTCTGTCCTGCGGCCATGTAAAAGGTAAATGACTTGATATTTTCTGACTTTTCTTTGAATGTCATCTAAAGCTGTGATACTACATTTAAGACATCGTAATATCACATATAAAGTAGTACAGATAAACAACATTGCACATCAATAAGTCTTTATTTTATTGATAAGATGAAAGTAATTTTTTTATGATTTTTTTTCCGGCACTGTCTTAAATTTCATTAAGAACATCCCACTTTAGACATCTAAAAACATGGCAACCCTAATAGCTGAGCACGTCTTGTATAGTGAGCCACATGCATGTGCTATTTACTATAACTGCAGTGGTTATCTTACACATAGAGCTCCTTATTTGTTATGCTCAAAGACTGTGGTTTAGTTGAAGTGCTGCCATGCCTTAATATAACAAAACAAGGGGCATCGATGCAGAAAAACTGAGAAAATATCATGTACAAGGGCATTTGTGCACCAGTTTAAAACATCTACTAATACAAATTCAAGAAGAGCTACTTATATTTGTTTTTTTTTTCCTTTTTTTTTTTTTTTTTACAGTAGCGAATAAATTATCTGAACTAACTGGGGCCTAGGGTAGTTCACATAATCAAATTATTCGGATAATCAAACATATAATTGAACTGGATAAAAAACTTCTAAAATCTTCTTTTTTTCTGCATGCAGTAATATACTTTTCAACCATTCAGTGATTTCAGTGGACAACAAAGATTATTTTTCTCACACAAGCTGGGTAAAACATGCTCAAGTGAATATGTATAATGTTTAGTTATTCAGACTTTATGATTTTTCCTACCTGAAAACTTTGCAAGGCTGTTTCAGATAATCCATGTTCGGATAATTGTCTCTGTACTGTAGTGTGCTTATAAAATACTTTTGAGCAAAACAAAAGAACATAAGCACATTTCTCCAACATTAAGGATAAGAAATTATCTTCCTAGAACTTCAGACACTGGTCTAGTGAAAAGCAGAACAAGTTCTTTGAAGTGTTGATTAACAGCTAATGGATTACAGTGCTTGCACTGATACCTCAGGAAAGGGAAGGGGGCTCTGTCAGTAATCCTAACATTGGATTACAAAATGACAATCTTTAAAAAAAAATAGTTTAACTACTTTCTTTGGCTACAGTTGTAAAAATTGATCTGATAACTTCCTTATGTCTAGCATGACTCATAGAAAGGGGACTTAAGTGGATTCTGCAAGGGGTAAAGAAAACGGATTTTTGAATTCCAAGTTATCTAATTGTCTACATGTGCACAAACTAGAACTGTATAAGTATGCATTTACTTACTTTTGCTAAATATGTTAGGTGATGATAAGTGATGAATAAAAACTATTAAAATAGATTTATTAGCTATTCCATCTTGTACCAACCCATGTTACCTGTGTGACATCTACATAACATTCAAAAGGAAGTCATTGTTATGTGCTCCTTTTTTCTTCAACCTGTCCTAAAGTTATATCCTTCTCATCCAGAAAGGATTTTAAATATATATATATAGATCTCAACATCTTTCACATATAAAATAAGACTTTAGAAAGACTGCTGGGAAAAGACCACTGAAAAACCATTTGGATTTAATGCAAACATATCCTTGAAGCTCAACATTATAGTAAGTTCTTTGTGTAACTATTCTGTCTTACTTTTTGATGTGTCCTTTTTTGGTCCTCTTTCATGTTCACAAAGTCTTTCAGTCTTTAAGTGTAATAATGGACTTGTCTGCTAACATACATACAATCGAAATGTGTTATAATTACTTTTTTCTGAAAACTCTACTGTGACTACTTATGTTTTTTTTTTTTACAAAGCAGAACAACAAAAAGAAAAATCAACATTTATCTTTCAGTTATTATGTGAATACCACTGCATACCTCTCCACTATCCCGATTTTCGCAGAATGCCCATATTTTTGACTCATATTTTTGGTCTGTTCTCTTACAATTTGTGATTTTCTGGCAAATCCTTGAGGACTGAAGTCGCTAAATAATGACAGTCATTTGAGTTTTAGACTTCATATTCTTCAGAAAATACATACTAATGCAAAATCTGTTATTCTAGCAACTTCTATGTTGATAAGAGTAATAATTAAAATCTGTCCCTATTTTGGGGTCTTTGCCTCCGCATTATATTTGGTTTAATCCATATTTCTTGCACTAAGGGGTTGAGAAATCTGATCCACTGCGCTTTGATACCATGGCATGGATGTTCTTAAAAGTTTATTACCATAATGATTTACTTCCTCAGTTTGCTCTCAGTCTCCTAAATTATCTTTAAGCACCTCTTCCAGCAGAAAATGCTCTAATCATCTAAAAAGCCACACCACCATCTTTGTCTTTTTATTCTTCGCCTTCCCCATTGTTGTACACCACACAATGGCAGGATCACTAATGCCTAGCAGTATCTTATCCTGGGTATTCATGGCACCCTCTGCATTTGCTAGCGCCATGTCCACAATTCTAGCTTTCTGGCTAAACACCCTGTAGTTGAAGTTAGAGCCGAGGATTAAGGTTCTAAGCTGTTAATGAATCGCTTCTTGTACTCAGACTACAGGGTATGATTCTTTTCCCCTTCATTTGACTGTTGCATGACTCTGAACAAGTCACTTAACAAGACAGTGCTCACAGCTCATCTCTGAACAGGAAGACTTGTGACAAGTGGCTTACCCAGCTAAATGTCTAAAATAAATACATATAAAAATGAAGGAATTAATGAAAAACAAAAACTCCTGCTCTCCTCTTTCTCTGGAACCCAGATTATCCAAGTCTAGTCCTTGCAGATTCAGATCTACCATGTATATCACCATCTTCCTCTGACCACACTCCATAGTCTCTTCCATCTCTCATCCTCCTGTCTTGCTGTGTCTGGTAGATGATACCGTGTAAGAATCTATCATTTGTCTTCCTTTTCCTCAACATTAAAGGCCAGTACACTTAATCTGGCTGCACTTTGCCTGGCTCCTCATTTGATGTTTTAACTATAGTCTGACCTCACATCAAATACCTTATTTTATACAGGTCACTAATTCACCACTACCTTTATTTTCTCAGTCATTTCTAAACAACCAAATAACCAGAAACCACCATATCCCCACCCTTTAAAACTTCAGCTTGGCCAGCTAAGAACTTGGTTATATTCAACTGGACGTATAAGAGAATTTAAGTACATTTATCTGCTCTTTTTTTTTTTTAAATACAGTATTTAATTTGAGTGTTGAAGGAATTTTTATCTGAAGTTATTCTGCTCTTCAGTAACTTGAACTGAAGCTAGTGTTGGCTGAATTTTGTTATTTGCTAGTAATTACAGGTGTGGGGGTAGCCACATTCTTTGATTTCCTGTCCTTCATATTTAAACTGGTGCATGTGAAATAATTCCTGCTTTAAAACTTCAGCTTGGCCAGCTAAGAACTTGGTTATATTCAACTGGACGTATAAGAGAATTTAAGTACCTTTATCTGCTCTTTTTTTTTTTTTTAAATACAGTATTTAATTTGAGTGTTGAAGGAATTTTTATCTGAAGTTATTCTGCTCTTCAGTAACTTGAACTGAAGCTAGTGTTGGCTGAATTTTGTTATTTGCTAGTAATTACAGGTGTGGGGGTAGCCACATTCTTTGATTTCCTGTCCTTGCATATTTAAACTGGTGCATGTGAAATAATTCCTGCTTTAAAACTTTAGCTTGGCCAGCTAAGAACTTGGTTATATTCAACTGGACGTATAAGAGAATTTAAGTACCTTTATCTGCTCTTTTTTTTTAAAAAATACAGTATTTAATTTGAGTGTTGAAGGAATTTTTATCTGAAGTTATTCTGCTCTTCAGTTATTACCACCCACCCGCCCTGTTTTTGTTTTGGTGTTAATCTTAGTGGCATTGAAACTGCCCGCCCCTCAGCCTGCCTCTGGGCCCATCTCATTTGCTCACTCAACTGAGTGCAGTGAGATCATATTCTGATTTCAGGCACTCCTACTGTGTACAAAGAGAGCATCTGGGAAATAGAAAAAAAATTAAGCTTATTTCCTGCCTTTCTTGTTAAGTGGTACAGACTATTTGTAGGCTTCTGAGCCCCCAAGCCCTTCTGTGTTTGAGGGAAGCCTTCTAGCTTGTTTTTTTCTTATAACTAGCCAGTTTTCTAGTTTCAGCACTCAAATCTGTTTCTTTGATCTCAGCACTTGTTCAGAAAAAAAAAAAAAAAAAAATTTCATCTGCTTTTACTGTACTTGTGTTTTACCTACTTCTTTTTACTTTTGCATCATCTTAAAATACTCAATTGTATTTATTACTGCTTGGTGTAACTCATTCTAAGCCTTTTGGTTTAAACACTTGGGCTTCGGACCAGTTAGTTGTTTTGCACTGAGAGGGTTTGTGGTCTGCACTGTTGTGGCAGAACAGGTAGCTTACATCCTTCTAGGTTGAGAACTGCTGATTGAGGGCTCAGTGTCTGTTATTCTAAAAGTGTATTAATTCTGGTTTAAGCACTTGGGCTTTCAAGCCAGTTATTTTACATTAAGAGGGTTCGTGGTCTGCACTCTTGTGGGAGGAGAGGCTGGACTCTGCCCTTCTGAGCTGGGAATTTCTGGTTAAAGGCTTATAGTGCATGCATATCTGAACTGTTTCTTACTGAAGTTGGTGCGCCTTGTTTGCTGTGGCATAGACTGGATTCGGGCCTGCTGGATCTAGCTTTGTTTGTGTAACTTGAGCACTAATCTAGACATTCTCTAAAGTATTCAATGGTATTTATTACTGCTTGGTTGTAACTTGATTAAAGTGTAGCTATCATTCAAGTCTTTTGGATTAAGCACTTGGGCTTCAGACCAGTTGTTTTACATTAGGAAGGTTTGTGGCAAGCACTGTGGTGGCAGGACAGGTAGCTTTCATCCTTCTAAGTTGGGAACTGCTGATTGAGAGCCCAGTGTCCAAGTGTATTAGTTCTGGTTTAGGCACTTGGGCTTCAGGCCAGTTATTTTACATTAAGAAGGTTCGTGGTCTGCACTCTTGTGGGAGAAGAGGCTGGACTCTGCCCTTCTGAGCTGGGAATTTCTGGTTAAAGGTTTATAGTGCCTGAATATTTGAACTGTATCTTACTGAAATTAGTTCACCTTGTTTGCTCTAGCATAGACTAGATCCAGGCCTGCTGAATCTAGCTTTGTTTATATGCTTGTTGTTTGTTTGCTTGTTATTTCCCTGGAAGCTAATTCCACCTAATACGCAACTTCTCAGCTTCTGTGGATCACTAGTGATATCTGCATTGCTTACTGTACTTATTTCCTTGTTTCACTTGAAAGAAAGTTACTGTTTGTCGTTTTTGCATTTAGTTACTTGTAACACATTGCACTCAAGTTACCTGGCACTTGCTCACTAAAGCAATTATATAAGTCAGCACTAAAAAATAAAAGCACTACACCCTCACTCCCCACTGGCCCTTGTTTTCAATTAAGGAATTCCCAATATTATTCTAACATGTCCAAAGGTCAGTTGTCAATCTTCTCTCCGGTCCAGCTGGTGAATCTGGGAATCTTGAGGCAATGTTATAACTGCCTCATGTACACAGACAACCCTCTCTTCCTCCCACATAACACAAATACTTGCGAGAGATGCAGCTATTTAGCCAAACTGGAGGCTGAGCTCTCTCAACTCAGGACTGGCAAGACCAGACAGGAGGAGAAGGCAACTACACACACCACAAAACCAGCCTCACATAATGCTACCACTCCACTGAATCAAACACATAAACACACAAAGACATACTCGGAGGCTCTGAGTAAAATTTACCTAAACAGCAGAGGCCTCCAAAGCAGACACCCAAACAACTGCTACCTCAAGACACCCCACAAGCAACACATAAACCACAAAAGCAGTGTGCAAAGCAGTCACAGCCCTTAAGGCCAAATACAACACCAAACATACTTGTCATAGGTGACTCCATAGTCAGACACACTGACGTCCCACTCACCAGGCTGAACAAGGAGAGGGTCACAGTAAGCTGCCTATCGGGCGCTAGAATCCGCCACATAACACAAGCACTCGGGTCACTCCACGGCAAGTACAAATATGACACAGTCATTGTCCATGCTGGTGTGAATGACCTGAGACGCACCTCCCTGGACTACATGAAAAGAGACATAGAGGAGCTCTCTGATTATGTAGCCCAGGCAGGTATGACCCTAACCCTGAGCAGTATCCTTCCTTCACCAAGAATGATGCCACAATATAGAGACAAGATGATCAGCTTTAACAATTGGCTTAATGTCTGGTGTCATTCAAAGGGGATCCAGTGTCTGTCTGCCTGGGATGACATGCTTGACAAGCCACGCTGCTTCGCAAGGGACGGCTTGCACCTGTCACCCCTGGGATTCCGGATATTGGCTAAGGCTCTTGCCACCCCCATAGTGCCTTTTTTAGGCAAGGCTCAAATTCTAAACCTACCACCCTAGAAAACAAAAATGGGAAGAAACTGAGGGTAATGCTGCTCAATGCCAGAAGTCTAAATCTCAAAATGCACGCACTCGAGGCCCTTCTCAGTATGGAGAACATCGATGTCTGTGCTGTAACTGAAACCTGGTTCAAGGCTCCTGAGAGCACCCCGGCACTATTAGGTTTTACCTCATATCATGCGTTCCGGCCCCAAAACCACAAAAGGAGGGGGTGTATCCATATTCATAAAGGATACCCACACCTCCAGGTTGGTGGCAACGCACGAAGCTTCGGAAACCATCCAGGTGCAACTAACCATAGGCAAAACTGCTCTACAAATTGTAGCATGCTACAGGCCACCCTCTCAAACTCAGGAACCCCACACAGCCTTCCTGAAGACACTGGAGGGTATAAATGTATCTCCAAACACCATCATATTGGGTGACTTCAACTACCCGAATATAGACTAGGAACATTACTCAAGCCCTAACTTTCTAGCCCAACGGTTCCTGGAGTTCATAAATTCAAATGTCATGGAACAGCTAGTCACTGTTCCCATGAGAGGAGAAAATATACTAGATCTCATTGTCACAAACATGGGGACAAAATGCTCCACACCGGAAGTATATCCCTCATTGGTGAGATCTGATCATAAACTAATCTCACTGGAAATCCACATCCCGCCCCAACCCCAAACAAAAAAGACCATAGTGAAGAACTTCTCTAAAGCAAACTTCACACTACTCAAGACTGGTGTGGTATCCTTCAAGGCCCCTGAGTCAGTGGAAACCACAACCCAAGCTGCAGAAGCCCTTACAAATGCCTTCTATGAACACCTCCAGGACTGCATGGATCAGGCAATCCCAAATAAAACCAAGACTCTTTCCACAAAGGGCAAACGTCTAGTCTGGTGGACCCCAGCCATTAACAAACTTTACAATAAGAGGAGAAAGCTATTACATGATAGAACAAAATCCATAAAAGGGAAGTCACCCCTGATCATTATTAGTAAAAAAATACGAGCACTCATAAAATCAACTAAGGCCAATTTTGAGAGAAAAATTGCCATGGATTCAAAGGACAATCATAAGGCCTTTTGCAGCTATGTTAGGAACCTGGGTGGAAACTCCCAGATATGCTCAGAATTAGTCCAAAATGATACAAAAATCATTGAACCCACAGACATTGCCAACATACTGGCAGACAGGTTCAGTGCAAACTTCACCCCCTCTCCCCTAAAGGAGAGATAACTATCCCAGCCGAGTGTAGCCTCCCGGACATCTCAAATGCGCAGGTGAAAGCTGCTCTCTCTAAAGCTAAAAACACAGCATCAATGGGACTGGATGGTGTCCCCGGCTGTGTGCTACACGAGCTAAATGAGGAATTAAACCCGCACATAAGGCAGCTGTTTAATCTCAGCCTTACCACAGAATACGTGCCCAAGGAGTGGCGTACGGCAACTGTTGTCCCACTCCACAAAGGCGGCGCCTCACGGACCCTGGTAATTACCGCCCCATAAGCTTAACAAGTCTAGTCTGCAAAGCTATGGAGAGGATCATAATGGAGCTCATAAACAAAGATATAGGGGACTTGCAGACATTGGACCCGACCCAGTTTGGCTTTGTCAAGGGAAGATCATGCCTTTTGAACTTGGTCGACTTCTTTGAAACAGTCACCAAGGCCATTGATGAGGGAAAGGCAGTCCATACAGCCTACCTTGCCCTTGCAAAGGCTTCCGACAAAATACCCCACTCGGTATTGTAGAAAAACTTACCAGCTTAAATGTAAACCCATATGTCACAAGATGGGTTGCAAACTGGCTTAAGGACAGAACCCACAGGGTTAGAGTTGCTGGCGCTGTGTCAGACTCCAAGCCGGTCACAAGTGGTGTCCCACAGGGCTCGGTCCTTGGCCCCCTATTGTTTGGCATCTACTTCTCAGAAGTACAGGCCAACATAGGAGGACTTTGGCTGACAAAGTTTGCAGACGACTGCAAACTGGGCGGCATAGTGGAAAGTGCATCAGACACGGATATCCTTCAGAAGGGACTCACGGAAACAGATAGCTGGTGCCAGAGCCATGGCCTGAAGTTAAACGCCAAAAAATGTATAGTCATACCCTTTGGGAAAAACAAGGTAACCCCAAGCTACCATATAGGTGGCAATCCACTAAGCACAGAAGAGGTTATCAGGGACCTGGGGACCCAGGTTGACAGTGGCCTTTCTTTTGACACTCACATTGCTAAAGTGGTTAGAAAGACCTTCTACATTGCCCACCTGATCATGAAGGGATTCACATCGAGATCTAGTGAGGTTATTGTTCCCCTGTACTCTTCACTTATCAGACCAATGATCGAGTACAATGCCCCATTCGGGATGTATCTCACCCGACATCTGCAGCAATTGGAGAGACCCCAAAAGTTCCTCACCAAAAGGATAAAGGGACTCCAAAATCTGTCATATGCTGCCAGATTGAAGAAACTCCAGCTCTATTCAGTCGCATACCGTCTGCTCAGAGGTGACATGTGCCTGACATACAAGGCCATGTCCAACCCGGAATTAATGGACATGCTCCACCTCAAAAAATCCAAATCCACCAAAACCACTAGAGCAAGCGACTTAAACCTTAGCACGGATATAAATAGGACGTGCTGGAGGGATAGATTTATCACTCAGAGACTCCCTATGCTGTGGAATAAAATCCCGGTCCATGTAAGGCAGAGCACCTCGCTGACTCTGTTCAAGAGAAATCTAGACCTGTTGATGGGAGATCGTAGGTTTACCCCGGGAATCATCTCTGTGTCACTGCTGGACAGAGGCACAACAAACTAATGGGCACAGTATTTTTTCATATAAGGGGTGGCGTAAGCCACAAAAATTTGGGCTAGGCTTATAAATGCCTTAGGGCAGATAGCCTAGTATAAACCTATGAACCTATGAACCTTTCTTGTCATTGACCCATGTTTGAGATAATAGCAGTGTTCACTCTCTCCTGCTGATTCACTGCTCCCTTATTTTCTAATGCAGAATCCTTGTATTGCAGGGAATACTACCAGCCATAGCCTGGGTTATTGTTTTTTCTTTCTTTCTTTGTTTCTTTCTTTCTTTCTTCCTTCCTTTATTTCTTCCTTTATCCTTTGTTAGCCAAGTGAGTGGCCCACTGGCCTTGTCATCCATGACTTGAGCCACATAATCAAAGAAAATAACAAATCCAGGCAGGATTACAATTACAACAATACAGACATATCAACACTGCGTGAAGACTGTATGTAGAAAAGATTACAATCACTACAAAAATCACAAGTACAAAACATTACAAATACCAGTATGTAAAAATATATTTTAAGATAGCAAACAGATTTTTTTTATAAAACTATATACCTTAAAATAAAATCTAAATTAAATGCAGCCTAATGGAAGCACAATGTAATGTAAATACAAACTAAGACAATGACCTAGATATAAGCATATAACAAAACCCAGGATGCTACTAGGAAAACCAGTTTTTTGCCCATAACATTTTTTTTTATCTCAAAACAAACAGAAAACACTTGGAAGTATCAGAATTTATGTAGACTGAAGCTAGCATCTTATGCTTCTCACCAGAAAAAAATCCATCTACATTAATGAAAATAGATACTGCATAATTTTAAGAATTAACGATGTGATAGGCTGTCTGTTAAGAAAAACTGTTTTTGTCCTATTAAATAGGCATAGTTAGCACATAGACATTACACATGTCTTTTTGCCTCCTATTTACTGCCTGAACACCTAGCCCTATTCTGCTTCTGTTATCCTTCTTCCCACTTTCATCTTAGTTCACAGGTTCATTCACTGACATGTACATTTTCATCCCAGAAATAAGCACTGTTATCCTTTCTTGTCTAAGTTGGAGTCTGTCGTTTGCATTCCACAGGGATCACTGCCACATCTCCTTTGCATTCCACTGAGATCACTGCCACATCTCCTTTGCATTCCACTGGGATCACTGCCACACCTCATTTGCATTCCACTGAGATCACTGCCACATCTCCTTTGCATTCCACTAGGATCACTGCCACACCTCCTTTGCATTCCACTGGGATCACTGCCACATCTCCTGCTATCCTCCTACCAGTCCCAAGCCTTTATTCCTTATTTATTGCTGCAGCCAAACCCTGTCTTTCCAGTGGGTGCTGGTTTCTGCTAGGGGTAGCACTTCTAAAAATGCTGCATCCAGCCTCTCTCCTGCCATCTACATGTTCCCTAATTGCTGCCTCGTTAATGACCTCATCTGACATGATTGTTGCCTGCATGGCACATATAATATATATCCATCTTAGATAGCATTATAGTCACATGTGTCAAGCAGAGCACCTCACTGGCTCACTTCAAAAGAAATCTTGATGAGTGGATGGGAAATTCACGCCGGGGATCACTCCAGTGGCTCTACTCGACAGAGGCACTAGATACTAAGGTTGGGTGGCACGATGACAAGGTAATCCTATGGGCTAGGCTTGTAAAGGCTCCAGGGCCATTAGCCTAATACACACCTATGAACCTATGAACTACATTTTACTTAGTCAAAGCTCAGAGACTGGTTTCAGTAAAATTTGGTCTTTCTTTTCTCTCTTGCCTAGACTCCTAAAATCATTTGTAATTAAGTTTCAAATCTCTATCTTTTCTTTCCCAACACAGGCTTTCTTTTTCTTCTTTGCTTGTATCCCTCCTCTCTCTAACATATTCATCTCCACTTCCACATTTCTCAGGCTTTCTCACTATTTGTGCTAGATAACTCCCTTCATAAGGTATACAAATGCTCATCTTCATTCCTCCTGTTCTCTACCTGCAAGATTCCTTTATTGTTCTCTCTCTTTTGTCCCCTCTCTCTGTCTCCCATTTCCTGAGCCTCCCTCCCTGATATTTTTGCTTCTGATTAGTGTATGATTGCGTCTCCTGCCTAACCACCTCTAACTCTATCTTTTCCTCATCGTCACTAATTTTGCGTTTCACTGCTCATTATCTTTCATTTTATGGATGTGTGTCCTATTTTCTCCTTTTGCCTCACTCCATACAACCTGACTTCTCTGTATTCCTTTGACAACCTCTGGTCATGTTCTCTTATACTCTACCGTTCTTCCCCATACCCTTTCCTATCTTCTACTCCCTGCAGAATTTCCAGACTCCCTTCTCTCAAGTATCATCCTATACTGACATAAGTAAGCAGCCAGGTTACTAGCACATCTAGCTTATCTAGCTGCCTTACTGTGCTATTGTAGTATGAAGCTGCCATGTTTCCTGTAAGCTATCCCAATGCTTCCTGAGGCAGACTCCAGCTCCACATTCTGAGCACCTCACATTACCTCTTCCTTGATCTTTTTATCCAACCATCTCTTACTTCATCTGCATCTTATTCTTGGATCGCTAACATTTTTTCCCCATTAATTTATTTTACTATATTGTGTCTAGCTAGGCCTTTTCTACTTCATTTGTAATATTAAATCTAGCAAGGCATTTTGTACTTAATTTGTAGGGCAGTACTAGGAATTAAGACATACCTTTATATCTTTGTGACTTCAATTCTTGTGGAACAGAGTTGCCTTCCATATCCAGAAAGAAGTAGAGAAGAGATAGCTACCCACATAAGATTTAGTAATATCATCACGTCTACAGAGTATGCACATATTAAAAGGAAAAAGTCTTAGTAGTTTGACAGTAGTGACAGCATATCATTGAGGGTGTACACTGGAAGGAAGTGGCCAGGATATATAACACAAGCATTATGAATTTGGTACCTTATGGAAAGAAAAATCGTGTCATATATCTTGGCTTCAAAGTAAATTTTTCTGAAGAATGAGTGTATGTGGTGTGGGTTGAACAGGTTCCCTCCTCCAAATGTTAGTAGCAATCATATTGCTTTCTGGTAACTCCATGTTAATAGAAAGTAAAGTGACTTTTCTTTACATACGAGCAATTAATGGTCATCACAGTAAATTAGATATAAAATGACCAAGAACATGCAACCTAAATTTCAGCAGGGAAATTAACTAGGAAGATAAACGATCTATAAAGACCAACAGTAAAGAGATGACTTTCCCAGTAAACTGCAGCAAAACTAGACTAATAAGTCCATACACTACAAAACTGTGTGTGTGTGTGTGTGTGTGTGTGTGTGTGTGTGTGTGTGTGTGTGTGTGTGTGTGTGTGTGTGTGTGTGTGCGTGGTCTATATTACCATATCGAATGGTAATAATGCCGAACGCTCATATGAGCGAAAATGCACGAGAATGAACTTGCTATTATGGGGGGCTGTGTCCTCAATACCCCCCGCTAAATATATATTCCAACTCTGAGGTCGCACTACAGTGAGGAAAGGGCAAATATTCCAGTCCTCACTGTACCGTGACCCAAAAAACACAAGTTCGTTCTCGTGGATTTTCGCTCATATGAGCATTTGGCATTATTATCATTTGATAAGGTAATATAGACCCTGTGTGTGCACGTGTCTGGTATAAATTTAGCTTTTCCTGTTCACTGACAGCACGCTACCAGGCTATGCATCCTTACTGTGATTTATATCAGTAGTGTCCTCATCACTTAGGTTATTGGTAGCTGTATTTGGAAGGGAAATCAGCAGCCTATATATGCGTAATGCAGCCACATCATGTGGTTTGGTGTTCGGGGTGCATTTAGTTTACATGATGCAAAGAATGCTGTTGTATACTTTATTAACTCTTTCAGTATGCCTTCCAGGTGTTTAAATATTTCAGGTACAAAGACTGCACTGTTGTCTGACCTGCATTGTGGTATGCTCATGATGCAGTATACATTTTGAGCGTACAAACTACAACTGCTGTGCACCATTCAGATGAATTGTGGAGGTGATCTAATACCCAGTGTGTTACAGGAACATAGGACACACAGCTTGCTTTGTGGCTGCCTTGCTGTATGTCCTTCTATCCAGCCCTTTACTTCTCCAACTCCAAACTCTGAACAAAGAATGGGTTGCTAGGCACCTTGCTGTGTACCCTACCAATTATTCCTTCAGTTCAGTGCTTCCTATCTCTTAAAGAATGATGGTTTAGAGGCTGTCTTGTTGTATGCTCCCTCTTATAAAACACCAGAAACATAAATGAAAATTATTCTGTTTGCATTGTTCGGTACACTGTTAACATGGATGGTGTATTGACATTAGCACAGTACACCTCATGTGTTGCTCTGTCACATACTGAGCACATAGCCAGCCTTAGGCATAGGCCAACTAGGCGGCCGCCTAGGACGCCGCTGTAGCAGGGGTGCTTTTCCAGTATTTATCTGGTGTAGGTAGACCAAGATGGAGGCACCAGGTGGTGTTGTTGGGGGCACCGTGGAGCCCTTTTGCCTAGGACACCAGTTCACCTAAGGCCACTCCTGACTGAGCAACAGCCATATAATTGGATTTCTGAACCAAATGTTCTCAATATGCTCTTTGGTGTTTCTGGTGCACAGCATAGGGACTGTCTATAAATCTAGCTGCCTTACTATGACTATTCTTTACAGGTATTATACAATTCTGACATATTTGAAATAATTAGGATTCAACTCAGTGTACTGATCTTGTTAAAAAAAATAAATAATCAACCACAACATATAATAAATTAATAGCAAAAGACAAACAGGGAGTGAGGGAGTGAGCAGTAGATATTTCAGATAAAAATGATTATGAGCAACTGCTGAAAATTTCTTAAATTAGATTGGGAACATACTTAATAGGTAGGTGGAAGACTAGTTGGCTGAGTTAATGACTGCCCACAGGAAAGTATGATACAGAGACAAAGAACAATCATGAACTCTGAGCCCAAGAACAAGCATTGCTTCCAAATGAATACAGGAAGAGAGGACAAAGGTAAAGAGACGGGACATATCGGTTGCCAGTTCATTAAAAACAAGCCCATAAAACACTAGCAGAGGTAGATATTATAGCAATAACCCACGCCTGGGTGTGGGTAATGCTGGATTTACCCACGGTTGGCGTGGTTTGGTCCTGAGGGCGAAACCCAAGGGACCAAACAAAGCCAACCGTGGGTAAATACAGCATTATCCACACCCAGAAGTGGGTTATTGCTATTATACCATGACATTATTTAAGAAAAGAAACTATTACTTTTCTTAAATAATGGCATAGTATAATGCCTGTTTACTGCCCTTCCGCAGATGTCTGGCATCCGCGGCAGTTCTGATGTACTGCGCGCGCAGTACATCAGAGTTGAGCAAAAGCAACGGAGAAAGCAAGATTTCCGTTGCTTTTTTTACTGTTTCGCTATGTTAAATGGGTTTAACATAGTGAGACAGCTTTAAAATAAGCAACGGAGATGTCCGTTGCTTATTTTAAAGCTGTCTCGCTATGTTAAACCCATTTAACATAGCGAAGCAGTAAAAAGCAACGGAGATCTTGCTTTCTCCGTTGCTTTTTAAAACCTGTCTGCTATGTTAAATGAGTTTAGCATAGCGAGACAGCTTTAAAATAAGCAACGGAGATCTCCGTTGCTTATTTTAAAGCTGTCTCGCTATGTTAAACCCATTTAACATAGCGTGAAAGTGTTTAGTAAGTTATACTAATGGAAAAAGTCCGGCGACGGACCTTTTTCCATTAGTATAACTCGATTTACAATGTGCACGCTGGCCAATCAGCGTGCACGTTTTGGGGGGGTCATGGTATAATAATATAGTTAGGACCTCATGAAAAGGCAATGCTCAGCTATATTCTTAATTACATTTATAGCTGGGGCTGATGTAGGAAATACTGATATTCCACAGTGGGAAAGAAGAAACTAGAAAAAAATCCCTGACAGCAATTCACAATGTGATTACGTTATGCTTTTAGCTGTTAATTTATTTATCTGTTTTGTATGTATATACAGACATTATTCTGATCTCTCGCTCTCTCTCTCTCTTGTTCTCTTTTTCTTGTTTTTGCATTTCATTTTTTTTCACTGGATATAGTACTGAGATGAGAAAAAGGAAAAAATAAAAGGGCACAGAATGAAGCGTGACTGTTTGCCTTGGATCTAAAGCATTTTAAGTTTCTGTGAAGACTTCCAATCTGCAGAAAGAACATGTAAAATAATGCATTCTAAAAATACTTTAATGGGGACACAGAGAAAGGGAGTGAGACAGAGTATGGAAAGCCCATGACCTTGAAACCTGCTAATCAGTATGTGCCCTAATCATGATGGCAGTTACTTCTTCCTGCTCCTCTCTTAAGCAATTAGGTCAGTGCAGTGAGAAACACATTCTTTCATTAACTAATTACAGCCCCTTTTCTGACATGAGCAAGGCATTCAGTAATTTAGATTCCTAAATGAAGTGTTAATCCCTTCTTCCAGTTCTACTTAAATATATTTCAGTCATTGCTAAAAGTCTACTCATTCATCCATACTCATTACACACGGTGATGTTTAACTGCAAATAGTAATAAATCTTGCCAAATCCCTCTCCTCTTGAAATGTATGCAGAATATGTTGCTGCTTTATTATATGCTAGTCTATGACCCCCAAAATATGATGTGACAGCATGGATCTCTTAATACAGTACACCATTGAATTTGTGATATTAGTTAGTCCAGATTGCAGAATTGGGATACAAGTCTCAGAGGTTACCAGCCTCATGATTTTATGTATTGTTTGAACTGTATTATGGACTGCTGGGAAATTCAGCAAACACTAAATCAAATAGCTGGAGAATGTTCAAGCCACAATCCACAGTATTTGAATTTTGTGTGTGAGCAATAAGGTTATTTACATGATTTTTCAAAATGTTTCATTCATGTGTGCCAGTCTGAATGATACAATATGGGTTTCAGAGTTATTTATATGTAGCTGCTTTAGTGAAAACCATGGACGAGTAGACAGAAAGCAATACTATTATACAGATTAGATACTCATTGAGGTATAGGCGCTATGAATGAGAAAGAAGCTCATTGGCAAAGAGTGTACATTTGAGGGAAAGACTGTCTACAATTAGGTTGGTGATAAAAGAAGAGATATCAGCATTAAAAGCAGAAGACTAAGCCACTGACCTGTTAATGAGTAGCTTCCTGTTGATCAAGGTACAGGGATTGGATCCTTCCCCATTCATTTGCCTACTGTGTGTCTCTGCACAAGTCACTAACTGGACTGTGCTGCTGGATTGCCTCTGAAAAGGGACATTTATGTGCAGAGGGCTTACGTGGTTGACAGTTGTATAATAAATACACACATACTCAAATACTTAAGTACAATCGCAGATGTTCTAATACTTGTGTTCTGCAGGCTTCTGAAGGTACTGTGTGTTTGCAAATTCAATGCATAACAGCAAAGAATGGTATTAGAGTGATGGAGTGAAGTCTGTCTTAATTGTGAGAGTTATGTTAAAGACAGAGTAAGCCACTAATGATGGTCCTTCAATGCAGCCTAGGTGTTTCAGCTGATGCAATAGACTGGTATTCAAATCACCTTCTCAGAATGAGAATGGGCCTGTAACAATGCTCACTAGAAGGTTTCAGATAGCTGCACTATTCCTGATCATCAGCTTGTAGTGCACAGACAGCAGAAAGCTATGTATGATAAAGAGCTTAACAGTCTAGGAAAAGATCACTTTTCTAGCATGTTTGCTAGGCACTGATAGCATACAGGATATGTTTTAGTCTTTTGGGAAAATACCACTAAAATAGTTGCATGCCTCTGAATTTTGGATAATTGCCCCCATTTGATACCATTGCCAGTGCTGTATGTTGTCAGCCATCACTGAACACATAAACCATTTGAAGTGTGAACAAGATGTTTTTTAATTGATGAAGGAACAGATTTAGATTAATTTCTTTTGTGATATTTGATGGGATCTTGGGCAGGGCTAGTCACTGGCAGAGTGAACAGTGGCTCTAGGCGATGGTCATTGTTGATGTGACACCTCAACCCCAAGTAGTAAATGGGAAAAATAAGGTTGATGCCATGCCCCCACGAGTAGTCATACAGGTATTAATATCAGTTTTCATAGTGTAAGAGGAAAGTCCTTTGCTTTGCTATCAAGTATTTATTTATTAATTAATAGTGGCCCATCTGATTTATGGCCAACTTTCAGTGAAGTCCAGGGATAATGTATCTCAACTAGCAAAAGATAAAAACAACTAAGTGAATAAGATGTAAACAATAACATACAATAGTTTATAGAGTGTTTATGCTAATAGTATATCAGTACAATCACAATCAAAGATACCAGAAGATCAAATAATAACAATACACTGAACTGAAGGTGAGATTTCACTATAAAGTTTCATAAATGAAATCTGAGATGTGCAAGCAAAGACATGAAACAGTATATATGGATACACTATATACAAGATAGTATCCGACAGAATTCCAAACCTAATTGTCGAATCTCATTCGCACGAATGCGCAGAATGTCACGCGCAACATTGAATTCAACTTTCCCAATCGCACACCAGCCGCAACAAGAGCTACCATGGGTCAAGACAGGGGTATAGTGGCCTAGCCGGCATTTGGTATTCTCAGATTCGACATCCGTAGCTTCGGCATTCTGCGGTCCAAGCATTCTGCAGTCGGCATTTTTGCATTCGACCAGTAGCCGTACGCGCAAATGCATGTACACCCACTCTAGGCTATATTGCTACAGTGTTTGCTGTATTAGTTCTAAAGTAAAGTTCTACTTTCTGGTAAGTGCATGAAGGTTAAACTATCTAATGGTATACTGGTTTTCCTTGGGCGGTATGGAGTTGCTGTATTTCAATGCAATATGCTTGTGCTGCATGTAGCACTCAACAAATCAGGGCAAATCTCAAAAGCTGCATGTGTTTGGATTCACAATCTATCATAGCATTTTTATTTTTGCCTTTCAGGTTATTCTGCCTTTGGGGATTTTGGTTCCTGGTAATTACAGATGTTTACTTTTAATTGACAGGGCTGGTTATCAGTGTTGCTTACTTTCATTGTTTAGGAATATGTGCTGATGTAAACCTTTGCTGACTTAACAGCAGCATACTGAGTTGCTATGCCATTCAGTGCATGTGTCGGTTTTGAGAATTATCAGCAGGTGAGGAAGTACTTGGCAGATACTACAGTTTTGCCCAGAGTTAGTTGCACTTGGATAACCTCGGCTGCATTATACTGAGCAACTAGCCTGGAGGTGTGGATATCCTTAATGAATATGGACACACCTCCGCCTTTGGTGTCCCGGTTACATGGCCAAAAAGTGTGATATGAGTTATAGCCTGGTAGTGCAGGAGTGCTCTCTGGAGCCTTGAACCAGGTCTCAGTCACTGCACAGATATCGATGTTCTCCATTTTAAGGAGTGCCTCGAGTGAGTGCATTTTGAGATTTAGACTTCTAGCATTGAGTAGCATCACCCTCGGTTTTTGCTTGCCTGTTCCTGTTATGGTGGTGAATTTGTCATTTGAGCCTTGCCTAAAAAAGACACTATAGGGGCGGCAAGAACCTTAACCAGTATCCAGAATCCCAGGGGTGACAAGTGCAGGCCATCTCTGGCAAAGCATCGTGGAATGTCAACCATGTCATCCCAGGCAGACAGATACTGGATCCCTTTAGAATGACACCAGAATCTTAGCCAATTGTTGAAGTCAGTCATTTTGTCCTTGTACTGCGGTATCATTCTGGTTGATGTCAGAATGCTACTCAGGGCTAGGGTCATACCTGCCTGGGCTACAAGATTGGAGAGCTCTTCCATGTCTCTTTTCATGTAGTCCAGGGAGGTACATCTCAGGTCATTCACACCAGTATGGACAATGACAGAGTCATATTTGTACTTGTTGGGGAGTGACCTGAGTGCGTGGGTTATGTGGCGGATCCTGGCGCCCGACAGGCAGCTGACAGTAACCTTCTCCTTGTTTAGCCTGGTGTGTGGGACATCAGTGTGCCTGACTATAGAGTCACCTATGACTACTGTGTTGGGTACGTTGTTTTGCCTTATTGGCTGTGGTTGAGTGGCACACTGAGTCTGTGGGCTATGTATCATTTGGGTTGTGTTGGGGGGGGTAGAGGTTTCTTTCATTTCTGCTTTGGAGGTCTCTGTTGCTTGAGCAGATTATTATTGAGAGCCTCTGCGAATATTTTTCTGTTTCTATGTGTAGATTTTGGTGGTGTATATTTAGTGAGACTATGTGATGAGTGTGGTGTGGTGCAAGTTTTTACCTTCTCCTCTTGACTGTCAAGTTCATTCTTGGTTGGAGAGAGCTTTACCTCCAGTTTGGCTAGATAAGTGCATCTCTC
Organism: Protopterus annectens; assembly: GCF_019279795.1. Classification (NCBI taxonomy): domain Eukaryota; kingdom Metazoa; phylum Chordata; order Ceratodontiformes; family Protopteridae; genus Protopterus; species Protopterus annectens. The sequence continues at coordinate 1,771,543,225 of NC_056735.1, read as the reverse complement.
ACAGGTTGTAGTGTTGGGTGGTAGGATGAGAGGGTTGTCTGTGTACATGAGGCAATTTCTACATTGCCCCAAGATGCCGAGATTCATCAGATAGACAGCAGAGAACACTGGGAGCTGACCCTTGGACATGCCTGAATAAAAAAATATTTTCCTCTAGATAAGTGAGGAAAGTGAGTACAAGAGCTGTTTTTCTCTAAGCAAGTGAGGAAAGTAAGTACCAAAACTGTTTTCCTCTAGGCAATGAGGAAGGCTGAGAGCTGTAGCAATTAATAGGTTATTTAGTGCTTACAACAAGTTCTGAACAAGTGCTGATCACGAATAAGCAAATTCAAGTGCTAAAACTAAGAATCTGTATCTGAACTAGACTAGTTACAGGAAAGAAACAAGTGCAAATGCGGGCTTTTAAATCAGAAAGTTGAGAGAGATGGAAAAACTGCCCAAATGGCCAATAACTACAATTTCTGGGCCAGAACCACTCCTTATGTGGTAAATAGGTTACCTAGTACTTACCACTCCCACAGATAAGCTAGAAGGCTTCCCTCCAACACAGAAAGCTTGTGGGGGCTCAAATGCTTACATACAGTCCCGGATACAGCAAATCTGAATCTGGACTACACTAGTTACAGGAAAGGTAGGAAACAGGCTTAGATTTTTTTTTTTTAATACAGAAAAGTAGCTAAAACAGCAGTAAAAACAATTCAAATGCAGTTCAAGCTAGCACATTTGAGTATGTAGCAATGTTAGACCAACCAGTTTAAAAAAATGCAATTAAATTAAAAATGACTAAAAACAAGTGCAGAAGGAGTCTATTAGGTAGAATGAGGTAAAGAGATGGGACTGGGGGGAGGGTCCCAGATCAAATCTACAGTGGGGGCAGGCAACTGCAAAAGCCTCCAAATTTAAACAACAAGATAGGAATAGGGATGGTGGGTAAAGGAAAAACAACACCTTCAGCAGAGATCTGAAAAACTATACAGTGAAGCAAAAATAACAGTGCACAACTCTGAAGTCAGCCAGCAATGTAATAAAATTAGCCAAGCAACAATTAACAGTACACAACTATGAAGTGCCAGAAAAATATACTTAGCTCTGTATATCTCCAGATAGTTTGAAGTGCACTCTGTCAGGACATAGGAAGGCTGCAGCAATGATATGCAGACTGATCACACTGTGGGGGGAATTACACTTAGTAACAAAATGTTGGCATTAGGAAGTTGGTGGGGGGGTCTGTGGGTTGATCTTCATTCATCGGACAGAAGACTGAGAAGTCAGGGGTGCCACAAGGTTATCCGGGTGAGGGGAGAGTTTAGTTTACAGGTAGCACACAGACAACTTCCTTTCAAAGTCTAGCAGGTAGGCAATTCACCTATTAGGTTCATAGATGTGTATTAGGCTAATGAAAATGAAAAAAGAAATCACTGGAAACCAGGGCAGAGTGAGCTAAAATCCTTTAATAATTCCAAATAATTTTCCAGGTACACAGAGTGAACTGATGTCCTTTAATGATTCCAAGCAATTTCCAGATAAGTAAGTAAAACCCAGAGGGCTTCCTCAGGTGCATAAATCAACTAACAAAGGCTAGTGTATGGTTTAAAAACTGTCTAAAAGTCACATGTTTAAGTTAATAGGCAATTAAAAGTCAATTTAGTTAAAGGAGAAGTGACAAGAAACAACATTATGACATATTATGATAAAATCTTGTAACTACTGTATACATTTAAAAATTATATTTATAAATACACATGGTTGTATATAAGAACCACATTGATAAAATCACACTTTAGTATGCATAAAAATTCACATTAATAAAAGTCATATTAATAAATGTGTGTGTGTGTGTGTGTGTGTGTGTGTGTGTGTGTGTGTGTGTGTGTGTGTGACACACACACACACACACACACACACACACTCATACACATATTAAACTGAAAATCTACATACAAAATAGATGCAATCAGATAATACAGCCTGCTACAGAGGCTACACAATTTAGCACTGGGATGACATGGGCCCTGAATTATAAAATCCAGTGAAGTTCTGCTCTCTCAGAACCTTTTAGGTTCTCAAACAGAACTTCTGTATTCAAAAACTTAAAGTTATGGGATGGTCCCTTCTCAAGCTTATGTTTGCATAAAGCATTAGTGGGTATATGTCTGCTAATTTCTGAGAGGTGATTAGATATATGATCTTTGAATTTTTTATTAGTTTTTCCTATATAGAATAAATTACAATAGGAGCATGTTGCTAGGTACACCAAGTTTCTTGTGTTATAGTTACCATAAGCTCTGATTTCAAAGTTTGTGGCTGTCACCGTGTGCACTATTTTCCTTGTGTCAGTATATTTACAAGCAATGCAGTTTCCACATTTGTGGGTTCCTTGTTTCTGAAAACTAAATGAGAACCATGATCTATGTTGTTCCTTATAACATATATTTTTTTTTAGGTTTCTATGTATCTTATGTGAAAATGAAGCTTGTGGTGTGTTAAAGTAACAGAGTGCAGGGACATCTTGGAGTATATGTCAGTGTTTTTTGAATAATGTTCTTAATGGCGAAAGTGTTTTTGTTATAGGTCAAAGTACATCTGAGTTTTTTTTGTTTCCAAAATGAGTACCATGCCCTATATATTTATCTATATTTCTATGTTCTTGGCCTGAAAATATATGGGCAGCATCTGTATCTCTTTTCTTTTTTACTTCCTCACATATCTACTAAACTTCTAGTCTGTCATAGCCCTATCTACTAAATAACCAAATGTCATGTTCATTTGGTCCAACATATTTTTATCTTGTGTATTCAGTCTTTCTACTCTTGATTGCTGGCTATGTTCTTTAAGGTGAAATGTGGGTGTATACTGTTTCTGTGTAATATATTACTTTTAACGGGTTTCTTATATAAACAGGTGTCTAAGAAGCCTTCATCATTTTAATAACAGTGATGTCTAAAAAATCAATGCTAAAATAGGAGATGTATTTCTTAAATTTCAAAAAATCACATGTATTAGGTAAGTAGTAAAAAACAGATCAAAGGTGATTTCATCTCCTTCCCAAATGATAAACAAGTCATCAACAAATCATTTATAAAATACAACATTCTCAAGAAACAAAGTCAAAAATCCACCACAAATCACAAAAATTAAACTCAACGCTGCTCCGACACAATAAAGGCTGTCCAGTAACCACAGTCACGTTGTCTTTGTATTCCAATTACGACCACAGAGTGAATAGAATTAAACTGATGTTTATTTAACAGAAAAAAATAATAAATAAATAAATAAAATAGGTAACAGACTTAGCGCTTTCATCTCATCACTGAGACTTCTTCAGAATCCTGTTACCGTATAAACTAACCTGTTCTTTTATAACAAATAATTCTCACTCATTTGTCCACAGAAACTGACATCATTGATTATATGAAAACAAAATGAAATTATATAAATGACTAGCCTTTGTTACTTTTCTTGACTGGGGCTGACTAAATACTTTAATACAAAGAATTAATTAAATAAACAGACCTCACAAAACCTAACTGTTTAACAAATTGTCGCTTCTAAATACTAAAATATCACTATACAAAACTTTGTTGTATAAAAAATGTATATATATTTATGTGTATGTAAATCGATAGGAAGTCCACAATAAAACATATGCAAACATAAAATGCATGCATAAAAATGCTAATACAAATATAAGAAGTGCAAATTTAAAAAAATGCAGGTATAAAAAATGCATGTATAAAAAAATACAAGTATAAAAAATATAGACGTAAAAAGTGCAGGCATGAGGAATTCAGGCATAAAAATGCAGCCATAAAGAAACCAGACATAAGTACAAACATAAGAAATCCAGACATAAAAAACATTTTTCACAGATCCCCAAAGATCTTGGGTCCACTGCTGTCATAAATGCCACAAAATACTGCAGTGTTAAATATGTTGGACATAAGTAGTTGTATAAATATTCAAAATACAACATAGAATAGAATAAAACATATGTGTGAACATATATGTATATATATATATATATATATATATATATATATATATATATATAAAAAAAATGTAAATATAAATATAAATAAATAATGAAAAATATAAATTGATGTATATGTATAAAAATGTATGTAAATATATATAAAATATATATAAAAAAAGCGCTAAGTCTGTTACCTATTTTATTTATTTATTTATTATTTTTTTCTGTTAAATAAACATCAGTTTAATTCTATTCACTCTGTGGTCATAATTGGAATACAAGGACAACGTGACTGTGGTTACTGGACAGCCTTTATTGTGTTGGAGCAGCGTTGAGTTTAATTCTCAAGAATCAGGTTGCCAGCTGATAAAATGTGCTCCTGTTCCCAAATATACATAACAATGTTACCAAATGTATTTGCTACGAGGTGCCCATAGCAACACCCCGTGCCTGTTTATAAAGAAGACATTATTTTCAACTACCAAAGACAAGATATTACACAAAGTGGTAATAAATGATAGCTCATATTTTGTTAGTTCTAATAAGAACTGTTTAACTGATTGTATCCCTATATCTGAAGGAATAATGGTGAATAAGGAATATATGTCTAGTGTAACAAAATAACATTGAGTAAGATTCCTATCCACATCCCAGTCATACAAACTTTGTAAAAAGTCAGTCATATCCCGCAAAATAGTGTCTACATTTTCAAAGATAACTCTGAGTTTCATCTTCAAGTATTTAGAGGCTGGTTCAGTTACCCAGCCTCTGCCTGACACAGTGGGTCTCATAGTAGGGTTTGTCATGAATTTATGAATTTTTGGAATTCCATAAATTATCGGTATCTTAGGGTTTCTAACCAATAAATAATCTTACAGTTCTTTATCTATCTTGCTTTCACTGTGTAGCTTTACTTGGCTGCTAGAAACATGCCTAGCTATATTAGTTTGTTCATGCCTAGTGATCTTAATGTAGTCATCAACGGACATTTTGTGCATTATTGTATATAAAAGACAGTATCCATCACTGCAACACCACCACCCTTGTCTGCAGGTTTTATCACTATTTTAGAATTACAAGTCAAAGTTTAAGTGCCGTCTGTTCAGACATTGTAAAGTTATGAAAACTTCCTATTTTATGCTTGGTAAATAACTCATGCATGTCTCATTCTACAGCATGTTCAAAACTTCTTATAACTTTATTACTATATGACATGAAGGTACTGTGTCATTTAAGTGTGGAATGTGTAGAGTAAACATTAGCAAACACAGTCTTTAAATTAAAAGCTCTAAGAATATATTTAACTTCAGATACAGTAGTGGAGATGTCCACAGTCTGTGAGAGTATAAATGTAAGTCCTTTACTTAAAACTGATGGTTCTTGATCAGTTAAAACAGTACTTGAAAGCTTAAAGACTGAATTTAAGCCTGTGTTTGACTGTGCATTTGAGGCCAGCTTCCTTCCCATTTCTGTTTGACAGTACTGTGTCTTTGGGGCCTTGGAAGTGGAAGTGGAGCAGGTTTGTCTGATAAAAAAGGAAGTACAATAGGGTCTAGTGCTCCAGTGCTGTTAACATCCACTGTTGTCTGCTGCACATCCATAGTAACATGAGCAACCGGAAGGGGAGGGGCTCCAGGCTGTGCAGTAGCTGTTGCATTTAAAGATGCTGCTGTTGCATATGTGTGAGGTACATTCTGATTGGTACAGTCTGTGATTGTTTTTCATTTTGGACTCAGCTGGTGTACCACTGGATTTGCCTGCATGCTGGTTCACTTATCTTTTGTTTTATTAGGATAATGACCACTGGGACCTTTTTAACCATAGTTATGCATCCTAAATCTCTGACAAGTACTGGTACCTATGGTATTGTAAGCAAGGGGCTTAGGAGATGAAACATTTACAATCAGGGCCTGTGAAATGAAATTTTTACAGGCTGCCTGTGTCCATTACAGACAAATGTGACAAAACAAGGATGAATGTGTAGGTCCTCATCCAGTTGTCCAAGATACACTTGAATTTGATTAGAGAGAAACTCTCCTTCACACAGATGGAGATCCTGTTCCAGAGAAAGGATAGTCTTAAGGGCACATAACAGTCTCTCCAGGATGTCCTATTTATATCACAGGCATGATTTAAGTCTTTAGAACAGGTAATTCTGGTGTCGTTTGCTTTACGGATATGAAAGAGGTCAATTAGAGTTGGGTCCAAAGATATCTTGTATGACAAACATAGATCTCCCCTTGACTGCCTATAGGAGACAGAATACATGGATAGGGCTTTGAGGCAGTCTGCATAAGACATGTTATTATACACCCATATTACAATCAAGGTCCACAATGTGACGAGTACATAAACTAGAAGGGTTTGCACTCCATCAAGTGTCAGGTGGTGTGCAATGCATGGGGTATCATATAAAATGTGTCCATGTACAATTCAGGCAGTTCCTATTATGTTCACAGCTAGCACACTTGTGATTTCTACCACTGTTTCATAGGTTCATAGGTTCATAGGTTCATACTAGGCTATCTGCCCTAGGGCATTTATAAGCCTAGCCAGAGTGTGTTTGGCTTTCACCACCCATTTTAAATGAATTTTGTTATGCCCTTTTTCAAGGTTAGTATACTGTGCCTCTGTCTAACAGTGACACAGAAGTGATACAGGGGGTAAACCTATGATCTCCCATCCCTCTTGAAGAGAGTCAATGAGGGACTCTGCCTAACCTGGATTGGGATTTTATTTCAGAGTGAAGGGAGCCTCTGGGTTATGAATCTGTCCCTCCAGCATGTCTTATTTATTTCAGTGCTGAGGTTCAAGTCTCTCGAGCGCGTAGCTCGATGGGATTTGGATTTTCTGAGGTGCAGCATGTCCATTAATTCTGGTTGGACATGGCTTTATACATCAGGCACAGATTGCCTCTGAGCAGGCGGTACGCCACTAAGTAGAGCTGGAGTTTCTTTAACCGGGCAGCATATGGCATCTGTTTGAGCCCTTTGATCCTCTTGGTGAGGTACTTTTGGGGTCTTTCCAGTTGCTGTGGGTGTCTGGTAAGGTACATCCCAAAAGGGGCATTGTACTCAATTATGGGCCTGATGAGGGATGAGTAAAGAGGCACGATGACCTCCCCTGATCTAGATGTGAATCCCTTCATGATTAGGTGGGCTATATAAAATGTTTTTCTAACCACTTTGGCCACGTGGTTTTCAAATGAGAGATTGCTATCAACTTGGGTCCCCATGTCCCTAATTACATCTTCTGTACTTAATGGATTACCACCTATGTGGTAATTTGTGGGCACTTTGTTTTTGCCAAAGGGGATGACTATACACTTTTTGGCGTTTAGCTTGAGGCCATGGCTCTGGCACCAGTTGTCTGTTTCTATGAGGCCCTTTTGTAGGATGCTTGTGTTGGCTGGAGAGTCAATTATGGCGCCTAGTTTGCAGTCATCTGCGAACTTGGTCAGCCACAGTCCTTCCGTCTTGGCCTGTACCTCCGAGAAATATATACCGAACAAGAGAGGTCCCAGGACTGAGCCTTGTGGGATGCCACTTGTAACTGGTTTGGAGTCTGACATGGCTCCAGCAATTCTAACCATGTGGGTTCTGTCCTTGAGCAAGTTTGCAACCCATCTAGTGATATAGGGGTTTATATTTAAGCTGGTGAGCTTATCTATAATGCCCGAGTGGGGTATTGTATTGAAGGCTTTTGCGAGGTCCAGGTAGGCTGTGTGGACCACCTTCCCCTCGTCAATGGCCTTGGTGACTGTTTCAAAGAAATTGACCAGGTTTAAGAGGCAGGATATGCCCTTAACAAAGCCGAACTGGGTAGGATCCAGTGTCTGTAGGTCCCCAATATCTTTATTTATGAGGTCCATGATGATGGGAGATGTCAACATTGACTGCCCCCAAACGCTCAATCAAAACAAAAGCTCTCATAGCACCATGGCTATCAAAAGACTCCACAGCCAAAATCAAATCTAGAAACAAAGCATGGAATAAATGGCGTGCTACCAAGACACCCCTAGACCGTATCAACTTCCAACAACTAAGAAATGACACAAAAAAATCTATCTTAATGGACAAAAAGAACTACTATTTCCAACTACAACATAAACATCAAAACAACCCCCAAAAGTTTTGGGCAGGAATAAATAAACTTCTCCATCCAGGCAAGTCCTCCACCCCCACACCAGCAGACCTAACTACGAAAAACCCAGACGAAGTGGCCACATCCTTTAACACCTTCTTCATCGATGTAATCAAATCCTTAGCCAACCAACAAGTAGCCCCCTGCTCCCTAACCACAAGTCCCATCCAGAAGCCCACGCCGTTATTCAACCTACAACCTGTCCCTACTGCATACATTCGATCCTTACTAAAGAAATTAAAGCCAACCACCCTCGCTGCAGACCTACTTCCAGCAGACTTTCTACAAAAAGCTGCAGATGTCATAGCCTATCCCATCTCAATCTTAATTAATCGCACCATAACTGAATCCACTATCCCCTCCATATGGAAAATCTCCCATGTCATCCCTCTCCATAAAGGTGGCCCATCCACCGACCTCTCAAACTACAGACCAATAGCCATTTTGTCACCACTGGCAAAAATCATGGAAAAATGTATTCACAAACAACTCATCCACTACCTAACTCAGGAAAATCTGCTAACCAACTCACAACATGGCTTCAGGCCCAAACATAGCACTACTACTGCTCTCCTCTCATTCACAAACACTATCAATCTTAACCGGAATGACAAAAAAATATCTTCAGCCCTCTTCTTGGACCTATCAAAAGCTTTTGATATGGTCACCCACGAACTCTTGCATGCAACCCTTAAAACTCTCTACCTAGATAACAAAACCCTAGACTGGTTTCATGCCTATCTTTCTGATAGGCAACAAGCTGTGCTCTGGCATAACAAGCTCTCCAACCTCCTACCCAACACCATAGGAGTCCCCCAAGGTTCCATACTTGGCACTCTTCTATTTTCCATCTTTATTAATGATCTTAACACAGTCATCCCAGAGTCCACATGTATTCAATATGCTGATGACTCAACATTAATTTGCTCAGATAAATCCCCAACTATTCTACTATCCAAAACTCAAGACTGTTTCACTGCAGTTGAGAATTGGTTATCGGAACGCCAACAGATCCTTAACCCAAAAAAAACGAAAATGCTCCTCTTCCATCCTACCCATAAAACACCAACTTTTCCCTTTTGTGTACAATCCAAAAATGGAACCACCATCTCCCCCGACCCTCATACCAAGCTACTAGGGGTTACAATCGACAACAAACTCAGATTTGATGTGCACATTAACCAAACTATCAAAACTGTTAATAAGAAACTGGGGTCCCTCTATAGAATAAAATCCTTTCTAACTCCCACGGCTAAAGTGGCCATTGCTCCCACCCATCTCCTATCTACCCTCTTGTATGCCTCCCCCATACTAACAAACCCCAACAAATCGGATCTATCTAAACTCTCTTGTTGTTATAATCATATTGCGAGATTTGCTATGGGCCTGCCCTACAAAATCCATCACTGTACTAATCTTCAGAACCTAGGTTGGATAGAACTACCAAACCTACTCCTACAGAAGCAACTTATAGTTGCTTACAAAATACTCTCTCAACCTGAAAACACTCCTGGCCTGAGTGGCTTAATTACCCCTTACACAAACCTAAATAGACTAAGATCATCTCACAGATTACTTGCACAGACGATCAAATCCTGTAACTCAGGAGGTGACTGTCTGTTTTCAAACACAGTGGGTAAAAGATGGAATTCTCTTCCACCTATTCTCACCGATTCAACCTCCCTAAATACTTTCAAGAAAGGCCTCTCCCACCACTTCAAATCCCACTGGCTTTGCCAATGTTCTAATCCAGACTAATCCATAGCTCCCCCTCCACCTCCTCAGTAAATTTACTATCCACCTAGGCCTTAAGCCACCTACTCTCTACCTGAAACTAGCTATATGATGGTTTGTTTTCTTTCAATAATTGTTATTGTACATACTAATGTAACTTTTTCTTACCTGTGTATTAAATGCATAACTACAATCTTATGTTATCTGTCAAATATTGTTGTAACCTACTTTGTACTATTGGAGCTTTTCTCCCCGGGCATCCGCTGAAAATGGACATGTGTCCAGTCGGACTTTCCTGGTCAACAAATGTAAAATAAAAAAATAAAAATAAAATAAAAATAAAATAAAATAAATAAAATAAATAAATAAAATAATAAATATCTTTTCTATAGCTTTGCAGACCAAGCTAGTCAGGCTTATGGGGCGATAGTTTCCAGGATCCGTTGAGGCATCACCTTTGTGGAGAGGGACCACTGTTGCTATACGCCACTCTTTGGGTACATATCCTGTAGTAAGGCTGAGATTGAACAGTAGTTTTATGTTTGTGTTTAGCTCTTCTTGGAGTTCATGTATGATGCAACCCGGGACACCGTCTGGTCCCATTGATGCTGTGTTTTTTGCTTTGGAGAGGGCGGCTCTTACCTGAGCATCTGAGATGTCAGGGGGACAGCACTCTGCTGGGATAGATATCTGCCCTTTTGGTGGAAAGGGGGGGGGGGGAGTTTGCACTGAACCTGTCAGCTAGGATGTTGGCAATGTCTGTGGGTTTGATGTATTTTTTGTCATTTTGGACTAATTCTGAGCATATCTAGGAATTCCTACCCAGGTTCCTAACATAACTAAATAAAGTCTTGTGATTATCTTTAGTGTCCTGTGCAATTTTTCTCTCTAAGCTGGCCTTAGACGATTTTATGAGTGCCCGTAGTTTTTTGCTAATACTGATCAGAGATGCCTTCCCTTTTTGGGATTTTGCTCTATCATGTAGTAGCTTCCTCCTTCTATTGTATAGTTTGTTTATGGCTGGGGTCCACCAGACAGGACACCTGCCTTTGGAGGATTGGGTCTTGGCTTTATTTGGGATTGCATGATCCATGCATTCCTGAAGGTGTTCATAGAATGCATTTATAAAGGATTCTGTGGTCTGGGCCATATTTTCCACAGGCCCGAGGGCTTTGAAGGATTCCACCTCGGTTTTGAGGAGTGCAAAATTTGCTTTAGAGAAGTTTTTCACTGTGGTTTTCTGGGCAGGGGGTGGGGTTGGGATGTGAATATCCAGTGAGATTAGTTATGGTCTGATCTTACCAGTGAGGGATACACTTCTGGTCTGGAGCATAGAGCCCCCATGTTGGTGATGATCAGGTCCAGTATGTTTTCCCCTCTTGTGGGAGTGGCAACAAGTTGTTCCATAGCATTTGAGTTTATAAATTCTAGGAACCTTTGGGCTAGTGTGTTGGAGCTAGAGTAATGCTCCCAGTCTATGTTTGGGTAGTTGAAGTCGCCCAATATAATGGTGTTTGGAGAGACCTTCATATTTTCCAGTGTTCTCAGGAAGGCCAAATGGGGTTCCTGGGTTTGGGAGGGTGGTCTGTAGCAGGCTATAAACTGGAAGTCAGTTTTACCCACTGTTAGTTGCACATGGATAGTCTCTGATGCTTCGTGCTGTGCCACCAACCTGGAGGTGTGGGTATCTTTGACGAATATTGATACTCCCCCTCCTTTTGTGGTTCGTCCAAGTTTTGGGGCTGAAAAGCATGGTATGAGGTATAACCTGGTAGTGCTGGGGTGCTCTCGGGAGCCTTGAACCAGGTTTCTGTTACTGCACAGATATCGATGTTCTCCATGCTAAGGAGAGTTTTGAATGTGTGCATCTTGAGGTTTAGACTTCTGGCATTGAGTAGCATTACTTTTAGTTTATTATCCCTTGTGATACGTATGAAGGTGGGTTTTTCTTTTGAGCCTTGCCTAAAAAAGCCACTATGGGGGTGGCAAGAGCCTTTGCCAATATCCGAAAGCCCAGGGATGAAAGGTGCAAGCCATCCCTAGCGAAGCATCGTGGCTTGTCGAGCATGTTATCCCAGACTGACAGGCATTGGATCCCCTTTGAATGACACCAATACTTAAGCCAATTGTTGAAATTGATCATCTTGTCTTCATATTGTGGCATCATTCTTGATGAGGGTAAGATGCTACTCAAGGTCAGGGTCATACAGGCCTGGGCTACATGCTAAGAGAGCTCCTCTATGTCTCTTTTCATGTAGTCCAGGGAGGTACATCTCAGGTCATTCACACCATCATGGACAATGACTGAGTCATATTTGTACTTGCCTTGGAGTGACCTGAGTGCTTGTGTTATGTGGCGGATCCTAGCACCCGACAGGCAGCTCACTGTGACCTTCTCCTTGTTCAGCCTGGTGAGCGGGATGTCAGTGTGCCTGACGATAGAGTCACCTATTACAAGTGTATCAGGTGTGTTGTTTTGCCTTAAGGGCTGTGACTGTTCAGCACACTGGCTTTGTGAGCTATGTGTTGCACGTGTTTTGTTTTGGGGTAGCAGTTGCTTGGGTGTCTGCTTTGGAGGTCTCTGCTGCTTAGGCATATTTTTATTTAGAGACTCCGAGTATGTTTTTGTGTGTTTATGTGTTTGGTTTGCTGTTGTGGTAGGTCTATGTGAGACTGGAATTGTAGTGAGTGTGGTTTCCTTCTCCTCCTGACTGGTTATGCCAGTACTGAGTTGAGAGAGCTTAGCCTCCAGTTTTGCTATATGGTTGCATCTCTCACATGTGTTGGAATTTGTTGGGAGGAGGAGAGGGTTGTCTGTGTACATGAGGCAGTTGTAACATTGCCTCAAGATTCCCAGATTCACCAGCTGGACCGGAGAGGAGATTGACAACTGACCTTTGGACATGCTAGAATAGTATTGGGAATTCCTTTATAATTGAAAAAAAGGGCCAATGGGGAACAAGGTACTCAAGGGGAGTTTGTGAGGGTGTAGTGCTTTTCATTTTTTACTGCTAACTTATATAATTGCTTTAGTGAGCAAGTGCCAGGCTTTAGAGTAGGAATAGGGTGTTTATTATGAGAAGTAGATCAGTTCTAAGGGAAAAAGTGAAGAGCAGACTTTGTGGAGCCGAGAATGGTTTAAACCCAATTAAGCGGAGCTGTCCGATGCTGCACTATGTGCAAAATCGAGCAAAGCCGCGGCAAAGCGGGTTTTATACAGGGGGACATGAAAGAGCTACAAATTGGCCCAAAACAGCCAATAGACTACCAGATTCTTGTGCTGGGAACACTCCTCCAGGGATAGATAGGCTGCTCTAAGCTCCGCACTGCCACTGGTGAACAAAGAAGGCTCCCTTTATCCAAGAAAGGAAATGGGCAACACAGGAATTTTCCAAAAGTCCAGAATACAGCAAAGCCTGTATTTGGACTACTCTAGGTCAGGAAAGACGGGAAACAAGGATATTTTTTTTTTTTCTTTTTTGCAACAAACAGCAGGAAAATGCAATAAATATGTAACACAGGCTAGCGCACTTGAGTGTGTAGCCTCAACAGGTAAATGCAACAAACAGGACAAACTTTAAAAGTGCAGGTGCAAAAACAACTTTAAACAGTTTAAAACAGTTCAAGAAGCAGAAATACTTGCAGTTTAGCTAGATCGGACAGTCGCCCAGGTAGTAGCAGGAAAAAAAACACTTTTATTCTTAGAAAGTGTCTTCCCATGAGGTCATTTAGTTGCAGGTGCATTGGTGCATATATATGCCAGTAAAAAGAGGTCCTGTTCAAGCATGAAGCGAGCCTCATATAACAGTGTCCACTACTGTCTGTTCCAGGTGATGCTATATATACTTTGGAACTGTAGATGATTACTTCCATTTGAGACTCACAGATAATGGTTGAAATGGGTTATAGCACTTCACATTCACTGACAGGGAACATTATCAAACATGTTTTCAGACTTTTAAAGGAGTGGCAGTATTACTTGAAAAGCATAGGAACATTGTGGCACTGCCTGAGAGATGTGTTGCAGCAGCAGGTGAAGAGTCTGGTTTTGAGCCATTGTTGGAGCATGCTGCAGTGGCACCTCCATCCAAGGCAGGCCATTTCCAACTGCCAAGCAAAAAACAGTTATGAGGGTCCCCCTCACCCTCCCCAGGTAGGGTTACCAGGAACTCTTCCACCTCTAAATCACTTCTACATCGGCAGTCCACATACTGTGGTGGACATGTCCCTGGAAATGTCCCATGCCTTGGTCTCAGTATTCGGTCACATATCAGTTACCCTTCTCCACACCTATACTATGGTCTTAGTATGACCACACACAGCACTGATTTTATTTGCACCACTAATTGCCATACCTGGTCATGGAATGTCTTGCCTGTTTTACCTTTGTCCGCATGCATATGCCATGCATCCGTGGGGCCTCTAGGCTTCAGTATCCTTGGTGAGGAACCTTTTCAGCTGTTGCATCTTTAATGGGTCCATGACATGATGAATACACTTGTGGATTATATATGTTGCTCAGTGTGTGTACACCTGTTCTCGTTGCTGGACTCTATGTATGCGCGTTGCACCTCATCTCCATTTGGATCTGATGTACCTGTCCACTGTTGTGCTGTGGCCATTCCCTCACATTCTGTACCAACAGCTGTAATGGGCATGTTATCAATGGGCACAGTTCTACATCACTGAGTTGATGGCCTGTATTGCTGCCCATGTCCTCTTCTACCTCACACCATTTATATGCACAGGCCTGTCTTCACCTTTGTACAGAGGCAGTTGTGTCCTCTGTGTCATCTTCTGCCCTCAGGGCATAAAGACCACAGCATGTCCTCCACACCTATCTGTCATGCCCTTCTGCTATGATCCTTACCACAGTCTCACCCTCACATATGGATATGTAACATTTATGCTCTTGCCTTTGTCCTGTGTTCCCTGACACAGATTGTCTCCCACAGTTTGACATGTACCTTTCATGCCCTGTCATGAAAACTATTAACACAAAGTTTAACCCCGATGTAAGGGATACAAACTAATTTGATAGGGCCATGGTTTTAGCATTTAATAATGACACAAAATATACAGTATATGTTGTGTCTTTCGGCTTTTCCTGGTTAGGGGTCACCACAGCTGAACTCCGGTCCGCTAATGATTGGCAGTAGATTTTTACATGCCAAGTTGCCAGCCCTGATGCACAACATTCAATGAAGATACGCCCATTCATGCATGTCTCCACACAGAAGAAGCTCTAGCTGAGAATCGAACAGGACAACATCTTACTGTGAGGCGACAACGCTACCGCAGCACCACCACCGTAGTACATAAAGGATATTATTTTTAATAACCAAATTGTTATTTCACATTTTGATCATTTAATAATTTTTCTTGGGGGACTCACCAAGATGCATTTTCTAGAATTCCAATAATCTGAAAAATTTGGTTGAAAGTCCACTGGATATATGGGTTATATCAACCAGGAATATACTGAAGAAAAAGACTATATTAACATACCTGCAGCATTTGTAAAGGTGACAATGTGAATGCTCTAATTATACATGCTCAATTGTGTAATAATTTGAACTCTCTTCACTGTTTATTGAAAATGTTTGCATCAAATAATTTATCTTATGTATGCTTGCTATGTTTTTTTCCTCCATTATTATTTTTCTGATAAAATCTATTTCATTGTATGCATACATTGCAACCCGCTGATACTGTTAACACTAAAATTGTAGAACTGTGGAGGTTTTCTCCCCGGGCCTCCATTGAACAAGGGCAACTTAGCTCAGTAGGAATAACCAGGTCAACAAATGTATGACAAATAAATAAAAATTTTAGAATAAAACAGCTACACATAGAGCCCTCCTTGTGCATTACCTAACCTGGATAGACCAGGCTACCATCTATTGCCACTAAGTGAAAAAACTCATTCCTCTTAACACAAAAAAGTGCACTTAGTTGATTGCTATGCTAGTAATATAAATGGCAAGCTAGTTACAGCTAATAAGGTGATTTAAGGCAAAGTAAACCAACAGCAAGGCAAAATAAGGCACTAAAAGTCTACAGTAATGCCAAACAATTTCAAAGCAGAAAAAGCATGTTGGCAGGAGGGGCTTGGTCTCACAAGGGGGAAGGTGGGCAGGGACATTTCCTCTACTGCAAATAATGCTTACACTTTTTATGTTTGCCAACTTGGTATTCTGGGCATTTAGTTCAGTGATGTTGTTTCTAAGTGTATACTAGGCTAATGACCATAAGGCCCCTTAAAAGCTTAACAATGCAACCAAAATGTGACCCATAAATTTTACTTATATTTGATTTATAGGGGGTGATTTACTGACTGTCTCTTTACAAAAGAGACATAGGAGCCAGACCATGGGCTAAATTCTGATTACCCAACCATCTGTCCAAGTTGCATTTAAATAGGAAAAGGGAGGAATTCTACTTCATAAGGATGGGGAGCCTGTTCCAGAGAATGTGATTCTCAGAGAAACATATCTGTCTCTCCAACATGTCTTACTTTTGTTGCAGGCAACATTTAGATCTTTTAATCCAGTAGTTCTGATGTTATTTGTTTTGCAGATGTGCAAAAGATCCATCAAAATAGGGTCCAGGGATGCCTTGTATGCCAGCCAAAGGTCAACTTTAAGAAGTCTATATGATATGCAGTAAAGAGACAGAGGTTTGAGGCAATGAACACAGGACATTATGTTTACTCCCTGTATTTTTTTGTAAGGAACATTTGTGGACATTCCAGTTGTTGCATGTGTCTGGTCAAGTACATACCGAAAGGGGCATTATACTCTTTGATGGAACTGATGAGGGCCGAGTGCAGTGGTATGATGACCTCTCTGGACCAATATTCCATGCTCTTGCTTATAAGTTGAGCAACATAGAAGGATTTTCTTACTGCCATGGACACATGCTGGTCGAAGGCTAGGTTACTATATACATGAGTTTGCAGATCCCTAACTAGTGAATCAACTTTTAAGGGTGTTTTATTGATGATGCAGTTACCCAGGGTGGCAGACTTCCCAAAAGGTACTATAATGCATTTCTTGATATTAAGTTTTAAGCCACACCTTTGGCACAAAGTTTTTGAATGTATTACACCTTCCTGAAGGGTATTCTCACCCAGAAGGGATTCATTGACTGCTCCCAGTTTCCAATCATCTGCAAATATGGTTAGACAGAGGCCTTTGACATTGGCTTTGACATCCAAGAAATAAATGTCAAAGAGGAGTGGGCCTAGCAGAGAACCCTGGTGGCCTCCACTAGTAAGTGGCCTCTTTGCTGAGGTGCCTTCACTGATTCTAACCTCCTGGGTCCTATCAGTGAGTCAGCTAGCTATCCAGTGTATTACAAAGGGGTTTATACCTAGTTCTGTAAGTTTGTTGACACTGTCCATGTTGGATATTGTACTAAATGCTTTTGTCAGATGTAGGTAGGCAGTATGCACAGTTTTCTCCTCATCCATTGCCTTAGTGACCTTTTCAAAGAAGTCCACCAGATTTTGTAAGCATGACCTTCCTTTGACAAAGCCAATGTGGGATGGATCCAGTGTCTGGAGGTCCTCTATGGCCTTGTTGATAATTTTCAAGATAATTATTTACATGGCTTTGCTAGTAAGACTAGTCAGACTAATGAGTGTTTAGTTTCCAGGATGTGTTGAATGTCCTTCCTTATGAAGGGAGATGACTGCCACAGTTCCCCATTCATGTGGCACAAAGCCTGTTTTAAAACTGTAGTTAAATAATGACTCCAGGGGTCCTGATAAGTTGTATTTTAGACTTTTCAGGAGGCGTTCTGGAATGTTATCAGGGTCCATTGAGGCTATGTTTTTGGCTTTAGTGAGTGCAGCCAGTTCATACTCCCTAATTATAGATAGAGGGGTTATGTTTGAGGGTATTATTGCGGGGATCGTTGGGGGTGAGGGGGGTGAAGTTGGAACTGAATTTGTCCACTAACACGTTTGCTATATTAGCAGGATCAGTGAACTTGATACCAGTAACCAGCAGTTCAGCACATTGCTGTGTGCTGCCCTTGAGGTTTCTGACCATAGAAGGCCTTATGGTTATCTTTCACCTGGGAGGAAATCTTACCCACAAAATTGGCTTTGCTTGACCTATTTAACCATCTTAGTTGCTTATTTGCTTTGATGTGAGAGTTTTCATCTTTATGGGACTTGTCTTTCTAATTTTTTAAATAATCTTTTTCCTTTTCTTGTATATCCTGGTTAATTTGGGATGTCACTATCATGGTTTGTTTCTGGGGCTAGTTCTGGGCTTACTTCTAGTAGGTACAGTGGCCTCTGTTCAGCCATTGACATGGCTGTATAGAGTTTCTCAGAGCAATTCAGCATAGGCTGGTATGTTATCAGGCTTTGGAGGGGCACTGACTTTTGACAAACCATCACTTAATAACAGGCAATTTGCTTTGGAATAGTTGTTAATTGTTATCAGTTTTAATGGGATTGCAGAGTTGATTTTGATTTCAAAGGTACATCTTTATGGTCAGACCTTACCAAGGAGGACAAGACATTGTGGGGGGTGATGGGGAGTTGCAACATTCTGCCATATCTGAGCACGAGGTCCAGTATGTTGGAGCCTCTAGTGGGCGTATTCACTATTTGATCAAGGTTATTTGTATTTACAAGGTCCAGGAATCTCTGTGCCTGTAGATTTGAGGTTATATAGGATTCACAATCTATACAGGGATAATTAAAATCACCCATGAGTAGGGTGTTAGGTTGGATAAAAAGTGTCTCCAACTGGTCCAAGTATGTATTGTGTACTTCTTGGGACATGGAGTGTGACTTATAGCGGGCTAGGATATGGCATGGAATTTTGTCTATGGCAATCTGCACATGGAGGAACTCCAGCCCATCATCCTGTTTGACCACCCAAGATATATGCTTGTTATTGGTGTATATTGAAACACCTCTACCTTTAACCCATGTCTGTGCAGCTATTGGTCTAAAATTGTGGAAGGTACTGAAACCTTGCACTGCCAGGGTACTCATTGCCACTTTAAGTATGTCCCAGTAATAGCAAGGATATCTATATTCTCGAGTGTGAAGAGGGTTTGGATGTAGTGAAGTTTTTTATTTACAGAGACATTATGGAGCTCTCAGACTGTGTATCTTAGGCTGGTAGGATCCTGTCACTGAGCAGCTCCATAATGTCTCTTTTCATATAGTCCAGGTCACTTAAACTTACATGAACTATGATGGAATCATATT
>NC_056735.1:1771319137-1771519137 GCF_019279795.1 Protopterus annectens | reverse complement strand
TGCAGAGAACTATAATCTTGGAATGAACTGGATATGACCTTCTTTATCAAGGGACCCCTCTCTTTGCAGTGCTCACAGCCTTCCCTGAGGACCATTTCTGCAATGATGACAACCCAGTCTTTGGTCAGTCATTTCTTCTCCCTGTTCTATCTCTCTGGCTCTAATACTGCCAATCAAACTCAGGCCACTAACACAAATAGCAGGAACCCTATTCTCCTGCCATCAGGCAGCTAACATATCTGTGAATGGAAAGGCTTGGTCATTGTAAACACAAAAGTCCCCCCAAAAAATAAATACAGTAGATATATAAAAGTTTATAAGGCACTGCCACTTACATGAGTAAGTGATGTAAACCATCCAGCAGCACTGACTACTTGCAGGTGGACTCTACCTATTTCATTTTTGGTATTTACTAGGTAGTGTAATAAGAAATTGCACCATAAGACACACACCCTAAATCTCTCACCCAGGGCCAGTTAAGCAGGCATTCCTCATCATGTTTGTACCTCTGAAGAAAAAAGAACAGACCATGGTTGTGCACTTAGATTCCCAAACTGCATTATACTCACTTGCTGTGCTCTTTGGTATAGACTGTCTACCGAAAGTAGCTACCACGTTCAGTTCCTGCCTTCTAGAATGGTAGTGGCATTTCATAGCTATGCCCACAAGTGTGGCACTGACCTATTTTGAGGTTTGTCTCTTCTCACAGACTCACTGTACTACACTACTGACCAGTTATATAAAGTGTGTAGGACTCATTCTAAAGCCTCCAACTGTATTCATCTGTATGTCAGACCCACTTGCCAGAAAGTACAGCAGCCAAACTCAAGAATGTGTATTTTTAGGTTTTTTCAGATCTTAGTTGTGTATTATCAGACTGTGGTTGGATTACTTTCCCTGAACGCTGCATAGTTATATACATTATTCCCTCTTTAAAACTGCTTTATACTTTCCATAATGCATGTGTCACCACACCTGCACCTTCTCTATTTATACCTACAGAACTGATTTTTTTTTTTTGCCAGTACTGTGACCTTACGTTCTTTTAAAATCACTAATTCTAACTTGATATTTTCTAAAATGTCCCTCCATATACCCCACATCATTGCTGGACTCATTGTTCCTCTCTTACTTACTTTTACATTTTATCAGTATTTCTATTTCACCCACCCAAAGGAAATCAATGTTGACCCAAACTTGCGCACTTCCTCTTAAAAATCAACACTGCTTTTTTTCCCCATATCTACTAGTTTCCTTTATGTAATCCTACCTCAGTAATGTTAGTGCAATATCCTTTTTTCTTCTTCATTCCCTTTCTGTTTGGCCTCTTTGTAGGCATTGATTCATACACACTATTCTACATCGCCTATCCATCATGAATATTTTCATCAGGCCTTTCTGCAAAACAATCAATACATCTAACACTGTGAAGAACATTTTTTGCTCTTTAAATAATTGTAACTTCCTACTAAGTGAAAATAAACATCATAATTGCTTCACTTCATTGTTTACACAGTTCTTGAATTAATGGTCTAGCCAACCAGTTTCATTACCTTTATTTTTTTTTTTAGCTGGCTAGAAGGGAAAACTGGTGCCTATCCAAGCTATTAATCCGGTCAAAACAGGAACCCTTCATGGATGAAATAATGAATCAATCCACTGAGAAGCCATTCAGGGAACCAGGTACTGTCAGCCAGTGATATTAAGGTCCACAGTCATGCCATCGGGAAAAGTCACAATGTTCTTCTTATTTTGCATTATCACCAAACAATTTCCTTCAAACTGTTCTTATTGTAACTTAATTTCTAACTCAGCATCCTTAATCCTGCTGTCCTGTCTCCCCTTCCTTCTTTTGTCTCCCCTTCCTTCTTATATATATATATATATATATATATATATATATATATATATATATATATATATATATATATATATATATATATATATATAAAACTGGCAAAAACTATCCAGTGCACGAACCAGCAATGGTGCTCAGTACTTCATAAACTCCACCCTTATCCATGAACCAGCACTCAATGGCAAATACATTCCACCAAACAGGATTTTTCAAACAATCATTTTATTTCATTTTTAGTTGCAGTCTGCATAAACAGCATCTGTGCAAACTGGTGTTGCTCACTGGCATCATGAGTGCAAACCAGAAATATGCAGCATAACCCTTTAAAAGCTTAACTTTTGAAGCAACAGTAACTAGTTTTGCACATAGTCATAAGCTTTCTACTGTCAAGATCAAATTACAAGAAACAGTTCAAAACTGATTAAATTAGTATACATATTTAGAAAATGTAATGTATCCCTAATAGAACAGCTATACATGAATTAATAAACCAGCATGTTACCAATATTCATTTTAGCCTGGTTTGTACATAACTTCCAAATTAATAACAGGTGTTCTTATTCTCTAGAAAAAAAAAACGTCAGGTCTACCTAAAATAATGAATTCCTATTCTGACGAGAATGGTACTGGTGGTAATACAAATTGATAAAAATACTATACCCCTATAAATACCTATTATACAATGACCCCCCCATTAATATTCAAAAATGTGCACTCTGATTAGTCAGCATGCACGTTGTAAATCAGAGTTATAGTAATGGAAAAAGGTACGCCCAGACTTTTTCCATTACTATAACTCTTTTTTTTTATAGCAACGGAGAACGCAAGATCTCAGTTGCTTCACACTGTATCGCTATGTTAAACGAGTTTAACATAGCGAGACAGCTTTTAAAAAAGCACAGAGATTCTCTGTTGCTTTTTTTAAAGCTGTCTCGCTATGTTAAACTCCTTTAACATAGCAAAACTGTTTGTAAAAAGTAACGGAGATCTTGCTTTCTCCGTTGCTTTTTTCAAAACTGTCTTGCTATGTTAAATGGGTTTAACATAGCGAGACTGCTTTAAAAAAAGCAACAGAGATTCTCCGTTGCTTTTTTTAAAGCTGTCTCGCTATGTTAAACCCATTTAACATAGCAAAACAGTTTGTAAAAAGCAACAGCGATCTTGCTTTCTTCATTGCTTTTGCCCACAGCTCTGATGTACTGCATAGGCATACGCATGCACAGTACATCAGAACTGCCGCATAATACCAGACAGCTGCAGAAGGGCAGCAAGGAGGCATTATACAATGCCATTATTTAAGAAAAGTAATTATTTTTTTTCTTAAATAATGTCATTCTTTAATAGCAATAACCCACTTCTGGGTGTGGGTAATGCTGGATTTACCCACGGTTGGCTTTGTTTGGCCACTCGGGCTTCGCCCTCATGACCAAACCAGACCAACTGTGGGTAAATCCAGCATTACCCACACCCAGGCGTGGGTTATTGCTATATTAGATCCCTGTGATTGGTTTTAAAACAGTTAAGAAATACTTAGATATTATAAAACTGTATACAGCTGGTGATTTTAACTGCATTCTATCAGACAAAGACTCCACAAATGCTAAACAAATCAAGCTATCTTCAGTAGTAAAACCGGGTCTATATTAAATCATTGAAGGTTCAGTTCAGTGAACCTTTCTTCAATGAACTCTAACCATCGAACGTTAATTTCAGCGAACATTCTCATTGAAAATAAATTTAAACAAGGAAACTAAGTGCATTTGGCCAAAAGAACACCAGAACAGGCACCACAATATGTAAAACCCACCAATGTGGGGGCTATACCCCCCACACCTCCTACTACATATACCAACTCTGAGATTGCACTAAAGTGGGGAAAAGGGCAAATTTGTGCTGCTGGCCAACTGCTTCCTTTCCATATGTATTTTTTTCCCAGATATGAACATTATCTGAAGTAGACATTCAATGGTTAGGGGTCAATGAAGAAAGGTTCACTGAACTGAACCTTTGATGAATTAATATAGACCCCCTTAAACCCAATCATAAAGCTGCAAGTACACAGTTGAAAATCTAAATCAGAAATACCTAGATATCTTACATCATAAGATTTCCATTAATCCAGAAACAATTAAATTACAGTTGTATTCAATAAACAGCAAGAACCTTCATAGAATAGCTATTAGATAAAAAAATGAATAAAATAAACCATATTAAGGAGATTGTTTATAAAGAAAGGAATAAGACTATTAAAGCTATGGATCTGAAAGATATTATGAAGAAATTAATACAACAAAGTCAAACCTGAGAAATAGCAACTTACTGGGTAGTTTTTTTAATAGAAAACATACCTAGTAAACTATCAAAAGAACAGAAAACCAAGATTGATAAGTCTTTTTCTTTAAAGAGTTAAAAGACCAAATTAAAAATCTTAAAACTAATAAAGCACCAGGAATGGATGGGATAATTCTTGACCTTATATAAACTTTTACCTGATAGTATTTGAATTATTTTTTTATTAAATGCTTTTGAAGAAGTTAAGAGTACATCTAATATTCCCCCATCATGGAGATATTCTCTTATTTTACCTTATTAGACCCTGCTCTGTGTTTTTCTTATCAACCTATATCACATTTAAATGTAGACTACAAGACTTTCATGTCTATATTAGCAAAAATATTAAATCAAATGGTCATTGCTTTAGTAAATGAAGATCAGACTGGGTTTAGTTAATAGAAAACATCAATATAATATAATAACACTCTTTTCTTCGATTGATATGGCAAACAAAAATAAAAAAAGAGTTATCCATAATAAGCTTAGATGTGAATAAAGATTATGACTCTGTGAATTGGTCATACTTGTTCAGAGTACTAAATCAATATAACTTTTCCACTGATTTCATAAAGTTAACTAAAAAGCTTTATGATAACTCAATTTCTTTTGTGAAAATTGGCTCATTTATATCTAGCTCCTTTGATGTCTTAAAATCTACCAAAACAGGGATGTCCTTCATCCCCTTTGCTATTTGCACTTATTATAGATCCATTTGTTAACTATATAAGATCTAACATAAACATTGAAGGTTTTAAAATAAATTACAATTTTTTTTCTAAAATTCAACCTTTTGTGGATGACGTTCTGTTCACTAGTGGTAATATTGAACTCTTGGTGGATTATATAGTTAGCTCTATGGAATATTTTGAAAAGATTTCAGGTCTGAAATTTAATCACAATAAAACAAAAACCTTGCTTATAAACAAAGGGATAACTACAAAGTTAAAGTATTACAAAAATTTGACTGAGAAAATTTACAGTTAAAATATTTAGGAATTACTATTGAGACTAATAATAAAAAATCTATTTTAACTACCAAAACGCAATTGATACAATATCCAATTTAACAAACAACTGGAATAAATTATTTTTCACATTTGAGGATAGACTTTCATTGATCAAAATGATAATCTTACCAAAAATCTTATTCTTTAGTCAGTCATTAATTCTTTCCCCTTCTAAAAAAGTAAAAAAAAAAAAAAGCTCTATTTTACTAAAGTTCTTATGGTATCCCAAAAAGGCAACAATCTCCTTAGTCTGGCCAATCAAAAGTTGGGAGGAGGAAGGCATTGGTTTCCCCAATATTGACTTTTATTATGAATCTGTAATTATTAAAGTAATGCTCCAATGGCTTAACTCCTCTTTTGCTTCCTGTTGGAAATGAATACATGAAAATATACTAATAGATAATAACAAATCTATAATAGAAACTTAGACAAATCTGGACATCAATACTGTTTCCAGTTTTAAAAGACTATATTTTAAATGAAAAACATAGGTTTATCCTCTACCCTTTCATAAATCAAGTTCTATTAATATTCAAGAGCTTTATGAATTTGAATTATCTAATCAAAAATCTACTGATAATATTATTTCCTATAGCTTTCACAAGTGGATGCTTACTATCTTTAATACAAGGAAAATAGTAGTTGGTTAGATATACAAACATATTAGGCATATATTCAAGACAAAATTAAAATAGCACTTGACATACAAACTAAAACTATTCCAAAAATCATAGACTTTTTTCCAATATAAATAATAACCCATCTAAAGGTACGTCATACTTGTCAATCATATATATGATTATTAGAATTGTATTTGTTCCTCCTGAACTGTTATAAAAGAATTACATGATAAAGATAAAGAAAGAAACATTTTCTGAGAAAAGAAAGAAACTATCTTTAAAATCTGCAGGAAAATCAATGTCTTCTCTATACTGGAAGATTTATACATGGACATTTTTACACAAAGTTTTTCTAACACCCCACAAAATTGCTGCATATATATATATATATATATATATATATATATATATATATATATATATGTCAGAAAAAAATAAAATGCCGGTGATGCAATGAAGCCCTTCATGCAGATTGCGTTCATATAATCATAGACTGCAACAAAGTGCCATCTTTCTGGACTGATTTTAGAAGCTTTTGCTAAGCATTGTGGTCAGATAATTGTAGTATTACAGATTCCTTGATTTTGCTCAATGCCCCAATCCCAGATGTTATTCCAATACTTCAAATACCTCTTCTTTGGTCTGTTCTAGCTATTTCTAAGAAAGATATGACTAAAAACTGGAAATCCAAAAACACTCTCTCTTTTACTAGTGAATGTATCTGTCTAATCAAATCTGTAAAAATGAGTTATCAACCATAAACATGAGAACTAGAAATGTAACTCATCAATACATAGCCTGGCAGAAATGTAATGATCTATTACAAAGGTACTAATGGTTTTGTGTATATAATTCTTGTTATGGACTTTTGTGTATAGTTTTGTTTTATTTTATTTAAAATTGCCGAATTATTATTGGAATATGTAAAATCAAATAAAAGCTTTACAGAAAGTACACAAGAGCAAACTGAGTATTGTAGTACATGTGGATTATAAAGACATTTCCAGAACAAGTTAAGAAAGAATTTGAAAAATAAATTATTATTACTGAATTGGATGAAGAAGTTAGGAAAGCAAATGCTGATTCATTATCAGGCCCAGATGGTACTGGGCATGGAATGTATAACAAATTAATAGTTTGGCAAAGATGGCATTTTATAAATGCACTGAATGAATGGTTAAAGGAAGGTTCCATTTATAAAGCAGTATGGAGTGAGGTATTTAAGTTTATATGTAAGACAGATGAGAAAACTGAAATAAAGAATCAGAAACTCATCATGCTAAATAATACAGATTATAACGTTTTTATGGTGATAGTAGAGAGGATAATGCAAGGAAGGATGATAGATATTATGGAAGAAAGTACATGTGGTATAAAAGGGAAAAGATTTCAAGAACTGTTATTGGTTGTGAGAGAAACTGAAGATGATTTTAAAAGTAGAAGGGAGGATGTGAAACATATGTAGGATGTGATACTTTGTGGGATGTAATGGAGAAGTGTGGAGTAGGTAACATAACTGAGAGAGTGTGAATGTCAGCATATTAAAATAATAGAGTGAGACTATTAGTGAATGGGTGGTTGATTGAAGAAATATGCATGAAATGTGGTATAAGACAAGGAGGTCGAATGACCGGAATATTGTTTTCATTGGTGATGAATGCGTTAGTGTGTGATGTAGCTTAGAAATGAAATCTGCTAGATATCCAGTGCAAAAGAAGGTGGAGATATTGACAGTTTTGATATACACAGATGATAAAGAGCAAAATATGGATGAGGGAAATGTTAGTTTGTCTGAATGGATGTTTAAAGGGAATGGAAATGATTATAAATAAAGCTAAAAGTAAGGGTATGGGTGATGTGGAGAAAATTGGTGGCGTGTATTTTTCAATGAATGAAGTGTCTTTGTTAGGAATAAAATTTGAGGTAAAAGATGTAGTTATGATGAACAGGAAAGGCCGATAAAAGAAATGAAAGAAATATGTCTTCTATTGGGCTTCCCTATACAATCCTGAGGATGAATTCCTGGAGCTTCAATAGCTCACAGAAAAAAAAATAGATGACTATCGTATGGCCAAACAGTTTTCTCCATAGGAAATCATTGCTGGTGTAATTTCTAATTGTGTGCCAGTATTGATGGACTTCTTAGGGAGATTTGGTGTGACCTTAGATATGGTATATATAAGTTCAAGGGAAGTGGGGAGCTTGCTCCCCACATGAGGGGTGCAGGGGGCCTGCCTGCCCACCCCTGCCCTGCAAAAAGCAAGAAAAAAGGAGTATTTTCCCTCTTTGTTTTGGGACATTTTTTCTTCTTTTGACTTTTAGGAACTTGATGTTTCATACCGGAGCCCTTCTGTGGAAGACATGTAGATTAGCATTAAAAAAAAAGGTTTATCTACTGAATGCAGTATTAATGGGGAAAATAGCATATATGTCAAATGTTTATGTGATCCCAGTAAAATATGAAAAGGAAATTGTGCAGCTGGTGTTTTCTTTCATATGGGATTCAAGATTAAACTCATTGAAAAGAAACATATTATACATGAGATGACGGGGGATCGGGGGGGGGGTCAGTTCTTTATTCTGCTTTGAGCTTGTATAGAGTAACAAAGTAGGTAAAGGAAATACATGAGAATTTAATAGTGAGAATGTTTAAAAAATAAGTACATAAAATCTGGGAGATGATGAGAATAAGAAAAAGAGAAAAAGGATATGTGAATGAAGAAATTAAAAATTATCCAAAAATGCTTAGATGAAAAATAAAAATGGATGATATGGAAAAAGATAAATGGGTGTGTAATGTAAAGAAACAATACCATTATGTAAATACATAGTAAATTTCCTGATGAAGTGATTTTAAGCCATTAAAGTAAAGAAAAAATAATGGTGTACCAAGATAGTATGTAAAGTGGCCAGATTTTCCATGGTGACCGTTAATAAGTTACCTGTAAAGGAGAGTATGCTATTTAAAAAGAAAGTTGAAAGAGTGTGATTATTTTGTGGGAAGGAAGAGACAGCATAGCATTTTTTTAAATGAAAAAGAGTGGAGAAACTGTAGAAAAAGCTGTGTGTGGATTTTTTTTTGAGAATATTAATGACATAATGTCTGCGCTTCCCGCTTGTGATTTCTTTTATCACATTTGAATTGAAGGGCCTCTTATACCAGTGTAAACTAAACCAAGGAATGTGGATCTAGGTAACAGAGCAGCCAAAGTAATTCCTAGTTGTTAGGTGAAAGATAAAGTGCTCCTAACTGTAAAGGTGACATGTTCACACAGGGCACATGCACAGTGTTGTTGTTATTTTATAGGGTTTAATATAATTAGACAGCATACCCTGAGTTAGAGAACTACCATGTATGTGTGCTACCCAATGTGAAAATCTACTGTATTGTCAATTGATGTGCACCATTTTAGTAAAATTATACATCGCTGCACTCAAGTTTATCTAAACGCAAGCTTCTCATCACCCCCCAAAAAAGTACTCATCAAGAAACAACAAATGATTACTATTGTATCGCTATGGTACAGTTACTTGTTGCCTCCCCTTTTAATAAAAACCGTATTATACTTTTCTGCTTGAGTTTGTTTCTGAGGGGTTTTACCTTCCCAAGCCCCTAACACACGTCACGAACAGGTGAAGTTATAGCAGTCATAAGTCCTGTATAAAAGATGCACTCCGTATTCAGGTGAGGCTACAGCAATTAGATGCCCTGTATAAAAATAATTAAAACAAAATGACATTGCTCATTTTATTTTATGGAAGGTTTTCATTCAACATGGCGGTTCCTCCATTCCTGTGAAAACATTCACGTTACCAATGACTACACAATCAAAGCTAGTAACACTTTGCACTACAAAAAGTTTCTGTTGCAACTCACATACTATACAATGACTGCTCATTACTATTTAAAAATGAGTCTGAAGGAAAGAAGGTCAGAAACTGAAATATGTGTCATTATTTATTGACTTCGTTCCTCATAAAATTTGTGGTTAGTCTGACAAATCGTTGAGGAACAAAGTCACTAAATAATGACATGCATTTCAGTTTCAGACTTTCTTTCCTTCAGACAATGCACAGATATGTCTTTCTCTACATTTCTTGAACTAAGACATCAAGAGCTACATATGAGGAAAGAGAAAATACAAGGAAAATCAGGTATGTTCTACAAAAGTAAAGTACCTGATTTTCGTTGTGTTTTCCTCCGTCTCTCTCATACCTCTAAACTGTTCAAAAGCTACAGGGTTTTTTTTCTAAAAGAAATGGAAGTCTTCCTATCTCTGTTGCTTTTTTTCCGAAGCACTGATGTACTGTGTAAGCATGGGAATATACATTTTCTAGAGTCACAAAAATCTATTCTCCTAATGTCCTAAACTTCTGTCCTTAGCCTGTTTACTTTCTGCTTCATGAATTGTAAACCATACTTTGTTATGATCATCTGATAGGTCAGTCATTTATATCTGCTTTAGTTATTGACAAAATGAAATAGTATACTACAGTATACTGTATTATAATATAATATAATATAATACAATACAATACCATATGATATGAAATGATATATAATATAATATAATATAATATAATATAATATAAAACAATACAATATAATAAAACTAGTCATGGAATGCACAGACAATGATTATTACCTCAGTGATATAAACAAAAAAACAAATGTTATACACTTTTGTGACTGAATGATGTGCAATATTTGTCAGCTTCAAGAGATGGTACGGTAGCAAACTTAAGCTTAGCTCTCAGATAACCAAATTATCATTTGTTTACGAAATGAAGGTCAAGACATTCCTCCTGAGAGTGGAATGATGTGAAGAGAGTGGGTGAAGAAGATGGATGACCCGCAACCAGGTCAAAAGGACTTCTCCAAACAAACTCAGAAGCACATATACAGCATTACCTGAGATAAGAAGTAAGCTTGAGAGAGGGTTACTTTTGATTTGCTAGTGAGAAACGTTTTTATTTCTGTAAAGGAGGCCCGATTTTAGATGAGTCTTGTGGATACAGTTAACATATAAGTTGAACTTAAGTTGGTCATCTATAATTTATTTAATTTATTTATTTATTTTATTTAACATTTGTTAACTGGGAAAGTTCGACTTGAAAGAAAGCCAATTTTCAGCAGAGGCCTGGGAAGAAACGCTCCAGATGCATGTCTTTGTAATGTGGGAGGAAATCGGAGCACCCGAAGGAAACCCACACGAATGCAGGGAGGACATGCAGACTCCACACAGAAGGAACCCCAGCTGAGAATCTAACCAGAGAACCTCTTGCTGTGAGGCGACAATGCTACTACTACCGCCACCGCCACTAATGACACCTAAGAGTTTAGTGTTAGATTCAACTTTGATAGGAGTATTGTTGAGCGACAGTATTGAGAAGGTAGGTTTGAGGTGGTTAAAATTTTTAAGAAGAGTTGGAGTTTTGTTTTTGTTTGGGTTCAGAGTAAGCAGGTTATTAGTGAGCTAGGTTTCGACTGGTTTAAAGAAAGTCTGGGTGGTTGAGATGAGTTTGTTTGGGTTCAGAGTAAGCAGGTTATTCGTGAGCTAGGTTTCGACTGAGTTAAAGAATGCCTGGGTGGTTGAGATGAGTTCAGAGGGGGTATCAGCAATGGTAATGACTGTAGAGTCATCTGCATATTGTACCAGGGATGACTGGGGGCACAAAGTATAGATTTTTTTAGTAAAGATATTAAAAAGTAACTGGCCAAGAACAGAGCCTTGGGGGGCTCCCATTTTTACTGGGAGAGAAGGCAAGACAGCAGAATGCCATCTCACTGATTGGAGTCGATCTGTGAGATAGCTAGAAAACCAGGCAACAGCAGAAGTGGAGAAGTTAAGGTTAGTCAGAAGAAGTAAGTGAAACACAGTGTCAAAGGCTTTTGAAAGGTCTAAGAAAAGGTAATAGATGAGTTTCTTATTGTCTCTGGCCAGAGAAATAGTGTTAAGGAAAGATATAAGGACAGTGGTAGTACTATGTTTAGGGCAAAAGTCATGTTGTGTGGCATGGGCACCGGAACCATAGAGTTCAGGGGGAGGGGAACCCCCCCACTTTTGCAGATCATCCATACCTCTGCCCTTTCGATTTCCATGCCCAACTGCTGCGATGACATCAGCACACATATTTCCAGGTGTTTTGCAAGTAGGAACACAGATTTATTGAAGCTGCTGCCTGCAGAAACGGATTTAGTCTCAGAAGTCAAGCCTGTAATGGAGTGGGTTAGCGTCTGGACTGACAGGATTTAATTACAGAGTTGAGTGGGAACAGACGGGGAGAAGCTGAATGCTACCAGAGGATGGAGTCTGTTGTTTATCAGAATGAGTACACTGCAGTGTGTGTGTGTGTGTGTGTGTGTGTGAAAATGCCCCCAGCAGGATACATCTGGTGGCTACAAGTACGCAGGCTCAAACCCTGTACCTTGGGTACAGGTAAAAAGAGCATAAAGTCCCTAGCCACCCTCACTTGTGAATTTATTCCTCACATTGTTGTTCTGTTCCTCTGGTTTTGCAGGACTGGTAAAACAAAACCTTTTATTCTAGCAATTGTCTAAAGTTATAAAATCAATATTTGAAATGTGTCCCTATTTTGGGGCTGTATTCCCCCATTATTGGCTTTGTTCTGTATTTTTGTGCTAAAAGGTTGAGAGCTATGGTGAGAAGTGAGAACTGAATTCACTAAATGATATGATAGCCATTTAAGTTTGTCTTCCTGTCTTTCAAGAAACTGCTGGTTTAGTTTAGTGGTATGTTGCTCTGACTGTAGTGCACAAGGTTCTGGGTTCAAGACTCAGCAGTGAAATGCATGGTGGTAACAACATTTTATGTAAGCAACTTCCCAAAATTATACGCGCAGCATTTAAAATGTGTCCCTGGATTTTGGCCTTTTGCCCCCCCCCAACTGAAAATAAGTTCAAGAAGCTATGCAACATGCCTATGGCTTACACTACTATGATTCTGTATTTATATATTGTGTGTAGAAGTAGATTGTTATCATGGAAATGTTCTGAATAGGGCAGTTTTGTCATTACTGGTGCATGCATTTTGCTTTATTGCCTACTGGCAAAATGTTCAAACAATAAATTTCAAAATGCAATTGTGTGTGGAGGTAGACTGCTATCATGGAAATTTCTGAATAGGGCAGTTTTGTCATTATTGGTGCATGCATTTTGCTTCATTGCCTACTGGAAAAATGTTCAAACAACAAATTTAAAATGCAATTGTGTGTGGAAGTAGACTGTTATCATGGAAATGTTCTGAATAGGGCTGTTTTGTCATTATTGGTGCATGCATTTTGCTTCATTGCCTACTGGAAAAATTTTTAAACAATACATTTAAAATGCACTCTAACTTAAGTCTAACAAGTGTGTTGTATTAGACAAGGAATATAATTTAATACAATCAGGAAGGTGAATCAAGGAATGCATACATGTATGCATGGCCCTAAAAATGTGTTTGAAAACAGCCCAGAGGAAAGTGTGAAAGGCTCAAAATCATGGGCAAATTTTAAGCTTTACTCTTGTTACCAAAGCAATGTATGAAGGTAAAACTGTTTACACCACATTACCTTGACCTGGCCAAGCCTTTTGACACAATCCCCTACTCAGGTGTGGTACAAAAGATGAATAATGTAGGAGCAAACACTTACATCACTAGCTGCATTGCCAACTTGGCTCACAGGATGCAGGAGATCAAAACAGGGGAAGAGACCAGTCACCAATGGAGTCCCCCAGGGTTCATTGCTGAGACTTTTTCTGTTCGGCATATACATCTCAAAAGTAAAAGGAAATACCAAAGAGCTTTGGCCAGCTAAGTCTGGGATGACTGCAAGCTAGGAGAAGTTATTGAATCACCAAATGACTTATCCATCATGCAGGAAGGTTTGTCCCAAATAATAAATGGTGTCAAAATCATGACAATGCCCTCTGAGAACTAATCCAATAGATTGGCATTTAGGAATTTGTATGTGCAGTGACCTAACTTTTGTCCAACATGTGCCCAGAGTCATAAGAAAGCCTTTCTACATTGCACAGCTTATAAACAAATTGATTGTGACTAGATCTAGAGATGTTGTTGTCCCCCTTTACAAAGCTCTCATTATGTCAGTCATTTTGTATAATGCCCACTTTGGCATGTATCTGTCCAGCTCCATGCAGCAATTGGAATACCTTCAGAGATACCTTACTAAAAGGATACAAGTCCAAAACAATAGGTCTTGCATGGACTACCTCAAAGATTTATTACTATACTCAGATTCCTACAGAGTGCTTAGAGGTGACATGTCTGGCATACAAAGCATTCTCCGACATAATATAGATGGACCTACTGAACATCAGCAAGTCAAATGGCATCAGAAATACTCAGTCCAGGTATGTAAACTGAATGTTGTGGAGAGATGAATATATATCACAGATGCTACCACTGTTCCGGAACATACTATTCATAAAAATAAAGCAAAGCTTATCCATCCATATTCAAATGCAACTTGGATCTAAGGATGGGTAATAGAAAATACTCCAGGATTTCCCCTCATGCCACTAATGGACAGAGGCAGTTCCTAAATGCTGCATCCGTTACATGGCCCCCTCAAATTATCTATGGTATGATCACAGTTGTTCTCACTAGGGCTAATATACAATTATCAGCCATGGGGATAGCCAAGACAAATCAGAAAATGTTAATTCAAGTATCAAAAGGGAATCGCTAAGCTTAAAATGTCCTCCAAGTGAACCTATGTTGTGGTAGCAGATAGTTATAAAATAATATCCGTTTTTAGTTCACTAAATGCCTCTGTCACCCTCCGAACCCGAACAAACTGCACACACCACAGCATACATACACCAAAACACCCACATCACAAAATAAACAAACAAAACTACACACATACACAACTCATACACACATAAGCAGGGGGGCAAGCCCCCTGCACCCTCCACACCCCCTACTTATATATACTTACTCTGAGATCGCACAAACACGAAACAAAAGCAAACTCACACACGCACATTCTCCAGTCCCTCACACACACATCAAACATATCAGCAGAATCACATACACTCTGACTCCCACTCAAAACCCTTACAAAACACTCACTTACCTGACATAACACCTAAATCCACATACGGCACCATGCACCATCAACACGCAAACCTGGACATAACATAGCGTAAGTCCATCACCGTGAATTCGAGATATTCAAATTCACGATTATGAACTTTCTCTATTTTCAACATTCAGCTTTATAGTTTTGAGATACTGAAATTCGACATTTCAGTATTTCGAGATTATAAAGTGTTCCTATATAGATATATATATATATATATATATATATATATATATATATATATGTGTGTGTGTGTGTGTGTGTGTGTGTGTGTGTGTGTGTGTGTGTGTGCTGTATTATATTGCATGTTTAGTCAGCCTTTTGCCTGGACCATGGCTTAAAAGTTTTCTTGAAGAAGTTAACAATGAAACAAGGGTAGCATACTGTCACAATACCAGAATATGTTATAGCTCTAAATATGTCTGTATTGTGTTAAGTAAGTAATCAAATAATTAATGAAAAATAAAACAAATGATATAAGTAAAAGTAATTTCACTAGTGGTCAGGAATTTCTCCCAGGAAGTGAAATGGAATTCCTAGAAATAGCTCAATCTGCTGTTTTTAAAAAAGCAGTAATATTCATGTGACATTAGCTTGTTTATTAGTACTGTCATATTAAAAACTAACGTGATTTGGAATCATATCATGTGAAGTGACCATTACTATGACCATTACAAAATTCAGTTCAGCTGGAATACTAACTGTTGGTATCTTCTTAATACACAATCAGAATGTTGTCACTGAAAGGTTGAATGCTTCTTGTACTGAAAGGTTGAATGCTTCTTGTACTGAAAGGTTGAATGCTTCTTGTAATTGCTGACAGACTCAAGGAACAGCAAGGTTACTGCTGCATTTTCAACTTTCTATTTTTTTTCTGTTTTTGTCAGGGACAAGCAAGCAGGAGAGCATTGTATTGTTTTTACCCCTTTCACTTTCTTTGAGTTTGTGTGATCTCGGAGTTAGTATATATGGATAGTTTGGTGGTGTAGAGACTCGCCTCCCCTCAGAAAAGAAACATTCAGCTTTGACACTGTTTTGAGATGAGGTTTTATAACTTTTGGGATTGTGTAGTTATTAAATGAGACACAATTACTTGTAGTAAATCCAGTTCAGGTTCATCACAATTTATAGCTTTTGTCTCTCTGGAAAATGGTTTTGCACTATTTTCTGCTGTATTTAACATTTGTGTATATATTCATGCCCAAATGCATACATGAGTATATATACATATATATATATATATATATATATATATATATATATATATATACACACACACACACACACATATATATATATATATATATATATATATATATATATGTGTGTGTGTGTGTGTGTGTGTGTGTGTGTGTGTGTGTGTGTGTACAATTCTCTCTTCTTTCAGATTTTGGGAATTCACTGTGATACTCATAGGTTCATAGGTGTTTAATAGGCTAGCGACCACAAGGGCCTTTTTAAGCCTAGTCATACATCCCAATCTCTGACAAGTTCTGATACCCGTGATAAGTGTAAACATGGGTCTGGGAGATGAACCATTTACAGATTACCAGTTTGCATCAGAGACATAGGTGTCAAACCAAGGATGAATTTCCAGTTTCCCTTCCAACTGTCCAGGTTGCCCTTGAATTGGATTAGGGAGGAACTCTGCTTCACATGGATGTGGAGCTTGTTCCTTAGATTGGGTAGTCTCTGGGATACATACCTATCTCTCCAGCAGGTCCTATTTATATCACAGGCAAGGTTTAAGTCTTTAGAATGAGTGATTCTGGTACTGTTTGTTTTGTGGATATGCAAGCCATCCATCAGAGTAAGGTCTGACAATGCCCTGTATGCCAGGCATAGATTTGCCTCAAAAGCCTGTAGGAGACAGAATACAGGGATAAGGCCTTGAGGTGGTCTGCATGGAACATATTATTTACGTCCTGTATTCTTTTAGTGAGGAACCTCTGTGGATGTTCCATTTGTTGGATATGCCTGGTTAGGCACATACCAAAGGGGCATTGTACTCAATGATAGGTGTAATGAATGCCGAATACAGTGGAACACTGACTTCCTTGGACTTAGATGCCATACCTTTGTTTATAAGTTGCGCAACATAGAATGATTTCTTCACCACTGTAGACACATGATTATCAAAGGCTAGATTACTATCTATTTGTGTCCCTACGTCCCTGACTACTGGGTCAGCTCTAAGGGGTATGTTGTCAATGTGATAGTTAACAGGGATGGATGACTTACCAAAGTATGCTATTATGCATTTCTTAGCATTTAGTTTTAGTCCATGACGCTGACACCAGTTGTTTGTCTGTGAGCCCCTCCTGGAGAACATTTGTGTCAGTGTGAGATTCAATGACTGCTCCTAATTTGCAATCATCTGCAAATTTAGTCAGCCAGAGACCACTGACATTGGCCTTGATGTCTGAGAAGTAAATACCAAAAAGGAGTAGTCCAAGGACTGAACCCTGAGGGATTCCATTTGCGACTCTTACTACATAAGAAAGGGGGATAGAGGGCAAAGGGTGCTTTTCCTCTGTAAAACAGCAGGTATAATAAGCAATTGATGGAGATCACGGCATGTTTCATGCACCAAAAGAAAAAAAAAAAACAGAATTTGCAGTACCTGCAACTAGGAAAAGATTCATAAAACCAATATCACTGTAGGGAAATTACCCATAATGTGCAGAAAAAGGGGCATGTAACTTATCATTTAATGGCATGCAAATGAAAAAGCATGGTCTAATGAATGCATAGAGAACTGCAGATATGGTTAGGAAAAGTAGGCCATGATTCACAGTTATCAGTTGCAAAACGTCACCGACAGTTGAGTCTGGGTATATTGAACAAAATCCTCAGGCAAGGGTGAGGCTCCTCAACTGCAGCAAGTATTAGTAAGTCTCAGGAAAAACAGAACTGGATAAGGTAGCCAAACACGACCATGAGAAGCTGACCATTTATTAATTTTAAAGTAATAAAAACAAACGAACAAAAATAAAATCCAGTAAGCGCTTTCACATTCAGGTGGAATGCTTCTTCAGACTGTTAATTGCTAAAACCATTAATCATCATTAAATACCATATGGTTTCATTGTCAAACCAATCATATTATAACCTCATGAATATTAAATAAACCAAATCATACTGCGATAGTATCTTTCATTTGCCCCATGTTCTTGATTTACACAATCTTTCAATTGTGTGAAATGTATAAACTATATGAATAAAGGCACATAGATGGTGTATCAATATTTAAATGCATACATATATCAGTATATGAATATAAATAATACAAAAAATGTATGTAAAAATATATATATAAAAATAAAAAAATATATACAAATAATGTAAAAATATATATACATATGTAAACCTTCCATAAAGCCTTATATAAAAACATCTTAATCTATTAAAAAATCTATACATCGCACACATCTAACAAACACATAAAATGCATTTCTTAGTGTTATTTCAGAAAACATTTACATGCATACTATAGCAAAACATATTTCATGTGAAACATATATGCATAAATAGATGCGGAAAGTACTTTGTCTAGCTGATAAGTAATGTGGGGTAGCAGATATAGGTGACCTATAACATTGGTCTATCTCTAAATAAAAGCATCTTTTAATGTTTGAGATTCCTGGCTGCTAGAAAGGGTCTCATGAAGATCCTATCATTGAGTCCTGAGCCTCTGTCTGCCTGTAATCTCAATATCTACCTCATTTATCTTTGTTCAGTGTAGTTTTTATAACTGCCTAACCTGACATTCCTATGTATCAATTCTAATACCATGAACCTAAAGCAATGTGTGGTACCCTCATTTATAATATGCTTGGCTAACGCATTGTTCTCATCCTCTTTATTTATTGCATATATGTGTTCTTTCACTCATTCCCTTAAAGTTCTATTGGTCATGCCTGCATAGAACAAATTACATTTACTACATGTGGCAAGATAAATCAAATCATGTGTTTTGCAATCAGCATAAGTACTAAATGCATATTCCTTTCCTGTATCTAGATGAAAAAATTTATAGTCATTCAACATGAAAGGACATTGATTGCAACTCCTGCAAACAAAAGTCCCTTTTCTGATGGATATAGATAACTTCTTTTCATTGTTCTCATAGCATAACATATGTGTCAATGATTTTGTATTTTTGTAAATAAATCTGGGATAATCTCCTACCATTGTGCACAATTTCTCATCTGCAGTCAATATATTCCAATTTTTAACAAAAATTTCTTTAATCTTCTTATTGTTATTTGTAAATGAAATTACTGATTTATTCATACCTACTGCTTTTCTTTCTTTGTCTAATGTATTAACCTCTTGATGTTTTGAGTATATATACGGTTTCCCTTTGGAAGTTCTCTTAACAATGTCATCTTTGAACAAATGATCTATTTCTTCTTCTCTATAACCCCTTTCTTCAAATTCTCCATACATTGTCTCAACTGTTTCATGAAATTTTGATTCATTACTGGTGAGTCTGGATGCTCTTATTACTTGTCCCTTAACTATGTTGGTGTAAACATGAGGGGGATGCATGCTGGTGCGATGTAATATGGAATTTTTTCTGCATTCTTTCCTGTAGACCTGTGTCTGTATGGTATCATCTTCCTTAATAATGAAAACATCTAAAATCTTTCCTGTCAATGATAGAAAATCAGTAGTACCATTTATATACTCAATGAATGCATGGAGTTTAGTTTCTTCTCCTTTCCACAACAAAAAACATCATCTACAAATCTTTTATATAGCAAAATATTTCCCTCATATTCACTCCTTATTATATACGTATGCTCCCAGTTTCCATTACAATGTTAGCATAAGAGTTTGCACAGGGGTGCCCATTGCTACTCCCCTTTTTTGTAGGAAATATCGATCATCATAGACAAAAACATTATTATTGAGAACAATGTCTATCAACATGGCATATTTGATTATTAAATCTCTTGGTACATTTTGTTCTATTAAAATAATCTCATGCATTCAACACCTATGCCACTGGGAATTGAGGTGAATAGAGAATTCACATCCAAAGTTACCATATAACTTATCTCTCTGTTTCTTTCTAATGTTGTATATTCTGAGAGGCTCCTAAAAAACTGTTGAGTGTGTTTAACTATTGTTGCTGTCTTTTCCACGACCTTCTTTAAATGTTGTTCTAAGTATATGAATATGGCTTCAGTAAGCCATCCTTTGCTAGATACTATGGGCCTCAGAGGAGGATTTATAATGTCTTTATGAATTTTGGGTAGGCCTCTAAAAGTGGGTACTGTCGGTTTTTCCAGTAAAAAATATTTATATAGATTAAAATCAATCACATTGCATAGAAACATATCATATAATTCATCCTGTACATTGTTAACAATCTTATTTAACTTCAATAAATCTATTTCACAATATGCTTCTCTGTCTGCTAATAGGTCTAACATTTTCTCCTTATACATAGATGTATCTAAAATTACTGTAGCCCCACCCTTATCTGCTCCCCTTATGACTATGTCATTATTTGATTGTAGTTCTTTAAGTGCCTTCTCCTCTTCTATATCAAGATTGTAAAAATCATGTTTCATGTGCTTATTATTATTATGTAATTTATTTAAATCTCTTTCCATTGCTTTCTCAAAAAGCCTCTACCAAGGGATGTGCTTGTGGCATAAATACAAAAGGTTTTTTAAAACCAATGGAAGCTTTACTGTTGTTGTTATCAAACATCATTCTGAGATTTAAATTTCTGGTAAACATTTTTAAATCTATAACATGCTCAATATAGTCAACATTTTTAGCTGGTATAAATGTAAGCCCTTTATTCAAAAGGCTTTTTTTCGGCTTCAGTTAATGTATAGTGTGAGATGTTGATTATCAAGTCTGACTTACTGGTTGTAGAATTTTCCGTTGAAATTCAAGACGTTCTTCTGGTTGTTTGCGTTTCTTTAGTCCATTCATTGGTGACCTGGGCACTCTTTGTTGTACTCGTATCGGTAAAGGGAATGGACAAAAGTCACTATTTGAGTTTGTGTTTGTCCTCTCAATGTTTCCAATGAATTCTTTTTTACGAACATCTTGTGTACTAGCCTTCGAAATAATGGGGTTGTTTGTTGCTGGTATGTTTTGTATGTTTCGTTCCTGTCCTCCATTTTCAATAATATTAGTGTTGTTAACAATCTGCGTCTTCTCTCCTGTTTGTATCGTATCCAATGCAACTTTTGTTGTGTTCACCATTGTAGTGGTTTCACCTGTAAGTAGATTTCCCGGCATGGTGTTTGGAGTCTCCGTCACGTCCAAAATGTGGTGATGCAGAGGTGTGTCCCTTTCTGCTCATCTCATTGGTTCCTTCTGTTCGCTGTTGATGGCTAATGGTTAGTATCATTGGTTCTTCTTGGCTCACGTGGCCAAGCAAAGACATTTGCTCTTTGAAAATCTAGGAAGTCTCTTTCGAGTTTCTTCCTTGTAGCTTGGAGCAATCTGTTTTCTAGAAGTTTAATGTTTGTGCTGACATTAGCGAACAACTCTTCCATTTCTTCCACTGACATTGCTAATTCTAGTTCAGACCATATACAAGTCGATTCTGCCATTAAATCATTCTCCAGCAGCAAATATTGCTCAATTAACAATTTCATATAGTTAAAAATAGTGTCAATGTTGAGTTTCTGCCACCTACTTAGAAGATCTGGGTACGTTTTACCAAAACTGGGCATTTCCAGAATACGTAAACCCCTAGGAACAATTTTGAAACTGATACAGGCTTCCATATGCTTACGTTGCCATTGAGTTTGTTTCAGTTTCTCCAATGTTTGTTCTAACATCCTTATTAACTGTAGCACATTTATATTAATCTCAGCATTACTCCTTTCTTTAGTTAAGTCTGTCTTTGTAAACTTTAATAATGGAGTGCTCTCCGCATATATGAGTTTTTTAAACATAATGTCATTGTTTTCTCTTACTGAACCATTCTGGAGCAAATTAAAATCACAAGAGGTACTTCCAAAGGTCCCTTCCTTCATGTCCCTTGTCTGTAAGACAAAATTTATAATGTACCTTGAACAAAATCCTCAGGCAAGGGTGAGGCTCCACAACTGCAGCAAGTATTAGTAAGTCTCAGGAAAATCAGAACTGGATGAGGTAGCCAAACACGACCATGAGAAGCTGACCGTTTATTAATTTTAAAATAATAAAAACAAATGAACAAAAATAAAATCCAGTAAGTGCTTTCACATCCAGGTGGAATGCTTCTTCAGACTGTTAACTGCTAAAACCATTAATCATCATTAAATACCATATTGTTTCATTGTCAAACCAATCATATTATAACCTCATGAATATTAAATAAACCAAACCATACTGTGATAGTATCTTTCATTTGCCCCATGTTCTTGATTTACAGAATCTTTCAATTGTGTGAAATGTATAAACTAGATAGATGTGGATTATGGCCAGATTATATCCCAGCATATTTGTTGGTTTAGGTTTTGAATAACCCACAAATCACAACTGGTTGTAACAGCGCTGAAGATGCAGTGATGCATATCTAGCTTGACATAGTGGGTATCTCTGTGTTAGAGGTAGTGCAGTCATCCACCACTGTGGACCGGCCGTGACATCAGTTAGATTAAACTGTCTCTCTTGACCAGTGCAGTACACCATGCTGTGCAGTCTGTAGAAAGGGTGTAGAAGTGTCCATGGTGTCATTATGGCCAGTAAGTATAGGGTAACCCAGGAGTGAAATGGACAGTACTAAAGTATCCTGAGACTGTGACTCAGTGTTGGTACTGGATTCATTATTAGACTTTGGAAGTGGATTGGACTAAGCCTGATCTCCTCACTCAATGACTCTACATGTGTCTTTTAGCAAAGGCATGCCCAGTGGATACAAATATGTGACATGATTCTGTGATACTACTTATCAAATTCCCCATGTTCCATGGTCTACATACTAATGACAGCTAGACTGCCACAAAAGATTCCCCTTGAGTCTGTATGACTGGTGCAATTATGGATGCGAGAGGCAGTGGTTAGTGCAGCCACTGTTATGTTCGTATGTTCACATTTGCCTTCTCCATTATGGGTACTGGTTGTTCATTAGAGACATGGGATCTAGTTGATCCCAGAACCTCTGTTGCTACCCACAGCGATGATGCCTGTCTGCTATCATCACCATACAGGGATGTCAGAAATGATTCATCTTTAGTTAGTGTTGAGTTTCATGGAGGACCGTATCCTGTCTCTTTCCTTTCTATTGCTGTACTACACTCCTTCTGTGAGATCTGTCATATTATGTCATGTACACACTACTGACATTGATGTGTGATATAGGTCCTCCCACCTACAGCACTAATATCATACATCCCCAATTCCCATACACAGTCTTGTAGAGACTTATGTTTGCCCCCTCTCCCTAACAGGCAACCCGTATATTGTCAAAGTGCCTGTGGCAAAATATTACTTTCTGCAGGGTTGAACTTGTCCAAATTCTGCCATCCTCCACTTTGATATACATTTACACACATAGGGGAACAGGACAACATATACTGGAAAGGCATGTGTTGATACTCAGAGGTAATCATATAACAGTGACAGCAGGCTGGCACAATAGGGTATGACTCTGTACTCTGGAACTGGTACAAAGCAGGGTTCACATATGTTCTGACCACAGGTGTCTTCCGAAATGTAACATTCTATGTAAAGTTCCAGATGGGCTTGAGAAGGGGTATGACTATGTACATATCACACATGGAGCCAGTGTGTGTTGTAGTAAATGGATGCAATGAGTGTTGCAGCATATGTATATGGACAACATCCTAGGTAAGTTTGTTTAGGCAGGAGTAGCATTTGGGGATGTCCATTGCAATAGTACTTTAAGAAGGGGGCTCAATATAAGGGCTAGAGAGATGTCACACTATAGTTGTGTGTGTGGGAATCTCCTGTAGTGCAGAACATTCAGATCTTGTGCAGGTACAATCTACTTGGTATGGTTACCAATGCTAACTCCCCCCCACACACATGCACAGGATATCACAATGGTGTAATGCAGTCAGGGCAGCCTGGATTGAGCAGAATGGCAGTCATGTGTTAGTGGCTGCAATCAGCTGCTAAGTTTTATGTGAATAAGTGCATGGGTGCAGTGGGGAACAGCCTTAAGTGCCTGCTGTAGCACGGGTAGAAATGCACAGCAGTCTTATCCTACCAGCCTTACTTTTACAGGAGGTACTTCACAGGAAGATATTTATATGTGTGTGACTTTGCTAATATATTTTTTCCCATTTTAATGCAGACTGCTCTGCACCTCACATATAATATTTACTTCTGTCCTACTGAAGTCATTCAAGCTTCTGAAGTAAGCTTGCTGAGTGATTTGCAATTCCACTTGGCAGATCACATGTAATCATTGCTAATGTGTTCTTATTTTGCTACTTATTTGTGCTAATCAGTCCACTGTGGACAGGAACTCTGTCTAACTAGATATGATGAATTCTCTGTAGATGTTTTGATACTAGCCATTTACCAACTTGTCACCCTATCCAT
The DNA here is from genome assembly GCF_019279795.1 of Protopterus annectens. Taxonomy (NCBI): domain Eukaryota; kingdom Metazoa; phylum Chordata; order Ceratodontiformes; family Protopteridae; genus Protopterus; species Protopterus annectens. Next base: position 1,771,494,673 of record NC_056735.1, on the reverse strand, counting down.
TGAGACTGTTTTTTCCCCTTCAAGTCTAAAGGGAGCTTGAGTTAGTCCTTTTCCCAAAAAGGAGTAGGGTTGGATGAAAATAGTTTGGAAAACTACTGACTGTTTGTAACCTGCCTTTCATTAGTAAGATCCTCAAAAAGGTTGTTTATGTATAGCTTGTTTGCTGTTTTAGTGCTAACGGAATCTGAGATCCATTCCAGTCCAGACTTCAGTTTAGACATAGTACTGAAACTATCCTGGCTGGAATATTTAATGCTGTCTTGTCAGCAAGAGATCAATGGTGTTACTCAACAGTGGTCCTCTTCAGTTGCTCCTCTGCATTTGACATGGAAGGCCATACATCAAACTTCATCATTCAGTCATTACTGCTGCATCTCATGTGTTTGCCTCTTACTTTACAAATTGTACTAGGTCGCTTGTGTTTGGAGTTGTCTCCTCCTCATCCTGCACTCTGGCATGCTGTGTACTGTAGGGCTACATGTAAGGCCCCTTGTTGTTCATTATGAATAATGCCTCTGCTAAGGGATGTTATCCAAGGATGAGGTTTAGAATTCCTTTCTTATGCTGATGATAGTCTGTTAGTGTACACCTCACGTTTCCACAAAACTCTACAGTGACTATGAATAAACTTACATCAGACTTGGAATGCTCACACAAATGGATAAACACCTGAAGCTCAGTACTAGCAAGCTGACTGCCATGGTCATGTATTCTACCATGCATAAGTCCCTAACACTGATGCTGCTTGTCTATCTGCTGCAATATCTAGATGCCACCATATCACTCCAGTTTTGCAGAGGCTGCACTCTTTACCTTCTTGGTCCTGTATCACCCGAAAAGTGTTGTACTGGCTAAGTTAGTCACTGCTAAATACAGATCCCTTTGTCTTAAGGAAATTTTTAAGTGATGCTAGCCTGATTAAACTCTTTGTTTATCTAACCATGACCTGTTGGGGGATCCTAGGGTCTTGCTGGTTACATCAGTGACACACTCCTTTGCATATCTTAAGCTGTATCTTTGGAATCTCCTGTCGGTTTGGGTTAGGATGATCACAGTGCTTGATGGTTTGAAGCGCTCACTCAAAATTTGCCTCTTTGATCAGTTGTATGAGGTTTGCATGTCTGTATTCTTTACTGTTATTTGCTTATTTCATTTTGTAATAGTGCTTAGTTATAAGCACATAAATAAACTTGCTCTTGGGGTTGAACTTAAATGAGGCTAGATTCTACCTTTGCCTATGAATTATGCTTCACAATAGAACAACAGTGACATGAAACAGACAGTTTCTGCTGAAAATTACAGGCATGCAGTGCACACCTACTCATGCATGCAAGATGTGCATGTATACTTTTTGCAAAGCTAGGGTGTGCTGCACACAATTTAGATTCCTATGTATGGCATGAATCCCATGCTGCCAAATTTGTTTGCTATAAACTTGTGCAGATGGATTTTGGTAGTATTGTTCCATGAGAGCACTAGCCTGGTGTGCAAGGGGCAGCAAAAGCGTGCTGTCGTCTGCACAGCCAGCTCAGAGAGATGCTGTTGGAACCCCACATTGGTACTTTTAGGAAGATGGATGCCTGGTACAACCAGACAGCTCTACTGACCAGAATATTTGCAATCCCATGTACCAGTGAGAAGTGCAGGGACCACTATGACAGCTTATATTGTCATTAGATTGGAGACATTCGGACCAGGGAAGTACAGCTTAGACAAAGTTGACTCAAATGTGCATACTATGACTGCAATGTGCAATACAGAATTTAATAAGTATTTGCTCTGTTTGAAAGATGTGTCTTCCTTATTTCCAGTGGGTGATTATTTGTATGTTATCTGTGCATCTCTAGGGTTGCAGTACTGTGTTATTTTGTTAGACCCGCCACAGAGTTGTGATCCAGGCATAGTGGATATCATGTCATGCTGCACCTTCATTGCAAATAGGCGTGTTTAGTGTAGCTATGTAAAATTGGGTGCAACTAACAGCATTAGTCTACTGCTTTACAAATAACTATGGTAGTGCAGAATGCTGTCATACAGCTCTGGAACTTGACTGGTTGTTGCTTCTTTGCACATGCACATAGCAATACTTTTATTTTGGGCTGTGGGAGTCCTTTCAGGCTTCTGCATATGTGCACATGTGCATGGAGCTGTATTGTTGCACTATCATTTGCGATTAGTCACACCAGTATGTTGTTATGTGCTTTTGTGCTTCTCCCTTTTGCCTTTCAGCCACAGCCACAGTCTACAGAGAACCGTCATAGTTGAAACAAGCGGTAACAGAGACTATTGTCACATCAGTGAAAATGGCATCTATGTCCCCTCCTGGCTTATATCTGCTGTGTCACCTCCAGGTTCTCATCACTCAAGTCAGTTTTTCCAGTTTTTCTTCCTTCTGTAGGTGACCCATACCCCATCAAACTGGTACACACCCTGGTCAAGGCTATGTTTCAGGCTGTTGAATGTGGTGGGAGTGCCTTGTATGAGATGGGCTCTGGACTGCTCCAGGCAGATAGCTCACCATAGTCATTGATCCTGGCCATGCCAGACCTGAAGTGAGTAGAAAAGGAGGATGCAGCTGACATGGAAGTAACCTGCTCAGTTAAAATCCATTAACCCATCTTGCAACAAATAGCATACTCAATGGGCTGGCTGGAGAATGTTATAATTTTACAAGCACGGGTGTTGTCCTTCTTCTTGGTCCATTCAGTGGCCTGCAGGCTGCTTATATCCCTTACTATCACCAGCCATTTGTCTGTTTTTTGTTAATGAATGCATTTCCCCATTCTCCACTTAGTGTGTGCCCACATCTGCCTGTGTATGTCTGTGGTCTTCCATGTGTGTCTCTGTGCCCCCCAAATAACTCATCCTGCATGTTTTTCCATTGCTCCAGTCATCTTTCCTCTCCTCTGTCGCTTTTTATATAAAATGGGCCCTTTACCCTAATAAACACCAAAAAAAAACCTCATCTTCCATCCCAACCTGTTATACCTTTTACTCTTTCTTTCAATGTGTTCAACATCATGCTATACCTATTTATAGTGCAGATATTGCTTCACAGCTTAGGAGTATAGCATCATGGTCATTGCTTATTGGCTAAGAAGACTGCTGATATTCTACAGTAATGAGATCGAGATCATACAAGTGGTTAGAGGAATATCTCAGTACAATGGATGTCATATAAATAACTGATGGCACCTGTTTGTCAGCATTAACAAATGGGCCAAATGAGCCGAGGTCTTTCAAGAATAAAGCCTTACTGTAGAGATAAGCAATGACACTGGTAAAGGTTATTTTGCAACTGAAAGTACACTTTGTGCAGTTGTGATTAAGTTGGGCAGTAATCTGTCTAAAGTATGCAGTGTTATTGGTGAACATTATGAAAGAAACATTTATGTCCAGGGAGGCACAAACGTACTCGGCTTCTATTGGCAGTAGATTGTTTATTTGAACAGAAAAAAGTCTCTTTGAATCACTAGGTTTAAACTGTTTACTTAAATTATTTGACACAAGGAAACTGACTGGGCTATGCTCTTTATTGTACATGTGGACACAGTAGTTAGGTGGAAAGATTGCATTTGCTTCTAGTGGCCATAACCCGGCATGTTTTGTAGAATGCACATCTGGCCAACTTTCTAACATGGATGTCCTACTCTAAACTGCATTTAATTTAGCACAAAGCAATGGTGGATATAACTTTTGATGACTGATTATGGAGCTGATGTTCAGTTGAACAGTACATGCTTTTCATAGCATTTTTCATTACAAAATTATGCTTGTTACTAAATCATCCAACACAAAGGAGGTAGAACTTATGCAAAAGTCATCTTTAAATCTTTGGTCTTTTTCAACTGCAGATCAAACTGGATAGGAACAAACATATTTGTTATTTGTGGACCATTGAATGGAACAACCCCAACTCACAAAGCTGGAACCTGCCGTAAGAATGGAAGGTGCTTCCTTACTTGTCATTTGTACAGATTAATATGGTAGCTCAGTTATAAATAAAGTTACGTGACATCAGTATTCTCCAAGAGTTCCTCCTTGTTCTTCTCTAATGTCCCCTAGCACTTGTCTGTTTTATTCCTAAAGGAGCAGGGTTCATCAGCTGAGGGCATTTTTGATTTAGTGACCAGAGAAGTGGAGAGAGTGGAGGTCAGGGAATCCTGGTGTGGTACCATCCTGAGCATTGCGGATGGGTCTTTTTTGCAGGAGGGGGGTATCAGGCTTCTGATTGACATACCAGGTAACAACACTCTCGACTTGGCATCTTTTGAACTCACCCCCTACTCTAAATTTGACTATGGATGTTCCTTTCAGTCTAATATCATCTGCTTATTTCACTGGGTACTGAAAGAACTGGGACACTCTTGAGGCTTGAGTTAGCCTCTGTTACATATCATTCCATGCACTTATTCCACAAAGCAATACTGAGTATTAATCCTTTGTTGTTTTACATCTTACTTTTAAAATCTCTAACTCTGGGTCTACACTACCAATCACTGAAGAGACTATGAACTGCTTCTTCAGCATCAGTTTGGGATTAGTGCTTCTGTTTTGATTTTAGTGAGAGAACATGCAGTATGGGCATTATTTCCTAGACTCCCTAGAGATTACCATTCACGAGAAAGCCTGACTATCAGATAGCACTTTCAGTAATCTACTCCAAACCTCATAGGCATTATTCCCCCTTCAGCCCACATTAGTCAGCAATTGGAAGCATAGCTTTGCAATTTCCAACTGTCTCTGTGTTCATCTTAGTTTAAATAGGCATCCTGAGACAATGTAGCAGTTGCTTCATGTTTACTGACTGCCACCTTCTACTTAACCAAACGGACACAATATGTAAGAAATGCAGTTACATAATGTTATTGGGGCAGAGCTATTACAGAAAGCCACAGCAATTAAAATGCAGATTGTCAGTACCACAAAACACCACACTAAACCAGTCACACACACAGTTTAGACCAATGCATAGACCTACATATACTGAGGCTGTTATAAGTAACCACCTAAATCGCAGCTGCCTCTTAAATCAAGCATAAAAGCAAGTACCCTCAGCAACCTCACAAATAGACAGAACGGGCAGAACCCACCATGAAACATGTATCTAAGAGTCATGTTGACATAGTTCAAAAACCCTTAAGGCAAACCTCTAATGTTCTAGTCATTGGTGACTCCATAGTGAGACACACCAATGCACAACTCATCAGGTTATGCAAAGAGAGAGGCATAGTCAGTTGCCTCTCACATGCCAGGATTTTCCCTACCATGCATGCACTCACATCCTTGCACCTAAGTAATCATATGATACAGTCATAGTGCACGTGGGTTTTAATTACTCAAGACATACCTCTCTGGATTATATGACGAGACAGAGAGATGATGGAGTTTGTGGAATATGTGTTTGAGGATGGTATGGACCTATCCTTGAGCAGCATTTGCCATCTCTGAGAATGATGCCATGATACAAACAAAAGATTATTGATGTTAAAATTTGTCTACCTTCCAGTGTCATTCTAAATGGTACAATACATGTCAGCCTGAGAGAAAGTAGTAGGCAGTCCAAACTGCTTTGCCAGGGAAGGCCTGCACCTATCTCCTTAAGACATTTGTATTTTGGTTAAATCCTTGTCTACCCCATATTGCCCTTTTTTTAGGCAAAGTCAGTCTTCTAAAGCATATGACATAACAAAACAGAACCCAGATAACATAAAGGTAGTGCTGCTCAGTGCTTGGAACCTTAACAAACACCTTCACTCCCTACAGGCACTACTTACAGTGGAAAACATTATTATATGAATCATCACAGAGACCTGGTCTAAGGCCAGTGAGAACATAATCCGTACAAGGTCTCAATACCTGCCACATGTTCAGGCTCGCCACATTAAATGAAGGCATTCAAAAAGGCGATGTCTCCATACCAGAGACTTTTCAGCTCCAGACTTGTTTAACAAAAAAAAATGTGCTGAAACTCCTCTGCATCCATCTTACTATTAATAAATTCTCTTAACATAACATAGCTAATTATAGAACCCAATCTGTCCTTACCTCCTATCTGAGTATGGAGAACATATGCACCATTCTGCTAGACATCAAATACCGCTCCATTAACTGGCAGATGTATGTATCCTCACACATATATGTCCAGAAATTTCTGGAAGTCATCAATACAAAACTAAGAGGTGATAAAACCCTGGAATTGATTCTTATCAATATGGGTCAGCTTTGCTCCCACCAATTGTAACTTCTTCCCTGGTCAGATTGGATGACAAAGCTACTAACATCTTCCAATGCCTTAGTATTCAGAGATTATGCTAAGACTAGTCTACAAAAATGAGTGATGATCTGGCTAAATTCAAAAGCCCCTTCCATATAGACCCCATTGCTTATTCAGAATACTTTGCTGCCCAATTCTATGCACATATAAATAGCTATATAGATGAATCTGTCACCCTTAGTAGTAAATAAAATGTCAAATTTAAAAATAAACCTCTATGGTGGAAACTTAATATAAACAGGCTCTATAATAAAAGAAAATAAAAACTCACTTACCCCCAAAATATGTTTCACTCTCAAGATAACAATAACATTCTTGCTAAACTTATCAAGGAACTCATAACCCTGTTCAAATCAACCAAACCAGATGTGGGGTAAACAGAGTCAACCAGCAGAAGGATAACCAGAAAGGCTTCTTTAACTATGTTAGAAATCTCAGAAACAATGTCCAGCACTACACAGAGCTAACAGTAAAGGACATCCCATAATCAGACTCAGAGAATATAGCCAGTCCACCAGAGGACACATTTAGTTCAAACTTCAACCCCCTCTTCTCTCCTATATTCTTAGATTGCAAACCTGTTTCTACTCTACTATTAAATCTCCCTAAAATAAGCCCTCTCTAAGGCCAAGGAAATTACCTCTACAAGGCCAGATAACATACCTAGCTGCTTAAAAGAAAATTTGAAACATGACTTGTCATATTCCCGTACAGAGCTTATTTAATATCAGTCTCCAAACAGGCTTCATGCCAGAATTGAGGAAAGTAACAGTCATCCCTCAGCACAAAAGGTGGCGAGTCAGTGGGCCCAAGTAATTATAGACCAATAAGCTTGGCCAGCTTCATCTGTAAGGCAATGGAAAAGATAATTACCAAATGAATAAATAAGGACATAGAAAACCTATAAACTCTTGACTCAAGCCATTTCAGATTTATCAAAGGTACATCCTGTCTACTTAACCTAGTCACCTTCTTTGAGAAGTTTACTGAAGCAATGAATGAGGTTAAATCAATACACATCACATGTCTAGACCTCAGAAAGGAATTTAATGTCATCCCACACTCGGGTATCATAGATAAATTATCTACCAGATAACTGTAAATCCGTCCATAACTCAATGAATTGCAAATTGTTTTACAAATAGTATCTAGATAATTAGCACTTGTGGTTCTACCTCCAAAATACCTACCACTAGTGGTGTACTCCAAGATTCAGTCCTTGGACAACTCCTCTTTGACATTTACTGTTCAGAGTTAATAGCAAATATTAAAAGCTTATGGCTGACCAAGTTTGTAGATGGTTGCAAACTTGGTGCCATCATAAACTCTCCAGAGGACACCAGAATCCTCCAAGAGGGCCTGTCCCAATCAAACTGCTATTTTGAAGAGCATGGACAAAAACTAAATGCCAAGAAATGTCTAATCATATCCTCTGGCAAGCAAAACATCCCTTGTAACTATCACATTGAAAAGACACATCTAATAGCTGATCTCATAGTCAGGGATCTGAGAACCTATGTTGACGATAAACTGTACTTTGATTACCACATACCCACTATTGTAAGGAAGTCCTTTATCATTGCACAGCTTATAACTAAAGGTATGGCATCCAGGCCAGGGATATAATTATTGCACTGTACTCAGCTCTCATCAGACCAGTCATGGAATATGTCACATTTGGTATGCTCTTGCCCAAATACATAACAACTAGAGGGACCACAAAGCTTTCTCACTAAACAAATCAAATGCCTAAATCTGAAAGCCACATCTCTCTTCTTGGAATCATATAGGCTGCTAAGAAAAAGCCTCTGCCGTATACATAGAGCCTCAACAGATCCTATTCTGTCAGACAAACAGGTGAACGTCTACAGAAGGATCTCAGTCTCTACACATTGGGGGTAACAGGTATGCATCACAGAGAATACCTGTTCAATGGAACTGTCTTCCCTCTCACATAAAGCTAAGTACTTATTATACTCTTTTCAAACGTAACTCGGACGAATGGATGTGAAATCACAAATTCACCCCTGGTTTAGCATCCATGTCTCTCATGGATAGGGATGAATAAATGTCACAACATATTGTTGTTCTGCTTACCTCTGGTTATTAACATACAAAAGACAAGGGATAAAATCTACCATGGGAATGTAAGGCTATGATTCGTAAGCTCCTCATAGGCCAATAGCCTAGGAAGTACCCATTAAGCTGTGATCCTATATCATCTACTATTGATCTGCATTCCCCAAATTAGTGTTATGTTAGATGGCAATGGACAGCAAATTGTTTATTATTAATGTGATATCTGCCATATCTGTGCAGTCAAAAAAATACTGATATGTACTGAAAGTTACCCTTAAAAATCTTTTAAGTCCTCACTTCAGAAACGAAACCTATGAAAACCATTCCTAACACAATCTGTAAAGTTTCTAAATGGAATTATATTCTGGTTATAATAGTTTCTGACAAATGAATTGGATACAGCATGATTTTTTAATGCTGATATATTTTCCTAAATGGTGTTATTTCATATGCAAGTTTGTCTATGCGACTAACAGCTTTCACACTGGGGAAATACAACAAAAGGAGCTAATATAAAAAATGTCTTGTTGCATTACTTCTTAATTATTTTTGTTGTGCATTTTTAAAATTATACATAATGCATATATGATCCATATAAACATACTTTTCACACCAATATAAATTAAAGTCAAGATTCATTTCCTGTCTTCTTCAGTCATAGCAAAACATTTTTACATACTTCGACAGTGTATGAGCATAACTGAGTGCAGACATAATAATAAAAAAAAACTGCTTTGCAAACATATCTCCTGCTGGAAAAACAGTATGCAAGTATGCTAACTGTCTTGAAGCCAGAGGGGCTTTCATTAGATTCACACATAATCTCCATCTCCTGGGGAAAGTGCTGTTCTTGGTTGATAAGGGATTCTCTTTTATTATGCATGACACCACATGCAAAGATCAGATGCTGTACAACTCTGCCAGCAGACAAGAACGAAACCCTCCTAGAGTGTTGCTTCTCGTTTCACTTCCACATTCTGTCAGCTGTAAGCAAATATGTGTATATAATAATGATCTTGCTATAAGGCAAAACCATGACTAGATTGTCATTCAGTACATTCGCTCAGCAAAGAAAAAAGTGTTTAGTCAAAATTGGTTTTCTTATATACTGCTAATATTATTGGTGATGAATGAATTATTCAACTTGTTTATACAGTCTTTATTCCGAATCATTTAAGAGTAAAACACATTTTCTACAGATAGTTAGATGCAGTAGACTTTTCACATGTTATGCTGCTTTGGAATGAGTTAGTTTAACAAGCTATAAAAACTGAAAGATGCTACAGATATCCTATTTTGGTCAGGTGGGTATACTGAGCCATTTGATGTCAAGTATAAATGAAGAAGAAATTGGAATGGCATTCCACAGGAGATAAACTCGAGGGAAAAAAGCTTTTACTATGTCACTTCAGTTTTGGAGTTTTAGTTTAAGAGGCAGAGGGGACAGGAAGTCAAAGCATTTCCCTTGAGCCATTTTAAGGAACGACTAGGTCACAGACCCTAGGATCACTTCAGCTTCTGAATGAGGTACAGAGCTTGACATTGTTGTCCACAAAGGAATGAATGGCCTGGCTGCATGGCAATTACAAGAGTACAACAGGACACATAAGAACTGCTAAATGGGTCTATAATGTGTTGTCAGGCAGCAGCATTCACTGATGTGCTTGCCAAAGAATGAGCATGGAATGTGTGATGCATCATGAGAATTCAACAAACATTGCCATCACAGATGCAGAGATCTTGGTTTCAGCTTCATTTATGATCAGGGATCCATTTAGCACAATGTAGATCTTTACTGATATGACAATCTCCGTTGGACTGAGAGATCTTATGGGTTATAATTAAGTGTGCTATTTGTGAACGTTTATGTTAGTTAGGGTGAAAAGAGCACACAAAATGCACGGCAAAATTCTTGCCTCTGACCCTAAAGCTGAAGAGAAGTTAGCAGTGAAAACTCTATAGTAATAATATGATCAGACTTGATATGATATGGTTATGTATAATAATATGATCAGTTGGTAAGATAAAATAAGGTATACAGATATGCTTGTCTAAGTCAACAAGAGGTGAGACCAGGGGCGGCTTGTGCCATCGGACTGCCGGACTGCAGCCCCCTCAAGAAAAAAGGAAAAAAGTACTTTTTTTTATTTCTACTGTCTCTGTCTTTAGCGAGTCTTTTTTCTTTCATCTCTATCAGCCGGCTGCTTTACGCCGACTGATGAGCATGCGCACTTTCGAATTCTGGGTTGCAGCGGCTTTAAAAAAAAGTTTTTTTTTTTCTTTCTAGTTGGAGATCCACTCCAGTGCTGCAGTCCGAATAGCCAATTAACACATCAGGGTGATGCCCAGCAGTCTATGCAGTTTGGAACCGCATAGAATTGGAAGGGGTTCGGACTGCCACGTCCGCAGGCACGTACATGATGTGGATGGGCTAAATGGCTGCTGATTGGTTGTTGCTCTCTTCCCGGGCTTTATGGGCTGGGAAAAGAGTGAGAATCAAACAGCTGCAGCCAGTTTCGGTTGTGGACTTGGACTTGGTGGATGTATTATTGCTTGGTGGCCTTATTTCGTTCGCTGGACGTGACACAGCAGCGGAAAAAGAAGAAGTACAGAGTTTCTTCTTGGTGATATGTATGTGTAACACAGTATTTTTATATAAATAAACATATAAAATAGTTTATGTAATGGATGAGTCAAAGTCTGTAACTGAATGAGATCAATTTCTTAAAGTTTTATGACCAAAAAATATACATATTACCAATATTTGTGTAGGATACCTCATAGCAGTATGCTTTAACAGGCAACATTACCTAAAAACTATGTAGATTGCAGTAGGATTCTTGGTTGTCTATATTCCATGCATTTGCTGGCTGCCCTCCTTCAGTTCACAAGGTACTTTAAGGTAATATACAATGTATTGAAAAATAACAACTGCTGTTCTGATTTATTGTTGCTGAGGACTGATTCACTCCAGTCTGTTTCTACAACTGTCAGCTTAAGAGCTCATCATACAGTTTTAATAGGCTTGTCTTTTTTTAAAGTTCCTGAATTCATAGGTGCTTATTGTGGTGGGTTTAAATGCATTATTATACCATGATCCTTCGAAGCGGCCGGCCACGTCGAAGAACCGTTGAAAAATCGCGTAATAAACCGATTTATACTCGCCCTTTTTCCATTTTAGTAACTTTTTTTTTTTTAAAAATCGGTGGAGTTATGATAAATGGTATACAGACAGTTTTAAAATAAGCAACGGAGCTCATTTATTTTTGCTCTCGTTGCCGCTATTATAAAAGTTACATTTCATGTGTTAATTTAAAAAAAGAAAAAGCAATTTAAAATACTTTTTTTGTTGTTCGTCTTCTTTTAATGTTAAACTCCATTTAAACATATTTAACACTAAAAAAAAACGGAGATCTTGCTTTTCCCATTTTTTTGCTGCTGTGCTCTGAATGTCTGATGCCAGGCAGGCAGCAGTACATCAGAACTGCCGCCAGACACCATGACCAGGGCAGGATAAGCATACATATACTATTTTTTATTTTTTGAAAAAAAATAGTTTTTTTTCTTAAATAATGTCAATAACACAATAATAACATGGGTGGGGTGGGTAATGCTAAATTACTTCCACGGTTGGCTTCGATCAACCACGCCAACCGTGGGTAAATTTAGCATTACCCACACCCAGGCGTGGGTTATTGCTATAATGTTTAAGTGCTCTATGTGCTGGCCTTGCTTGCTTGAGTGCAGAGGATGAGTGTTGCTTTGTGAACCACTTTCCAGGTTGTGGCACAGAAGCTTGCTAGCATTGCATACTATTATTTGTGTGAAATGGCCTGCTGGTAGTTGCCACAATGCACACAGGTTTGGTGCTGAACACTGGCACCAGAGTGGGAGGCTTGCCACAGTAACGCCTTGAAAGTGAAGTTGTTCAGTTGTTCTGCACTAAGCTGTTGTAGAACAGCACTGTAGCCAAAAGGCAGTCTTGTCATGTGGCCAAAGCGATAATATACTGCAGTGCCAGCTCACGGCCTATATGGGGGGGGGGGCAGTAATGTTATAGCAGTATAATTCTGTACTCTGACATAATCTATGCCTTTTACAATGAAGCGGAGGGGGGGGCAATATGGCTAAAATGCACCCCTGAGGTTCAGTCAGAGCATATTTGGCTATATTAATTAAGGAAGTGAAGTGTGTGTGTTTGGCTATATTAAATAAGGAAGTGAACTATGTGTGTGTGTAATGCCCCAGTTACTATATACTGGTGTCTAGAGAACAAATGGTGTTGAGTAGAGATACTCAGGCTTGAACCCTGTACCTTGTATGCAGGTGTTAAGGACCTGATTTACCTAACCACCACCATTTGTAAAAAAAAAATGCAGATTTTTGCCTCATATTTGATCTGATCTGTTCCTCATAATATCTGTGGTTTCTAAATGTTGTAATGCTTGATATTTGATGGTGCAATGGTAGTATTGTTGCTTTATAGCTGCAGGTTCTCGGGTTTGATTTTTGGCTGGGGTGCCTTCTGTTTGGAGTCTGCATGTTCTCCCTGTGTTTGTGTGGGTTTGCTTTTGTGTCCTCCCATGTTATAAAGACATGTCTGCATTATTTCTTCCTGGGCCTCTGCTGAAAATTGTTTTTTTGTTCCAAGTCAGATTGTCCTGATTAACAAATGTTAAATAAAATTGACAGGCATTTGAATTTCAGACTTCATATTCTTCAGAAAATACATAGTAACACTACCTTTTACCTTTTATTCTAGCAATTTTCTAAGTTTATAAGATGAATATTTGAAATCTGTCCTTATTTTTGGGACTGTATTACCCCATTATTGTCTTTGTCCAGGTTTTTTGTACCAAGGTTGACAGCTATGGCAAGAACTGAATTCATTGAATGTCTGAGGGCTGTATTCCCTCATTACTGGGTTTGTCCAGGTATTTTGTGCTAAGAGGTTGACAGCTATGGTGAGAACTGAATTCATTAAATGATAGCCATTTAAGTTTTAGTCTTTCTCTCTTTCAGAAAGCAGCTGATATGGCGTAGTGTTATGTTGCTCTGACTGTTTTGCACAGGGACCTTGGCAGTAAAATGTATGGTGGTAACACAGCAATTTTCATTCACAAAGCAGGTGACTTGGCATAGTGGTATGTTGCTCTGACTCTTTTGCACAGGGACCTTGGCAGTAAAGTGTATGGTGGTAACACAGCATTTTCTACAACTTTCCAAGATTATACAAGCAATGTTTAATGTGTCCCTGGTTTTTGGCCTTTTGAGCCCCCCCCCCCCAATAAATTTGGCTTTTTCCAGATTTCTTGTGCTGCGAAGTTGAGATGCAGTTCAGTATTGAGTAGATTTTACAAGGAGCTGAGAGCTGCAGGGGAATAGAAGTGTAGTGCTGCTTATGGAAAGTCAGCTTGCAATGTTAATAGCATAACAGGTTGTTTACTTGCATTTGATACAGAAGGTTGTTGGTTCTACTCCCACAAGGGGTGAATGCTGTTGTACTGAAAAAGTTAAGATGCTAACTATGAGCCTGTTATCTGTTTGCCATCCATTTCCTATTGCAATATTACTAGCTTATCATTTTTAATGTAATATAGGCAATTTATTCCTCAGGGGCATCAGACACTTTATTTTTCAATGAAACCATGAAATATAAAGGTTTTTGCTAGCAGCAACCTCTTCATTAGTTACAGATTTATTTAATATGGAATTATTTAGATGACTTTTTACCTCAGAGAATGTGCATATTTACTGATAATGGTGGACTGTAGCATTATGCATATTTACTGATAATGGTGGACTGTAGAAGTTTGAGTAGACTTTTTTATGATGGAAATGTTCTGAATTGGGCAGTTTTGTCATTATTGGTGCATGCATTTTGTTTCATTGTTTACTGGAAAAATGTTCAAAACAATAGGAAGGTATATCAAAGAGCACAAGTATGTTTCATATGCAAGTGGCCTATGATTTGAAAACAGCCCAGAATTAATCTTTATCTGCCACTGGTAAAATGTATTTTCTTTGAATGTGGGTTTCAATGCTGTTTCAATGAATGTGAGTTTCAAGGGCAGAGAAGTTTTAATGCTAAGTTTGTTTAGCAGATGTCTTAGTGTTTGTGCTGTAAAATGCAAAATAAAACTTTCAAATGAAGTCCAAATCATCATAGAAGTAAATCAGTATGCACATTAGTGTTTATGGTAAATGGAGTGAAATAGCCAAGTAACGGATCATTGGAATGGCTGCAGGAGGAGGCTCCATTCGACCATGATTTTGTGAGGGGGAAGGGCGGCAAACTTAGACAGCCCCAGCTGAACTATACCTCCCAACTGTCCAGATTTTCAAAGAATGAATAGATTTTTGCTTCTTTTTTGGTTTGTTCCTCATAAAATTTGTGGCAAATCATTTAGGAATTAAGTCACTAAATAATGACACACTGAGTTTCAGACTTCATAACCAATGCATGCTAAAGTAAGACTTGTTCTATTAACTAGTACTGTTTATATGTTCCCCCAATATATTTGTCCTTGTCCAGATTTATTGCATTAACAGGTTGAAAGGTACATGCAAATAAATTACTTTATAGAATTAGGCATAGCCAAACCTCTCAACTGTCCCTGATTTTGACTCAAAATGTTGCTCTTCCCCTAATAACCCCTCCGCAAAATAGCAATTTTGGAAGAAAACATGGAGGGTTTACAATTAAGAAATAACTGTAATCATAGTTATTACTTTTATTTCAGAAATGCATGTAGATTCTTTTATTTTGTCAGCTGCTCAAGTTAGCAGTACTAATATTAAAGTGACCCTTCTTTGATAGGTTCCCAGCTGTATTGTGTGGCTATTTTATATTTTTACATCACGTTTTTGGTCCATTTTTCATAAAATTGTGTTTTTTGGCAAATTAGTGACAAGTCATTAAAGACTGAAGTTAGAAAATAATGAGACATTTGAGTTTCAGATTTCATACCATTCAGAAAATTCATACTAATGCAAGACCTATTCTTATTATCTTTATAAGTTTATAAGAGCAATATTTTTAAAATCTGTCCTTGGTTTTGGGCCTTTGTCCCACTTCTTTGTATAGCTTTGTCCAGATTTCTTGCTCTGAGGTTGAGAGGTATGACACATGTGTCAGGGCCATCACAGTCAGCCAGAGACATTTCAAATTGTGACATACTTGTTGCACCCCACTCCCCCATGTAGTGACTCTGGATGTGTCGAAGCAAGGCAAGGAGTAGTTATGCAGTGTAAATGTGCAGGGTATCCCCCCATCCAAGGTAGACACAAGTACTAGAGTGGCTTTTTCATCTGTTCTTGATTTTTGCAGAATGATCTGGTTTCTGTCATATTTTTTGTACTGTTGATTTATGCTTATTACTCAAAGTGCCTGTTGCTCTGTGTTTAAGTAGCAATACTTTAATGGCCATCAGGTAAGCTTGGCTGAGATTGTAAGATGCAAGTAAGCTTTAATAAGCATACTGTTAAAGACCTGCCAACATTGAAAGCCTTTCTGTTATTGCCATGTAGAGAATACTTAACTAGATAATGTATAAGCCTTAGATATTGAAATGCATATCACAGTATTTGTAATAAAGGACAGGATTACATTATTTTAAGAAGCTCATTACACTTGGAGACTTCCAGTCATCTCTGCAGGCTTTACCCGTAAACTAAACAGAATGCCAGTCGTGTGGTCCATAACCTGTACAGTAATCCTTTTAAGCAATGTATCTTGAGCTTATTTCTTGTTTGCTTTTCATTTTTTACTTTGATCATGTTTTCCCCATGAAACAAGTAGATAGTTGTCAGACAGCAGGTCTTTTTTTGGATAAGGAACATTTTTACAAGTGGGGGCATCAGAGATTTCTACTTTCAGCATGTTACTTGGTACTTTAATAAAGCTAAAATATAAATTATAATTAGAACTGCAGTGCAAGAAGTGGTTTGAGTTGAGTGCTGCTTATTTTTCTTATACTTGATTTTGACTGGCATTCCATTAATGTATTTAAAAAAGTAATTTATTTTTTCATGCCTCACAACCTTTTTGTTTCCATCTAGATATTAAGTAAGCTGTCATGCAGCCTATGCATTGAAATATTTTTATTCTTCTATACTTCATTTTGTCTTGATTGGACTCTCATAATGATGGTTTGGCACCCACAGCAGTGTATTTAGTTAGTTTTTTGTGGTTTTGAGCATATCTCCTCCCCTTTCTAGTTGGCCACACCCCTTCCCATTGACCCCACCCATTCAGCTGTCTCCTGCAGACCCCCTTTGATTTGAAGTCTCCAGCCACCACTGGGTGAGACAAAAGAAATATGACATATAACATCCTTTTGTTAATGGATCTCACAAAGAAACAATACCTTAATGTCATATAAAAATCAAATGGTACATTAAGAATCATATGTGAGATGCAAACATACTAGGCTACAGACTATGCAGGAGGGATATAAGAATTAAGTAAGAGAGGTGTACTCATCTGCATGAGGGCTGGGGTCAAGACAACACAATGAATGATTGAAACATGGGAAAGGAGTGGGTAACAGATTAGACTGGAAATTCCAAAACAGTATACAGAGGTGTTACATATAGACATTCCATTCATCATTATGAAAATGGTGAGACAATGGTAGGTGGTTTCCTTAGGATGGTTTTGCAAAAGGGGGGAGGTATTTTTTGGAGACAAAAATCACTTATTTTTAACTGAAGCACACTAAGAACAATATCTTGAAAAAAGATGGACAACTATAATCTCTGGAATACACAGACACTGGAGACCTAGTGTTCAAATCTGCTTAGGAAGGAAGATCCCTCTATTTCAGAGATGGTCTATTTCTCAGGTATACAAGAGATGCCAGAGAATTCTGTATTTTAAGTAGTTTAGTACTAGAAAATAATGTGTGCATATTATAGGATAATTTGAACAGGAAGGCATCACAGGATGCAATGGGCACCCTTGTAGGAAATTAATATACAAATAAACCATGGCACTGAGCATGTCATCTACATACAGTATTATTGTAAAACAGAGGAGATCAGCTGGTATATTGATCAAAATAACACTTCAGCGAAACTCAGTTTCGCTAGTCCAGTTTCATGAAAGTGCATTTCTCCGGAATTGTACATTTGCAAAACTATAGGTCACCGAGGTTGTTGCTGGAGATCTCAGTACAGTTGGGTAAAGGGAATGTTCCCTTTTCCCCAGTGCCCCACTGTAGTGTGATCTCAGAGTTGGTATATATTAGTAGCGAGGGTGTGGGGGCACAGTCCCCCACATGGGGGAGGGGGTGTAGGTGTATTTGTTTTGTTTTTTAATTGTTCAGTGATCTGTAGTTTTGCAAAACTGTATAACCGGCTAGCAAAACTAAATTTTGTGAAGTGTTATTTGGATGGGTCAAAGTAGATCCAAATATATATATATAAATATATATATATAGATATATATATATATATATAAATATATATATATATATATATATATATATATATATTTATATATATAAATACATATATATATGTGTCTATATATATATATATATATATATATATATGTGTGTGTGTGTATGTGTGTGTGTGTATATATATGTATATATATATATATATATATATATATATATATGTGTGTGTGTGTGTGTGTGTGTATATGTGTATATATATATATATATATGTATATATATATATTTAGGGTCTATATAAAATCATTGGATGCTCAAAATAGCGATCGCTGATTTATCAACCCTTAAAATCAAAACCTGACAATCCCGAGGACACAGATCAGCAATTTTTTTCCCAGGGAAAAAAATTGCTGGGCCATTTTTGTGACTTTGCCATTTCCTGGAATGTAGTGTGATCTTGGAGTTGGTATTTTTAAGTAGGGTGGTGTGGGGGGCACAGCCTCCCACTTTATTTAAATAAATACGTTTAATTTTGTGTTTTGAACTTTTTTTTTTGTGGAAAAGTGATTTTTCCCTGAGAAAAAAAATCTCTGTTCCGTGTCTTCGAGATTGTGATGTTTCGCTTTTAAAGGGTCAATAAATCAGTTTTTGCTGATTTAATATAGACCCATATATATATATCTATCTATCTATATATATGTATATATATATATATATATATATATATATATATATATATATATATATATATATATATATTTATTATGTCTCTATCTATATAATATATAGGCTGAGAATTCTGTGTAGCCTAGTTTTTCTGAGGTGTTACCTAGAAATGGGATGAATGAAATAGGTCTAAAGTTTCTTACTGTTGTGTGTAGGGGGGACTTTTGACGTGAGTGTGACTACTTCCTGTTGCTGAATTTCTGGCATTGTACTGGTAGAGAGTTAGAGGTTGCACAGGTGAAGAAGGGGTGAGGAGGAGTTGCTCATTGTACAGGGGAATAAACTACGGATGTGAGCTGACTAAGGAAGGAGCTGAGTCAAGATGTATCTGGACTAGAGCAATTTAGAGTTTTTTTAGTAACTGCTTTAAAGAGAAATTCTGGATAACAGAGTGGGAGATCAGGGTGATAAGGTAGTAAATATAAGTGGGATGTGTCTGGGTATTAGAACACTCTTCTAAAAAATCCAGAGGATTAAGGGGAATTGGTATGGACGATACTGTAACACCTACTGAGGAAGATTTGTTAGATTTGCATCGTCTGGTGTGATATGCAAGGCCCAAAAAGTCTGCTTTGAATTTTTGGCTCAGTTCTCTTGCCTTCAGCAGAGATAGCTTGGAGTCTGTGCTCTGAACTGGCTTGCAAAGACATCAACACAGGTAATAATAAAAATATGAAACTATGAAACTGTGGGTGGTGGCCTCCTGCCATCTTCCAAAGTAATGGTCGAATGTATGCTTTTTTTTTTTTTTTTGTGATATCTATTATCAGTTATGAGTATATGCAGTGCTGTGTAGGAATGCCAGGCTTTGGACCTGTAATGTGGCTATATAGGGTATATTTGTGATTAAGGAACAGTATGATGTCCCTATACATGCCTGCATGTGGTGATGTCATCTTACCCATTGCATATAAATATGTATACATTTTTTTTCTGAATACGGTGCTTCTTTTCACACATTTCAGTTTTCTGCCAAAAGCTTTTGTTGTTTTCTCACACTCTTTACTTACCTTTTGCCTGTATTCTGTAACCTGAATTGAGTTATTTTTTCTCTTTTGTTTTAGTGATACTTCCCCTCATTTTGTTCATTTTTGAAACAGTGCCTCTCAGATGCTTTATTTTCTTATTAAATATAAGATGTTGTGTTTTAGATGATTTCACTAATCTTGTGACTCACTTCTCATTTTTATCTTTGACACCTTAGATATCTAGTTAGACAGATATGTGATAGATAGATAGATAGATAGATAGATAGATAGATAGATAGATAGATAGATAGATAGATAGATAGATAGATAGATAGATAGATAGATAGATAGATAGATAGATAGATAGATTTATTGGGAACTGATATATCCCAAGTTAATGTCATTTTTCAGTAAAGACCTACTAAGAAAAGTAAGTAGTGCTGTGGAGTGAAACAAACTCAACAGGATTTGCCTCTGCATTTCAGTTTTCCAAGTTTTTGGCCATTTTATTGCTTTCATCAGTCAGTCTCCACAATGTCACTGTAATCATGAACCATGAAGATATATGACATATTGCAACTAGACAATTTGCAGAATGTCTTTAATAAGAAAGTATATCCTGCAAGTGAGTCAATGAACTCAAAACTCGAGCAAAATATTTATTTTAGCCAAAAACAAATAAACAGATTCTTTGAGTAAGAAGGTACCAAATGTGCCTAAAAGCAGAAAATGGTAGTAGTCTCAAAAATAAGTTTCACAACACACAAGCATCATGCCCACATGCATACATCCATACATTATACAACACATCTAATGCAATATATAGCAAATGTAGTTGGCCAGTATACATTATAGTTAAAAACTCCATGGAAATTTGACATATTGTGCAGATGGACATAAAACAACATGAATACATGAACAGAGATATTTAGTTACATAATACATTCAAATCTCAGCAAACTCATCAAATATCTGACATTGTTAAAGCAGTTTTATAATGATGGAAAATCAAGAAAATGATTAAGTATGAATTTACATTTCTGCAGCATATATGGTACCTCATCTATATTGACAGTTTGGCAAGAATGAAGTGATTTTGTAGTCATACTCTTAGTTCAAGGCCCACTGAGTGGCTGTGTGAGACTTGATAACAATGGCGCTCACATCTAATTCATAACTTTGTCTCATCAGCAAAAAGGCAACATTTTCTTCCCAGCCCTCCATAGTATATGATGTCATTGATAAGAATAAGCCGCATATGTACTCCTCCAGTATACTATTGTTACTAACTTTTCCATTTGCTATGATCTCAGATCTCCAATTACCTAGTCTGTGTTTTTTTCATGATTTTGCTTATCAACCTTCATTATATCTTTCTAAAGTGCTCAGTGATATTTTAAGTAGTACAATTATTTTTACTATCTTGTATCCGCAGACTGCTGGAGTAGATTCTGACTCCCTCATGACCCTGAGCTAGAATAAGAACATGAATGAATTAATTGATTATTTATTTTACTTTGCTTTGGTAAAGACACAGCAGATGATGTAGGTCACTCCCACTAATGATTTCTCAGCTAATGCTCTGGTTACCCAGTCAAACAACTCCATTAGGTAAACATTCCCCTGGATTCACGAATCCTCTGTGTAAAACTTAATAAGTCTTACTCGGAGGCTGCAGTTGAACGGTATGATGTCAGCGTGCCATGAATATGCATGAGGGCACGCTGACTCAGCCGTAAGTCTTAGGACTGTGTAAGAAAGCAGGCGGCGTGTCCGACTGCCGAGCAGTCTAAATGTCCACGCCCCTGCAAGTGTTGAAAATAAAAGCAAATAAACAAGAGCGATTCCGCTCAAATGTCCCTGCACCCAACACCTCACTGTCTGATATTGTAACCCCCCATCACAGTTCTAAAACGCATAACATTAATTTTTTTTTTAATTCCCAAAATAGCTGCCCGTATTTGCACGTGTGTACGCGGGTGTGCCCATTGCTCAGCTACAGTTAGCAATTCTGACATGGAAGAGCATAAGAAAGAATGTTTATGCAAATCACACCAAATAGCAATAGTGTAATGGTAGAGCATTCGCACAAAGAAGAGGCATGCAAGGTTCGAGTCCCACCACTCCCTTTCGTATTTATTTATTAAATCAGTATATGGAATAATACCTAACATATATGTTCAAACATAACTAAAAAGCAGTGAAATGGCCAATGTATCAGTGAATAAAATAAATATTTTAAAGGATCCCAATATAAAATTGCCTGCAGTTAAGCAGCGCTTCACCCAGCGCAATAGAGTTGCCTATAGTTTAACAGTGCTTTACCCAGTGCAATAAAGTTTCCCATAGTTCAATATCGCTTTACCCAGCGCAATAGAGTTGCCCATAGTTTAACAGTGCTTAAACCAGCTCAATGTGTTTGCGTGGACATGTGCGCCGTGCCAACCAGGGCACCGTAGGGCACCAAGGAGCAACATAGAGCAAAGTTGCTTAAATGCAGCCACACCCCCTAGCCTGTCTGGTCAGTATGAAAATAAAATGAATGACAAGGTTCGAACCCAGGAATCTGTGCATCACAAGCAAAGTATAGAACCACTAAGCCATGACAACATAGGGAAAATAGCCACAGTTAACATTCATATACTTACTAATGGTAGTTTAACCATTACTAAGCAGGTCTGCAGTCAGCCGAGAATTTTACAAAACGGCCAATCACAAAAAAATGCGGGAAATGCAGCATATTTAAGCCCCACAGGAGGGAATACATGCCATAACTGATTGTAGCTCACATCTGCAGTTAGAATGTCTGGTGTTGGAAAGGGAACATGCTTCCGCGCGCAACCTTGGGGCATCGAGGAGTCAAAATACATGGTCTGGCTCCTTGTCCACCGTCATGAGTTAAGACTCCTGCAGGGCCAGTTCCAAGGGATGGAGTACAAGGCAGAGACTTGGAACCGGTTAGCTCATGCCACAGGCATTCCTTGGACTGGTGAGCAGGTCCGTCACCACCATGCAGACCTGAAAAGACGAAAGCAGGACTGCCTGAACCAATGGATAAAGGAGGCCCATGGGATGCGGGATGCCCCACAACTGAGTAAGTAGCCATGGAATGCAGTATGTAAGAATTGATAATGGAGTATGTATAATGGATAGGTATGTATAATGGATAGGTATGTCTCAATATTCCTTCATTTACTTTACAGCTGCAGGTGACCGTGCTGTGAATCAGCAAGCCTATGCTGATAGGCTGCTAAGGCTGCACCACCAGGCAGGTTAGGGATTATTCTGCATGTATTGTTATATAAAATATGGGAGAGAGCATGAAAGAAAGAATTGTAGTCCAATAATACAGCCATAAAATTGCCTGAATAAGTTCTCTGCATGTACTGTCAGATAAAAATGTCAGAGAGGCAGAAAAAGAGTGTAGTAACCCATTAAGAAAGGTAACATATGTCTGGAATAATATCTCTTCAGGCACTGTCATATAAAATAAGTGAGTGAGCCTGAAAAAAGAGTGTTCTAACCCATTAATAAAGGTATAATATGTCTTGAACGTGTCTGCCATATACACCGTTAAAACAAATAAAGGAGTGAGCCTGTGGAAAAGTGTGTAATGTCATTAATAAAGGTCTAAAACCCGGAGTGTGTCTGTGTCACAGAATTTGAAATGTTGTTGTACCCTTGCATTATACAAACAGTACTGTTTGAAAAGGTGCTGGCAACCCAGAGTTGTGCAGACCCATATAAAGTGGGTGATGGAAGTGCTAGTAGCTGTGAAACATATATACAGTCCACAACAGGCAGTTACTGGCTGGCATGAATAAGTAAATCTGGCACACATGTAGCATCTTATTTTTCCCCAGAAATGTGAGTGTGTGTCAAGAAATGCAGGGTTCTGTACAAATCAAAGTGAAAATGTCAAGTGAAAACATCCCAGATATGTAGATAAAGAAATATAAATGCAATCAAGAAATATGTAGCAGTAACATCTGCATCCAGGACAGTCAGTATGTCAGATATAGGTCAGGCATATAGTGAACTAGCCAAATCCATTACAGAACCTAATGTATGGTGGCAAGTGTAATAATTCATGTAGGGGATATACACTTGCAGTCACTAGGAATGTAGTATAGACGAAAAGGTAATTATAAGATGTTAACCAAGATTTTTTCTACACCCTATGGTATGTGCATAAACCATGCAATTCCACACCTCACTGGGTATGTGTAATCTTAAATATTTGTTGGGACATATGTCCTATTGTTCTATAAATATTTGCATTCGCGTTGATGCATGTGCCCTGTTTAAACACCACAATCATGGTGGCCTGTTGCTACCAAACATCCCTGCATGCTGTTGGAATATCCACTGTGGTTCAATATATGCATGTGTTATGTTTGCTGTTCAACTGTTGTAACCTTGGTGTGTTGGGTTAATGAGAATATTACTGCATGCTGTTACAACTAATCTGGAATGCTGTTTTGCTTATGTTGTAATTAAACACACCTAATCACAGAACTTATGGGAAGGTCGGTCCCAGCGGACCCACCTGTCCCTCCTCAGCTGGCGAGTGCACCTGGCACCAGCAGGTCCCGTGCCCAGCCTGGGCCCCCCTCCTCCGTTGGTCCTGTGCCACCTTCGGGTGGAAGCACTCCAGGGGATGGGGCTTGTCCCCCCGTGCAAGTGTGGGTGGAGAAGGGCCACATGTCACCCTTCGAAGGTTCTGGGTTGCGGTGTGTAGGGAGATCCAGCGTTCAGTCGCTGATCCCCTACGCCAGCTCGAGGCGAGAGTGGTGCGTCTCACAGGTGAGCCTGCCCATCCTACGCAGCCCCCAGCACAGCCACCCTCAGGGCTGTGAAGGTTCAGTGGTGACTGCCCATGGGTGGGGATCTCAGTTCCACTGTTACCATCTGTGGGCTCATGAGCTTGCGATTTCCAAACATCCGACCTCATCAATTGTGTTCGCCCACCCCATGTGTCATACACCACCCCTGTATGCATCTTGTCTGTCTTGTCTGTTTACCTTCCCAACCTACCTCCCCGGACATGCCTACTTCCTCTACCTCACTTCCCACACTCACCTGAAAAAAAAAAAGGGCAATCTGTACCCACAAAAAAATTACGCCCCATACATAGCTGCCCATTTTGCACACATGTCCATTGGACATGTAAGCTGATAATTAGAATTGGCAGTACAAAATATTTTGTTGTCCTCACCCCTCTCCCAGGGGTGGAAGGCTTCAAATTTCACTCCAAATTCATTGCATATGCACATGCACAGCTGTTGCTGTGAAAGAAATGGGCAGCTATGGACCTTCCCTACACCCGTCTTGCACATCCCGAGCTTGTTTACCTACTGTGTGTCCCTCTTTGTGCCCCCTTTTTCACCACTTTCCTATCTCCCCATTTTCTTTTCTTTAAAAAAAATAGAGCATGGGTTAGCAGGAGTAAGCACTTTTAAGCAGTAGTAAGTGGGATTAAGTGAGTGTGCCCATGTGTACGCTTAGCTAAGCATCACTAAGCTTCTCGCAAACCCACTTACAACTGCTTAAAAGTGCCTTAGTCACTCTTTGGCAGGGCCCTTGTTCTGCTGAGCAGCAAAAGAAAAAACCTCTGCCAGTCTCGAACCCCAGACCATTGACACAATAGACTGCATGAATTACCACTAAGCCACAGCAGATATATAAATAACTTGGTTCTGAAATAAATATATCATGCATTAAAACGAGGGAATGGAAATGGAAATTAGGAATGGTATAACACAAATCCTTTTCTGTGGGTCTTTACCAGCACTGGTTGTAGAATTGCATGACATGACTGTGAAAGGAGAACCAGCCAGCCTAGCAGGGGAATAATGTTACAGTAGCACCTTACAATCACCACACAGTATCAGACCAGGATAAATACTGGCCACAGGAATACAGTGCAATAACCACATTTGTATGGCAGTTAATTGTATAAGTGAGAAAAAAG
Source organism: Protopterus annectens (assembly GCF_019279795.1). Taxonomy (NCBI): domain Eukaryota; kingdom Metazoa; phylum Chordata; order Ceratodontiformes; family Protopteridae; genus Protopterus; species Protopterus annectens. The sequence continues at coordinate 1,771,469,248 of NC_056735.1, read as the reverse complement.
TACATACTCCCATGTATCCTGTGTTAGCATTTGGAGGGGTGTACATATCTACACTGAGATGTGTGTACTGGAAGCAGCAACATTCAGGTTTGAGTACAACATGCATATAACTGGCTACAACCCTAGCATCAGATAAGAGACATATACAAACCTTTAGACTGACACGTGTGTCCAGAGCAAACAAGCATGGGCTCCACCTTGGAAATCTGAAAGGGCTATGCCTACCTAACCTAGCATTTTATAGCAGTGGGCTGCAATCACAGTGAGTAATGCAATCACCAAACAGCAGGCTGCATGCAATTACTGAATGGTGGACAACAATTGGTGCAGAGGCTGTCACATGCACAAGTGCAGATACCTAGAAAAGCAGGCTGTACCTGCAGTCCACACATGCAATTATATCATTGCAGGTGCTGTGAGATAGATAGTGAGAGAGAGAGACACGGACACAGACACAGACTGAGACAGAGACAGAACAGAGTCAGAAACTGAGACAGAAAGTTAAATAGAGGGTGAAAACCCAAAACAAACCACCAAAAAAAAAAACTACAAAACCGTAACACACTAAGCAGGAAATACAAAGCTATATGTAACTCACATGTATGTGTTGGCATGTTGTAGATGTTCCCGAAGAGTACGCTACACACTGCAAATCATCCATGTGTGGCAGCAGTATGTATCTATCTGTATCTGCAAATGTGCATAGGGCAAGGGACATACTGCAAATGTTAGTGAAGGGTGGACAGATATCTGTCAGTGAAGGTTGATATGTTCATATATCCATGTAGGTTGTAGTGTGTGGCCTGGAAGACAGCATGCAGTGTGCAGGAGCGGCCTTAGGTCAACTGGTGCCCTAGGCAAAAGGGCTCCATGGCAGCCCCTACCACACTTCCTGGTGCCCCCATTCTTGTCTTACTACACCACATAAATAGAGGAAAAGCACCCCTGCTAGAGCGGAGCCCTAGGCGGCCGCCAAGTAGGCCTATGCCTAAGGCCAGCTATGGTAGTGTTGATATATGAATGTGCTGGTTAAATGCTGTGGGACAGATTTGTCAGATCTGCTGTGTTACAGCCAGTGAGGCCTGCTAATGCTACAAGGGCTGAGGACACCCACATGCATTCTGCACAACACTGTGCAATTTAATCACATACCTGTACATCCCACAACTGTCACATAAGTGATATCCCCACCATGAAAGGTGGGAACCTTTTTAACCCTGTGCCTTTTTTTTTTATGGTGTGTGTTGGGTTAATGAGAATATTACTGCATGCTGTTACAACTAATCTGGAATGCTGTTTTGCTTATGTTGTAATTAAACACACCTAATCACAGAACTTATGGGAAGGTCGGTCCCAGCGGACCCACCTGTCCCTCCTCAGCTGGCGAGTGCACCTGGCACCAGCAGGTCCCGTGCCCAGCCTGGGCCCCCCTCCTCCGTTGGTCCTGTGCCACCTTCGGGTGGAAGCACTCCAGGGGATGGGGCTTGTCCCCCCGTGCAAGTGTGGGTGGAGAAGGGCCACATGTCACCCTTCGAAGGTTCTGGGTTGCGGTGTGTAGGGAGATCCAGCGTTCAGTCGCTGATCCCCTACGCCAGCTCGAGGCGAGAGTGGTGCGTCTCACAGGTGAGCCTGCCCATCCTACGCAGCCCCCAGCACAGCCACCCTCAGGGCTGTGAAGGTTCAGTGGTGACTGCCTATGGGTGGGGATCTCAGTTCCACTGTTACCATCTGTGGGCTCATGAGCTTGCGATTTCCAAACATCCGACCTCGTCAATTGTGTTCGCCCACCCCATGTGTCATACACCACCCCTGTATGCATCTTGTCTGTCTTGTCTGTTTACCTTCCCAACCTACCTCCCCGGACATGCCTACTTCCTCTACCTCACTTCCCACACTCACCTGAAAAAAAAAAAGGGCAATCTGTACCCACAAAAAAATTACGCCCCATACATAGCTGCCCATTTTGCACACATGTCCATTGGACATGTAAGCTGATAATTAGAATTGGCAGTACAACATACTTTGTTGTCCTCACCCCTCTCCCAGGGGTGGAAGGTTTCAAATTTCACTCCAAATTCATTGCATATGCACATGCACAGCTGTTGCTGTGAAAGAAATGGGCAGCTATGGACCTTCCCTACACCCGTCCTGCACATCCCGAGCTTGTTTACCTACTGTGTGTCCCTCTTTGTGCCCCCTTTTTCACCACTTTCCTATCTCCCCATTTTCTTTTCTTTAAAAAAAAATTAGAGCATGGGTTAGCAGGAGTAAGCACTTTTAAGCAGTAGTAAGTGGGATTAAGTGAGTGTGCCCATGTGTACGCTTAGCTAAGCATCACTAAGCTTCTCAAACCCACTTACAACTGCTTAAAAGTGCCTTAGTCACTCTTTGGCAGGGCCCTTGTTCTGCTGAGCAGCAAAAGAAAAAACCTCTGCCAGTCTCGAACCCCAGACCATTGACACAATAGACTGCATGAATTACCAGTAAGCCACAGCAGATATATAAATAACTTGGTTCTGAAATAAATATATCATGCATTAAAACGAGGGAATGTAAATGGAAATTAGGAATGGTATAACACAAATCCTTTTCTGTGGGTCTTTACCAGCACTGGTTGTAGAATTGCATGACATGACTGTGAAAGGAGAACCAGCCAGCCTAGCAGGGGAATAATGTTACAGTAGCACCTTACAATCACCACACAGTATCAGACCAGGATAAATACTGGCCACAGGAATACAGTGCAATAACCACATTTGTATGGCAGTTAATTGTGTAAGTGAGAAAAAAGTACATACTCCCATGTATCCTGTGTTAGCATTTGGAGGGGTGCGTACATATCTACACTGAGATGTGTGTACTGGAAGCAGCAACATTCAGGTTTGAGTACAACATGCATATAACTGGCTACAACCCTAGCATCAGATAAGAGACATATACAAACCTTTAGACTGACACGTGTGTCCAGAGCAAACAAGCATGGGCTCCACCTTGGAAATCTGAAAGGGCTATGCCTACCTAACCTAGCATTTTATAGCAGTGGGCTGCAATCACAGTGAGTAATGCAATCACCAAACAGCAGGCTGCATGCAATTACTGAATGGTGGACAACAATTGGTGCAGAGGCTGTCACATGCACAAGTGCAGATACCTAGAAATGCAGGCTGTACCTGCAGTCCACACATGCAATTATATCATTGCAGGTGCTGTGAGATAGATAGTGAGAGAGAGAGACACGGACACAGACACAGACTGAGACAGAGACAGAACAGAGTCAGAAACTGAGACAGAAAGTTAAATAGAGGGTGAAAACCCAAAACAAACCACCAAAAAAAAAAAAAAAAAAAAAAACTACAAAACCGTAACACACGAAGCAGGGAAATACAAAGCTAAGGTATGTAACTCACATGTATGTGTTGGCATGTTGTAGATGTTCCCGAAGAGTACTCTACACACTGCAAATCATCCATGTGTGGCAGCAGTATGTATCTATCTGTATCTGCAAATGTGCATAGGGCAAGGGACATACTGCAAATGTTAGTGAAGGGTGGACAGATATCTGTCAGTGAAGGTTGATATGTTCATATATCCATGTAGGTTGTAGTGTGTGGCCTGGAAGACAGCATGCAGTGTGCAGGAGCGGCCTTATGTCAACTGGTGCCCTAGGCAAAAGGGCTCCATGGCAGCCCCTACCACACTTCCTGGTGCCCCCATTCTTGTCTTACTACACCACATAAATAGAGGAAAAGCACCCCTGCTAGAGAGCCCTAGGCGGCCGCCAAGCCTATGCCTAAGGCCAGCTATGGTAGTGTTGATATATGAATGTGCTGGTTAAATGCTGTGGGACAGATTTGTCAGATCTGCTGTGTTACAGCCAGTGAGGCCTGCTAATGCTACAAGGGCTGAGGACACCCACATGCATTCTGCACAACACTGTGCAATTTAATCACATACCTGTACATCCCACAACTGTCACATAAGTGATATCCCCACCATGAAAGGTGGACTGTACGTGTGCCTATATGTACATCCATGTGTACAGCAATGGATGTGTACATGTATGTATAGATATGCATATATATATATATATATATATATATATATATATATATATATATATATATATATATATACACACACATATAGAGTGAGAGAGACAGAGAGACACTGGGTCATATGTACCGCAACAGGTGTGTGGTGACCAAGGCATGGACTGTAGACAAGTGTTGATACTGCAGTGCCATTCCACCTTCCCAAAACAGTGTACCCATTAACTACCACATAGGTAGAGATCTACCTAACAGTGAAGGTGTGATAAGGGAACATGGGACACAGGTGGACAGTAGCCTCCACTTTGATGAAGACAGTGCCACACTACACCTGTAATCTGTCTGTGTGGTATATGTCATGACAACAGGTGTGTCATCCATGGAAGTATAGGGTAGAGTGCTCTCTACTCATCACAATGCCCTGTGTGGTATGTACTTCACATGACAACTGCACCAGGTGAACAGGCCACAGACAAACCTCCAAAAGGGTAATACTGGCTGCAAACAAATGCCCCATGCAGACTGACTCACAAAACCACAACTACACTGTATTACATACTGGCCACACAGAGGTGACCTCTGCCAGACATACAAAGGTATGTCACACCCATAGCTGGGTGACAACCACCATGGCAACATATCACAATCCCTCCGGGATACACGCTCTAGGGCCCTAAACCTTGTCAGCTCACTAAACAGCACATGCTGGAGGGATAGGTTCCCATCTCAGAGATATGCCATACACCGGAATAGACAACATAGCAATAGCAAACAAGGCTCCTCCTTAGCAGTTGTTATAAATACCCTTGATGATTATGTAGGAGATTGGTAATACACCCCAGGAAACATCTCTGTGGTTCAGGTTGGCAGGGGCAAGTGAAATCAAAGTACATGTGTGTCAAAGGCCAGGGTAGCATATGGCTAGGCTGCCGTAGGCCCTAGGGCCAATAGCATATTGCCTACCTATGGCACTATGCACTCACACATGTACTTAATGCAATAACTGCTATGTGAGGTTGAATAAGTGTAACGCTGAATGTGTGCAAGGTCTGTAAAGGTGTGATAGCTTAGTGTGATGTTGTATCTGACATGGTAGTGCCTATCCTAGCTGTGAGGACAGCAACTGATGTGTAATGTACTGTTAGGAAGACATAGTAGTACGGCATATGATGTGACGTAGTTCTCCGTTGATGAATGTGGTGTCTCGATGTAGGCTAAAGCAATATATGTATGCTTAGTGAGTAGTACTGCTGGTGAATCCATCACCAATATGAAGTGTAGTACTACCTGAAGCTGTAGGCCTAAACAGCACAGTATGGTGTGCGTTCTCATTGCTTGGAAACACTGTTATGTGTGTTTCCTGTAGTCTGCACAGAGGACAGAATGCAGGCATAAGGGTGTGTAAGTAGTGGCACACAGTACCATATGGTACACAGGTAATGCTCATCTGTGTTGGCATACAGTGGTGCATTGTATGTTTGCCTGATGTGTGTGTGTGTGTGTGATTATACCTGTACAATGGCTGCAATCATATGTGTGTTACAGGGTAAACGTGTGTATCTAGCAACATATATAGTCTGTTACAGCAGTATGCCACCTATAGTAACAACTGGACACATCTGTTAGGCAGGGCTATGGCACCAATGACTAGGGTGGTTGATTGGTACTACTGTACCTGTACTTTACATCCATTGCAATGGATGACATCTCTGTTCATGCATTGGTGTGATATACACCCCTGTCTTGAGGTTGTGCAATGTGTCACAAACAGTGTGTCGGGTACTGTTGTATAGTGGTGTGATATATAGAGTCTGCCAGGCAGTGTTAGTTAGTTGTGGCCTGAGAACCAATAAGTGGTATTGAATGTGTGCAACCTCTGACAGACAATAGGATGGTATATATGTCAGTAAAGTGATATCTGTGGGTAAAGATGTAAAGTGTACCACAGGACACTCTCACACATATTGTTCATATCTTTTTCAGCCAGATTGCCCACCAACGCAACCCAGCGTACACAGCGGATGAGGAAGAGATGATACTCGACAGCCTATTTCAGCGGTACACAATGCTCTTCTCCAGAAGCAGCCAACACCAGCAGGAGTGGACTGCACTGTGGCAGGTACTTGTCGGGTAAATGACATAGGCATGCATAACCGAACATATGAGCAGGTACACCATCACTGCAGTGATTTAATTAGACAAGTCCGGTGGCATGCATCTGATATCCAAAGACAGCAGCTTGCCACAGGTTGTGGGGTGGCCATTCATCCTCCCCTCACCAAAGCAGAGGAGATGCTCCTAAGCATGGTGGCTCCTGGACAACAGCTACATCAATCTCTGACATGTGTTGTAATGGAGGCCGGAGCCACCCAGCACATCCACCTGGAGCAAGCAGGTAACATGCCCTATCTGTAGACTACAGTTGTGGCCACTGACGAACCTTCTCATATTCTCGTAGGTCCCTTTGGTGTGATGTCAGGGCAGCCGATCCATGCTGGTGAGTGTGTTATACTTGCAATGTTGGTAATGAAATATGCATGTCATAGGTGAGGTCTAGGCCATGTACACGTAACACACCTATGCATAATGCATGCCGTGCATGTTTGCTGTGAGACATTTCACAGCTCAGTAATGTCAGTAGCTGCCTCAATGACATGCAATACACAGAGCATGACAAACAGTTGTGGCAACCCCATAATGCACATTGGATAGGCATAGTTGCAACACCTGTACACAACATGACACATTTATCACATGCAGTACACAAAGTCATGCTACATATGGCATAATCACACTTCAGTATCCCACATGTCATCCACACACACATGATGTACCTCAGGGGTAGAGGCCTATCATGGGGCTGTGCAACACTCTTCAACACATAACACAATCATGTTAGGCAATGCTCCCTACTGGGCACCTCATACACCCATGTACAAAGTGGCTGTGTAATAGTGAACGTATCCACTGCACTGCAGTTCAGGTACAGCATGCTAGGCAGTGGTCTGTCACACAGTAGTAGCCGTGAGTGACCACAAGATGCATGATGATGATGATGATGGCACATGGTACTACACCTCATCCAGTTACAGTGACCACAGTACTACACATAGCAGTCTTTGCTGTGCATCTCATTGTTCTGTGTGTGCAAACATATGCACCTATACATACCATGCATAGCATGTTGTGTGTGTGCTTACATATGCTAGTATACACATTTTGCACAACAGTCACCAATTGTACAAAGAGTCCCATATATGTCCTGGAATGCTATTGGGTGTATAGGTCACATGACACACATTGGATATGTGTGGTGTTTAATGTTGCAGTCGTGTAGCATGCCATGTCATGGCTGGCACCGACATATCTGCAATATGTCCTACACGCACCATAACCACTGTGCAATGTCCATGTTGTGCATTGGGATTCCTTCATATCTACATGTGCCATGCATCCCATGTCTGTACATTGCATGCATTTGCTACACCTGTGCCCACTATTATGTGCTATGGACACAGACACTGTCATCAGACATGGCAATCTATGTGGCACACAGATAACACATGCAGCCATGGTATGTATACCATTGAGTGATGGTGCACATGACATTGCAGAGCAGATAATACTTGCACAACAATGTTGTGTCCATGTACACACTGTGTTCCAGGGTGTAGCCAATCACTGAACAACTACACACATGCATCAAAGCCATGTATAATGTCATTAGATAGGGCTGTCCACACTTGCACTGCATGGTGTTGAGCAACATATGGTCTGCCTGCTGACACGTGTGTGGTGACTGTTTGCCTTGTGATACTGTCACCCACCATCACCCACTATTGTGTTTGTGTTGGATTGCTGGTGTGTGTGTGTGTGTGTGTGTGTGTGCTGTGGTGAGCAGTGTATTTCTGTGCATGTGTGCATGTCTGCATGTGTTCATGTGTTCATGTGTGCATGTGAGCATGTGTTCATGTGTGCATGTGTGCATGTGTGCATGTGTACATGTGTGTATGTGTGCATGTCTGCATGTGTTCATGTGTGCATGTGTTCGTGTTCATGTGCATGTGTGCATGTGTGCATGTGTATATGTGTGCATGTGTGCAGCAGGGAACCTGATGTCTCCGCCACTAATAGTGGAGATGATGAGACATGTATTGTGGCACAGGAAGGTCTGACAGGGTCTGTCGTTGGTCCACCAATCGACAGTACACAGTGGTCAACCCCATCTATGCACACACTCATACTGCCAATACATCCCTCGTCACCAATGGCCGTAGCTGAAGGACAGCATACAGTTGGCATTGACCAGGAGAGTGTGGTACCTATGGCACGTGCATCCCCTCACAGCAGCCATAGCCAGATTACTGGAATGGTACCACATAGGTGGATGTCCAGGGGTTTTCAGGGGAGCACCACTGGTCATATTGCCCCTGGCAGATGTGCCCCCGGAGGTATTACAACCTCCAATATGTTTCAGGCTGTAATGCAGTGTTCATGTATGCATGTGTGCATGTATTCATGTGTGCATGTGTGCATGTGTGCATGTGTACATGTGTGTATGTGTGCATGTGTGCATGTGTTCATGTGTGCATGTGTTCGTGTTCATGTGCATGTGTGCATGTGTGCATGTGTATATGTGTGCATGTGTGCTTGTGTGCTAACATCATGTACAGATTGTAAAGTGTGTTTCCTGTTTTCCTTCCACAGGTGCTGAGTTAGGGGTGGCTGAATGCAGCAGGGAACCTGATGTCTCCGCCACTAATAGTGGAGATGATGAGACATGTATTGTGGCACAGGAAGGTCCGACAGGGTCTGTTGTTGGTCCACCAATCGACAGTACACAGCGGTCAACCCCATCTATGCGCACACTCATACTGCCAATACATCCCTCGTCACCAATGACCGTAGCTGAAGGACAGCATACAGTTGGCATTGACCAAGAGAGTGTGGTACCTATGGCACGTGCATCCCCTCACAGCAGCCATAGTCAGATTACTGGAATGGTACCACATAGGTGGATGTCCAGGGGTTTTCAGGGGAGCACCACTGGTCATATTGCCCCTGGCAGACGTGCCTCCGGAGGTATTATGACCTCCAATATGTTTCGGGCTGTAATGCAGGCACAGGCACGTATGGAATGGTACACCTGACAGGGACTAAGTGCGCAGAGGGCCCATTACACTGCTATCAATGACAGCATCCGTGACCTTGCCGGTGCCATCCGGAATTACACCGAGGTCATTGATAGCCATTGGAGGGAGACATTAGATGTCCTCCACAATGTGTTAGCCATGAGCCCGGACCATTTGGGATGGATGAGAAGCTGACACAGATGCATGCCAGCAACAGCATCAGCTGGCAGTCGTCGCAGATGGACCACAGATCACAGCCGATCCCGTAGTGGCAGTACCATCCACAGCAATGCTGGGGCTGGCCTGTCCATTGACCGTCCTACTAGACCACATGCACATGGCACTGGCCAGTCCCAGCAGGGACATGGGTCCAGTCATCATACCTCTGTCTGATGATAGCACCCAGTCACGGTTGGTACCCGATACTGCCCATAGCACCCCTGCTAGGCACAGGTACTGTGTCAATGGCTGGAGACAGTGATCTGTATGGCCTAGCAAGTACAGTCTGTGGCTGTCCCACAACCACCCATATATGGCAGCCACATGGTGGAGATGTGTGCATGCAGACACACACACATTTACCATACAACTAGGGCTCACACATACACACACACACATTACATCAACATTGGCCCATGCAGTACTGTTGTCCCTCACACACACACACACACACACACACACACACACACACACACACACACACACACACACACACACACACACACGCTGATTGGATGGGTCAATGTCGGGCTCTGGCAAACCTACAACACACCCTGTGCATATGATGAGACCTGTGCCACCTCCTGCCATCTGTCACATTGATGCAGGAATAGGCTAACATGGTTCTGATGCACAGGGTGACATTATAGCAGTGTAGCAATAGTAGCAAGTTGCCAACAGGAAAGTATACTGATATCCTTGTGGGTATATTTGAGCAGGCGTTATGCATCACAGCTCTGATAGTCATTGTAGCATTGTTTACACCAGTGTTAGATCTGAGTATGTATTGTCCACCCATGTGCCACTTGGCTGAAGTGTACAGTATTGCCAGCATATGTTAGTGAGTGGAGAGTATGTGTGCGATGTGTGCATTACAAATTAGCGGGTGTACATCTGTGAACATGGTGTGTGTGCACTGTCTGCATGTACGTGCATTGTGGACACATAGGATGTGCGACATACCCTGTTCTACACGTTGTTAACATCTCATGGTATCTTTCGATGGCCAGTATGCATTCTACTGCAGATATGTACTAACATGGGTACACATGTGTGTATGACATGGGTTGGCACTATGCTGTGGGTGATACCATTGATATCTATCAATGATCTGCAGTCTGGCAGTATACACCACCTCAACAACATGACTATAACCAATCATTAGATGATGTCCTGACAAATGACTCACAGTTGTAGGGAACTCAGTAACAGTTGGATCCTTCCAGTACTATAGTATAACAGTAACCACTGGTATTGACCACCACACATTCCTGGGACCACACCTGTATGGCATATAGCCCTCTTAGGTACATGCAAACACACTAGGGATATGTCCATCCATATCTGGAAATGCATGCATTGGCCTACATTGCATTCCCTGGATGAGACGCATATCCTACACAAGGGTATCATACAGACAGATACCTGTTGTCGCTGTATAGCAGTATGCCGTCTATGGCATAGTCATCCACATTTACTATACATACTATCCTGACAGTACCACATAGGTGGTAGCCCTGAACATGTATGTTGGTTATCAATGTGTACAGACAGACACGTGTTATGTCATCTGTCCCTTGGTATCCACATATCCATAGGTATTGTGGGGTCCCTCGGTGTTTCACATAACACATTAGGGGCTTGCATGCATATCAACCGGGCTGGTGCACACCTATAATGACTGTCCATTATTGCCAGTCGTTGTTGTGTATGAACATGTCTGACATATACCCCGGCAATTACCCTCACTCACAGTACTCTGCAGTACGTGTCATGGGTGTGTGTGGCAGGGATGTCCTTGGCCACGGATCACTACATTGGCCGGTCTTGATGCATACATAGCTATGTGACCTATGATCTGAGAAGCAGCGGCACAATCTGTCGAAGGTTACAAATGTATTCATGTAGTATGCATGCTTCACACCTATGTACTGATTGAGGTAACATGTACACACATTTATTTGACATGCAGATACCCGATGTGTGCAATGCACATACTGTTTGAAACATATGTCATACCGTAGTAAAAGGAAAACCCACACTGCATTGACCACCTGTTGCACACACACACACAGCGTTTGCAGGACTCAAGCCCCTACCTAACTATGTTATGATTCTAGAGAGATACACATTAACATGGCACGCTATATGCAATACTGGGTGGTTTCTGTTCTCCTTGAATAGTTGTAGGATGCTGACATCATCAGACTTTCCAAAGAGGGATGTGCCTCTTTTATTGTGTTTTCACAGTCTCCAAAAAGGCTACTCCTCTCAAAGGAAATCACACACATACACACACACCCCCACACACACACTTGGTGTTTGCAGGACTCAAACCCCTACCTAACTATGTTATGATGCTAGAGAGATACGCATTAACACAGCACACTATTATGTATTACTGGGTGGTTTCTGTTCTCCTTGAATATTTGTAGGATGCTGACATCATCAGACTTTCCGAAGAGGGATGTACCTCTTTTAATGTGTTTTTCCAGTCTCCAAAAAGGCTACTCCTCTTAAAGGAAATCACATACATACACCCCTACCCACACACACACACACACACACACACACACACACACACACACTTGGCATTTGCAGGACTCAAACCCCTACCTATGTTATGATGCTAGAGAGATACACATTAACACAGCACGCTATATGCATTACTGGGTGGTTTCTGTTCTCCTGGTATATTTGTAGGATGATGACATCATCAGACTGGACATAGTAATGCATGTACACATTTTTATGCAATCCCAGGAATGATCCATGTAGGTCGGCAGGTATCAACAGCTTGTACAGGACCCCGTGAGTCTCACCTTGTGTGATCTATCTGTGGACACATTGCCATCCCTTCATATGTCAACACATATCTATGCACAGATTGTTGGTTTTGCGGATACAACATGTGTCTGTGATGTTGATGACGAGCTGTTCAAAGTCTATGTGGGACATGTGTAGCTCTGTTCCATGATGTATGTCCTGGGTGGCTGCCTTGCAGATGGTGTAACATGCTTGGGAACCATGATCTGCACATGAAAATACCACAGTTGTTAGGGTTGTGTGTTTGTCGGTTTCCAATAGCTCTGTTTATGACTTCTGCCATGATGCACTCCATGGCCTTGCAGATCAGACTTTATAGGCTTACTGGACTATACTTCCCATGGTGTGTTGTGCACCCACACATGTGTGGAGTGCCATATGTTGCTGTAAGACATTCGATGGTTCCAGGTCCTATGGAGTGGGTGAGGCTCAACAGACTGTTCAGGTGCAGGGTCTGTTTGTTCTGTAGTGCATGCATGACACATATTGGGAAACAATGTAATCCAATTGCTGCCATGCTTTTGGCTTTGGGGGGAGATGTTCAGCCATTCTACATGTGATATCTCCTGGTATGATGTCAGGGACTATCGTCAGTGGGGGTGGGTATGTATACATGGGCCTGTCTGACAGGATGTCGGCAATGTCAGTAAGGTACAGTTGTCCCAGACTCAGCACACATATGTGAGTACAGTGCTATTTATTACATAGCTGAAGAACATGTCATGATTTTCAGTCTGGACTCCTTCTCAGCTACTCCTTACAAAACACCGACAAACCTGAGCACTAATCCCAGTTATACTCTTTTACACACTTAACACCCTACTGATCCTTTGTGATCAGGCTACAGAATATGTTATCATAATACACTGGAATGTTCAGGGTTCAGTTTCATGTGTACTCTCCAGTCCAGCTAGTGAATATTGTGGTTATGACACAATGTCACATCTACCTCATGTACACAGTCAACCCTCTCCTCCTCACATCACACTCACATATATGTGGGAGATGTAACAATATTAACATACAGGACGCTGAGTTCTCTCGACCCATGACTGGCATAGTCTATCAGGTGTGAGGGTGTCCACACACACCACATATCAGTCTCACATACACTGATAGTCACAGCAAACAAACCACATTATCACACATATACATATTCGGAGGCTCTACATACACTCTGCCTAAGCAGCAGAGACCTCCAAAGCAGACACACATACAACTGCTACCCCCACTACAATGCCCACGTCACACAGTTCCCAATGTCAGTGTGCCACACAGTCACTGCCCTTTGGGCTAAACAACACACCTGATACACTTGTTATAGGTGACACAATGTCAAACACACTATCATCTCAATCACCAGGCCAGACAGGGGAATAGTCACTTTGAGCTGTCTCTCAGGTGCCAGGATCCGCCACATAACACATGCACTGAGGTCAGTCCAAAGCAAGTCCAGGACTGGCTACATTATTGTCCATGCTGGTGCGTACAACCTCAGACATTCCTCCCTGGACCACATGACATGGAACATAGAGGAACTCTGTGATCATGTAGCCCAGCCCAGTATTACCCTGACCTTGTCTAGCATCTTACACTCACCAAGTATGATGTCACAGTATACCAACAAACTAATCACGTTTAACAGTTGGCTAACATATTGGTGTTATTCGAAGGGGATACAGTGTCTGTCACCCTGGGGTGACATGCTCGACATGCCACATAGCTTCCCTATGGACAGCTTGCACCTGTCACCCTTGGACTTTTGAATACTGGCTAGGGCACTTGCTGCCACCATACTGCCCTATTTAAGCAGGACTCAAAGGACAGAACCACCTCCATACATATTACAGAGTACACGACACTGAGGGTAATGCTGCTCAACACCAGATGTCTTACCCACAAATTGCGCCCACTCAGGAATCTCCTCAGTATGGAGGATAGCAATATCTGTGCACTAACAGAAACATGGTTGAGGCTCCCACATGCACACCAGCACTACCAGGTTGTATTTCGTACCATGCTTTCTGACCACATAACTCAGAATGGCCAACACAAATAGGGAGAGTATCCATATACATCACAGATACACATACCTCCGGGTTGGTAGTACTGCAAAATGCATCACGGACCATACATACGCACCTAACATTGTGCAAATCTGCCTTTTGGTTTGTTGCCTGTTACAGACCACACTCCCCAACACAGCAAACTTACTCAGCTTTCCTGGGAACATTGGACCATATGAAGGTCTCCCCAAACACCATTATATTGGGTGACGTCAAATACCCACACATTGACTGTGGATAGTACTCAGGCCCCAACACCCTCGCCCAACAGTTGCTACTATTTTTAAACTCATATGCTATGGCACAACTGGTCACCACACCCACAAGAGGGGACAACATATTGGACATGATCATCACCGACATGGGGACTCTGTGTTCCACACTTGCGATATACCCCTCATTGGTAAGGGCAGAACATACTTTATCTCACTGGACATCCATATCTTGTACCCACACCCAACCTGGGTAATCTTGGTGAACTTCCCAAAAGCAAACGTCACATTCCTCCAAACCACAGCGATATCCATCAGAGACCCTGGGTCAGTGGTAAGTATGGCTCAGACTGCTGAATCCTTTACATACACATTCTATGGACACCTAGTGGATCGCATGGATCGTTACATCCTAAATAACAACTGGACTCACTCCTCCAGTGGCAGTGGACCTGTCTGGTAGACCCCAGCCATTAATACGCTTTACAACAAATGGAGGAAGCTACTACATGATAGAGCACAATCCCAGACAGGGAAGGCATCTGTGATCTGTACTAGCAGACTGCTACAATCACTCGGGTATTTATGTCAGGCACGCTTCTAACGGACAATTGCACCAGACACGTCGGACACTCACAAGGCCTTCTTCAGTTGATTCAGGTACCTGGCTGGACACTCACTGATATGCTGTGTGTTACTGCATACTGACTAAACATACCCTGAACCCACTGACATTGCCATCATCCTGGCAAACAGGTTCAGTGCAGATGTGTCCCCCCCATCCCCCCTAAGGTGGTACTGTCCATACCAACAGAGTGTAACCTTCCAGACATCATGAGTAAACAGGTGAGTGCTGCCCTCCCCACAGTGGACAACACAGCATCAATGGGACCAGACAGTGTCCCGGCCTGTGTCTTACACAGCCTTCATGACAGACGTAACACTCACATTACATTACTGTTCTATATAAGAGTTACTGCAGGATATGTACCCACAGAATGGCATACAGCAATAGTGGTCCCACTCCACTGAATACTGCCACAACAGACCACAGACAATATCGGCCTAAAAGGCTAACTAGCCTGTTCTGCAAATCTATGGAGTGTATTGTAATGGGACTCATGCACATAGACATGGGAAACCTACAGACACTGGGTCCTACATATTACAGCATTGTTGTCGGCAGATCTTGCCTGTTGGACCTGTTCATATTCTTTCAACAGTTACCAGGTCCATCAGTGTTGGGACGGTTGTCGACTGAGCCTGCCTGGACCTTGCACAACCCTTCAACACAATACCCCACTCAGCCATTATGCATAGGCTCAACAGCATCAATATCAACACATGTCTGACACGATGGATTGCTACCTGGAGCAGGGATAGCACACACATGCTAAGTGTTGCAGGTGCCATGTCTGACTATACACCAGTTACACCTGGCATCCCACAAGGCTCAGTCCGGGGACCTCTCTTGTTCAGTATATAGTTGTGTGATGTACAGGCTATCACAGGAGGAATATGGCTGCCCATGTTCGCAGATGACTGCAAACTGGGTGCCATAATCAGCTCTCCTGCTGGCACATGCATACTCATACAGGGTCTCACAGAGATAGGTTGACTGGTGCCTGAGCCATGGCCCATGGCTATATGCCATTAGTTGCATAGTCATCCCCTTTGAGGATGACAAGATGCTCACACATTACCACATAGGTTGTAATCCATTACATGCAGTAGTAGTTGTTCGGGTTTGGGGACATGACCTGTTCGTACTCTCGCCTTTGACAATCCTATTGCCATAGTGGTTAGACAGTACTTCTACATAGCCCACCATATCCCACATGGTTTCACATGTTGATCACGTGTGGTCATTGTGCCCCTATACTCTTCACAACCATGCCTGGTTACTATGCCACCTTTGGGATGTACCTTACCTGACACCTGCAGCAACTGTAATGGCTACAAATGTTACTCTTCGAGCAGATGTAGGGATACACACAGATGCCCTGCACAGTTCCGATACAGTAACTCCAGCTATACTCAGTCACTTACCACCTACACAGATGTGTTGTGTGCCTGTAGTTGAAGGCAATATCTGACCCAGACTTACTGGACATGCTCCACCTCAGGATATCCGACTCCCTTGCTTCTACACACTCCAGGGACATATACCTCAGCACTGATGTTAAAAGGACATGCTGGGGGGACAGATTATTATCAGAAAGCCTCTACTCACTCCGGAGTGTAGTCCTGGTTTTGCATAGGCAGAGTCACCCACTGACCGCCTACAGGTGACATCTTGACAAGTGGATGGGTGATCGCATGTTTACCCATGGGATATCTTCTGTGTCCCTGCTAGACAGAGGCACAATATACTGAACGTAAATGGGCTATCTTGTGTGACCTACTATTCACAGGCACAGTGATCTGATTTGACTGGGTTGCAGTAGCCAAACACACTCTGGCTATGCTTGTACATGCCCTAGGGCAGATAGCCTAGTATCAACCTCTGAACCTGTGGTAACTTTCATGATGCACAATGTTTATTGCTGATGCTGTTTGCAGGTTTTTATCATCTTTGCCTTCACACTTTATATGAACCGCTTAGGTATCTGCAGAACATATTTGCTTATGGCAGGGTTCCACTATATTATATACATGTCCGTTGTCATATAAGTGTGTGCACAGGGCAGATTGCTGCATAGTGAGAGGTTCCTGGGTTAACACATGCAACTGCCTGCTATGTGTGGCCCAGTGCTTTACTCCAACATGGCCTAAGTGTGTGAGCATGCCCAGTTCAGACTGTCAGTCTTCTGTTGCCTGATATTTGTCTCAAAAAAAAAAAAAAAAAACTATGAACCTATGTATTCAAGTATGTCAGCATGCCCAGTGTGACCGTTCAGTATGTTGCTGTCTGAGGTCCACTACATTTGTTGATGTATGCCTACATGTCCATTATTAACATTTGTACTGTGTGTGTTGAAAGTCAGGTTCTATTCTTACTGCAGGACTCACCTTTGTGTCATAACTCGACAGGGATTATGCTGTACCTGCAGGGTTTCCGTGAAATACTTTGCATAGACTTATCAACATTTCTTCATACAGGCTAACCACTACACTACTGTCATCATTTAGTGGTTCAGTACTATGACTATAGTGCACAGTATCCTGGGTTCGAGGCCCATTGCCACTTATATTTTCATACTGAGCAGACCAGACTGCTTAGGGGCCAGTAGAGCATATATGAGCATGTTGGCTTTTGTTCAGCTATACCCTACCTAGACCCAGCTTGTCCAACATTGCTCAATATTAACCATCATTGCTGGACATTGGCCAATATTTCTCTACATTGACCGCATTTGTAGTAGTTGGTGTGTGCGATTTTGTTTACATTGACTTCATGATGGTAAATGCTGTTTAGCACTGCTTTATATTGCTTAACACATGGCAATCATGCATCAGGTGTTGATGCAGGGCTGTCTATATCGGATGCACATACTACACTCCCTATACATGTTTGAAAGCAGGTAGTGTCAACGTAGGCATCCCTTTTACTATATGTGCGGGGAGTAGAGTTCCTACTGAGCCAGTGTATGTGCTATGTGTTGCATCTTTGCCAAGGCCAAAGCATACTGGGCATGCCTCCTTCTGCCTACTTGGGCAGGCTCAGGTTGTTCCTCCTCTGAGTCACGCTCTGCCTGTGATGACCTTGGCAATGGTGGGGGGCTGTTTGGCCCAGGCCTATGTTGGTCCTGTTGCAGCTGTTTTCACAGGATCATATTATGTAGCATAGCACATACCATGACAATTTGGGTACATGTAGTTGGTGAGTACTGCAAGGCTCCACCAGATGTGTCCAGGCACTGGAACCGTGACTTGAGCAGCCCAAACACACGCTCGATTACATTTTGTGTTTGTGCGTGTGCCTCATTATGGCGTTCCTGTTCAGGTGTGTGTGTGCGTTTCTGATGGGTGTCATCAGCCACGGCTCCAGTGTGTAGCCAGCATCCCCCACTAGGTGACCATGTGGGATGTCCCCATTGGCAAATGTCTGGTACAGCTGCGTCATATGCCAGATATGGGAATCATGGTAGCTTCCAGGGCAGCCTGCACACACATTCAGTATTATGCCCTGGGCATCGCACACAACCTGGCAGTTGATGGAGGGGAAGCCCTTGTGGTTGAAGTAGACCCTACCCCACTCACCGGCTGGTGCTTTGATGTATATGTGCATGCAGTCTATTGCACCCACTACCTCAGGGTATTCCGCTATTTGCTGGAAGAGACACATATTGCTGGCCAATACCTCGCGGGAATTGGGGAAATATACATAATCACCGACATGTGCTGACATGGCATCCAGGAACTGGTGCAGTACCCTGGATACTGATGCCTGTGATATCCCCATCATATCCCCAGTTGGTCTCTGAAAGGTACCTGTTGCTAATATTCTTAGGCCAACACATACCTTAGTTTCCACTGGGATGGGTTCCCCTCTGTTGGTTCTGTGTGTGAGGCGTGGCCTGCACAGCTCAACAATTTGCTGCATGAGGTCTCTGTCCACTCTATAGTGCTCCACTATCTCCAGCTCATGTAGACCATGGTAGGTAATCCTGGGCCTGTACACTCTTCTCCATCTCCTCATTGTGGGTTGTCCAGCAGCATTTGCATTTTCACCACCTTCAGCATGTTACATATGTCGCCTTATAACAGCAATGGCAGCCCCTAACATTTTTTGTCTCAGTGAAGCCTTTTCAGTTTTCACTTCTATTAGCCTACTGCAGTGTTGCAGTGTCTCTTGAGAGAAACATAATGGACTGTTGTTTGTAGAGTTTTAAGTGCTGGGCTGGGCTGGGCTAGTGTTCTGCCTGGGTAATTGCCTGATTCTGATTGTTTTCACCTGCTAGCTCTGCTAGTACTCCCGGGTAACTTCCACTATTTGGTGTGCTTCCTTTTTCCTTACTGCTTCCTCGGGTGGGGGGAAGCGCTGAGCACACAAGTGCAAACACACGCACATTAGCTCATACGGGCACACACATGCTTACACGGACTTAAACTTGCTTATTCTTGTTAAAATGCACGCACACCGGTGCAAACGTGCTTACAACTGTTTACACAGCCTTACATATGCTTACTCAAGCCTACACGCACACATGCTTACACGCACACACACTGTCTTACTCAGGTTTACTGGCATGCACACGCATGCAACTTTGGTGTTATCCACGACATACACCTTCGATTTCTTGACTTTACCTGGCCTACCTGTTGACACACCTCTTTCACTATTATGTAAATGCAAGCTGACACATGTCACTCTGCTCCAATGAGCTTCACTCCTTTCATACATACCCCCCTCATGATGTCACCTATTTTCTACTCTGTTACTCCCCTTATCCTACTCCTACACTCCACTGACTGTGCTCATTTGCTATGTAAACTTACGATTCACTATCATAACTCGCATTTGCATAGGATTGCCTACTAATGCTTAGTTACATCTCTTAGACTGAGCTTCCCCCCTTAGCAACCTCTACTCGGTAGCCATGTTTATTCAGCCTGCCATTCCTTTGCATTGTAAATTCATTTTAGCTATGAAATCCACATTTGTGGATCTTAATTATTAATTTTCTGCTTTTTAGGGCGCAGCGCATTTGTGTGATGCTGTGCTACAGTTAAACCCCAGAGATCGAGATAAAAAAAAAGTTATTTTATTTTTAATTTGCATCACTTCCCGTTGACAATGGCTGTATTTTTGGCCATTGGCATGCTTCCTCCTGTGAATGCATGCTTTTTTTCCAGCTGACACAGGTCCATTTTGCTATTTGCAGAACCGTACTCAGTTATCAACCAAGTACATTTCTGCAAATAACACTACTCCTACTCGGACAGGTTTGGGTTTCCTGGATCGCAAATTTACCTCATTTGCATGGCTTTTGCCTGCAATTGAGGTAATTTGCATATTCCAGCCCTGTCCGTGTAGGACTAGTTTGGAGAGCTCAGTTGCACACCTCTACCGGCTGTTCCTGGATCGCTCGGCGGACATGTTGGCTGCATGGAGTCTTACTCTACTCTAAGACTCCACGCAAGCCTTCATGAATCCGGACCATTATTTATACAGAAAATATTTAAAATATTTTATTATGTCCCTTGAGAGTGATGCTCAATGTCCAAAAGTGGCATTACAAAGAGTGACCATAATGCTGGTTCCTTCTTCTATTTTGTTTGAAGAATTAAGAAGAAACTATATTAGATTTGCATTAAATGGTTCTCCTGCGGTAAGAATTAGTTGCTGTATGTACTATGCCCCATGGGCTTATAGATAGTCAACAGTCCTTTCTTTTCCTGGTGATTCAATACTTTTCCCCAGTTGTAGCCATTTTCCCTACCTCCATTATTATTAAAAAAGAAAAAAATGGAATTGCTTAGTGGTATTACCATTTCTAGTTTTGGTCTTTAAGAATTCAGCTCTTATGAGGTCCAATAGGCCAATGTGCCTTTATAAGTTCTTTCGATAACATCTCAGCAATGAAATGACCAAACACATTATCCAAAACTGATCAAAATGCTAGATTCATTAAGCAACATCTGTCTATTTGTAAATATTGAGCAATGCATTCATTTATTGGCTATTTTCATCCTCTTTTTTTCTGCACAACAACAAGCCATTTTATTAAACCTGGCTGTCTCTCATTTGGTATCTCTTTGTTTGCTGTTGTATTTATAGTATATTCAGTCCTCCCTTTTCAGCAAAAAGGCATATTATTTACTCAGTCTGTACCTTTTTCTTTTCAGATTTGTCTTAACATTTCCTTCTGGTACATTTAGAACACTTTTACTTTCTTTTGTGTTTTCTTACAGTTTGTAAATGCCCTGCATTTCCCGTTAGCCACCACCTCCAAATCTGACTCTTTTGAGAACCACAGGGTCTGACCCTCCCCCCCAGTCTAGTTTTGTATATCAGTTTTACACCATTACCCTACTGCTGGACAAAGACCGAATGCTCCAGCTTCCATTGCTTGAGATTCAACCCATCAAAGAATGGAGTTCCTCCACAGCAAATCACTGTTGGTGAGTTGTGCCAGCATGATGTCCTTTTAGGGGGAATTTCCACCTGTTTTTAGTTAGTGTTACCTGTGAAATTGCTATATATGTATACTGTGGAGCTGGTTTATATAAGTTTGGGGTTGTGAGGGGGCTTGCCCCCACAATGGAAGGTAGAGTGGGCCTCTTAAAAAATGTTTTTTGACAGGTCATTTTTCACAAATGCTCAGTGTATTCACTTTCGACCACTCCTAGTGAAATCATTTCACACAGAGGCTTCTTACTTCTGTGGTCAAAATTTTAATGGATTACAATTGTTCCTTCATGTCACAATGTTGCCTGTTAGCTAGAGCTTTTGTGAATCATTGTACCACTTTGTTAATGTCTGATGCTCTAAAATGAAGTGCTCCCAGTTTAATTTGCTCCATTCTACATATTTAAGTTGATGGCATGCTACACTAAATTAAATGGAAAGCTTAAACATGTCCCATTGATAGTGGCACTAATGGCATCTGTTGTAATGAGTGTGATAGTTTGTCAGATAGATAAAGACCCCACACACAAATGATAAAAGGATGTTGAGGACAACTATGATGATGATGATGATGATGCTGACTTAAAAGCCTAATATGTTAGCAGGTGAAAAGCTTTGAACCCAGTAGCCTTGGCAGAGCTGCAGCTGGCTCACTGGATGCTTGGAGCCTCTCTCTGTGTATGTCACCTCATAAATGGTAGGCTCAGGAGTGAACAAAAAATCCCTTCTGGCCCTTTGGTTGTATTTCTTATTTCAAAAAGAACATTAGTATCATTCTGTTTTACCACTGTTTTACCACTGCTGTGCTAGACACTGATTCCACCATATGCTAACCCTTCCAATTTTGTAGAGGCACCAGAAAAGAAGGCAAGGTACAGAACTTATAGAACTTCATGGCCAAATAAATACACCATACCTCTCCCAAAACTCAAAAGTACATGCAGGTAATTACATGGTGACTACATGCTGCATTCTTACTGTTGTTTTTATGTTTGCATCAGTCCTTTCCGGATTCTGTAAATCCATGACTTTAATTAATGCATTGCCATATAGTGTCTATGCAGATTACAATGTGCACTACTTAACGTGGAGCTTCTGTTTTTGCTTCTTCAATCCCCAATGAATACTTCTCACAAGTCTAATCTGAGTAGAATTATGTAAAACTACTCAGTAACATTAAGTCAGAATTTTACAGCTGTACATATCTGTACTCGCTCCTCTATAGACAAAAGCCACAATTCCAAAGAATAAATTGTCAAAGTATTTATATGTTTCTAATACATTTTCCTGTCATTACACTAGCCGATTTCTAGATAAAAAGAAAAACAGTATTTTCTACATTTTGTGATAGCTGATAATTTATAATACCTATTTGTTATGTACATTTCTCTTGTATGTGCTATGTTTCCACCTTTGACCTGGGTAGTAGCTGAAATGGATCAATTTGAATTTGGCTACTTTCCCACTAAATAAAATAAATAAATATAAATTTATTTATTTATTTATTTTATTTTATTTATTTTACATTTGTTAACCGGGACAATCCGACTGGACCAGGTCCATTTACAGCGGAGGTCCGGGGAGAAAAGCTCCACATATATTAACAGAAATACTAGAATTTAATACAGAGTAGTAAAAAAACTGATAATAACACATTATAACAGCAAAAATCCAACTAGTAAGACAGAAATGTAAAACAGACAGGATACAACTCAGAAGTTGAACAGACTAAATACATTTAGCACTGAGAGTCATGACATACATCTTGTTAAAATGAAGTACCTATATTAAAGGGATAAAGAAAATATTGGAAGTAAACAACTATAGCATTTACTTTAGGCAAGTAATAAGCCTTTCAACTTTCCACAGAGTTAAGCAGTGTTTTTAGGTTATGCATGGGCAAAGCCAGGTGCTTATGAGATATGATTTTAAAGAGCATTGCTAGCCCTAGAGATGCATGGAAATGATTTGTCAGTAGAGCGGAGTGTACGATTTGCTGCATAGTAGGTAAGTAGTTGACTTAGTGATGGGGTTTTATCAGGATACTTCAGAATGTTATAGGCAGTAACCAGTTGGTGGTAACTTAGTAGTTGAGGAAATTCTAACCATTCTAAGTCCCTTAGAGCTAGACAATGATGGGATCTGAAGGTGGCGTTGTTAGCAAATTTGGAAATATTATTATAGCACGACTCAAGTTTGTCAAGGTCAAGTTTTCTGATATGGGTAAGAATTGGTGCAGCATACATTAGTGTGGACAAAAGGTGAGTTTGGGCTAGGGTGATCTGTGCTTGATCTGAGAGGAAGTCTTTGAGTCTGTAAAATGAGCACATTTTTTTATGAACATTTTTGATGGTTTGAGAGATATGGACATCAAAGAAAAGGTTTTTGTCAATCACACCACCGAGGCATTTGCTATGGGCAGACGGAGAAATGATAGCACAATTTTTGGAAGTAAAAGAAAAGGAAAGAGGAGCAGACTTTGATTTGTTGGGGGTAAATAAAAGCAATTTAGTTTTATTAGGGTTAAGGATGATTTGGATATTTCTGATCCAACTTTCCACAGAGCTAAAGGATTCCTAGGCCTGTTGTTGGAGAATGAAAAGAGAGGGGGCTGAGCAGATTAAAAGTCGAATCATCTGCATACTGTATGAGAGTGGCATGCTGGGTGGAGGTATGTAGATTGTTAGTGTACATAGAAAAGAGAAGTGGTCCCAGTACTGAGCCTTGTGGTATGCCTATGAAAGTTGAAAGTAGAGGAGATAGTGCCCCTTGCCATTGGAGAGATTGTTGCCTATCAGCTAGATAGTTTTTGAACCAGGCAATAGTAGAAGGGGCAAAGGATAGGGACACTGGTGAATCTAATTTTAGGGGGTGTGAGACCATATCAAATGCTTTGGAAAGATCCAAAAATATAGCAGATGTATAGTTATAGTAATTTCTGTGCTGTTTTGCTAGACTGGTAAAGAAAAGAGCAGTAGTTGTACTGTGGTGTGGCCGGAACCCCTGTTGTGTGGTGGAGAGGAGTTTGTGTGTGTTCAGGAAATACATGACTTGACAGTGACGTGACAGTCCTTCTCTAGCAGCTTGGAGATGGGAGACAGAATAGCTATAGGATGGTAATTAGAGAAGTCATAGGAATTACCGCCTTTATGAAGAGGAGTAATGTAAGACACTTTCCACAGTTGAGGGATGTAGGATTCTTTTATGGAATGGTTTATGAGGATAGAAATGGGGTAGGATAATGATTCTGCAGCTAGTTTTAGGAAGTTGGCAGGTAGATTATCAGCTGCAAGGGTGGTAAGTTTTAATTTCAAAAGTAGTTTTTTTAATGTTGGAGGTGGGAACAAGTGAGAGAGTAAAGGGGGGGATGTTACCTATACACTTAGCTAGGATATGTGGAGGGCTGTTTTTGGACAATTGGCTGGATAGTGCCATTATGGATTCTGCAAAGTAGTGATTAAATTGTGAGGCTATGTCTATGTCGTCATTGGTGGAGTTGGGAGCTGAAGTAGTAGTTTTGCCTGGTTTAATTAGGAAGTTGATAACTTGCCAAAACGTTTGAGGATTTTTTGAGTGTTTTGTTTGTACAGTAAGAAAGTTCTGTTTATCAGGTTTAGTTTGTATTTTGGCATGATTCCTAAGCTGTTGGTAGTGTTGTTTGGCTTGAATGGTATTACTCCTCTTCCAGATTTTCCAGGCCTTATCTCTGGACTTCAATATGGCTTTTGTATCCTTACTTAGCCATGGTGCATAATTAGTCTTAACTCTAATTTTCCTGATAGGGGCAACTCTATTAAAGACATCAGTGAAGGTACTATTAAAGTAGTCAACTGCCTGATCTAAACCAAGAGAAAGTAGTGGCTCCCAGTTATATCATTTTAAAATAATGTTTAGATCCTGGGGGTTTAGGTTGTGGTCATTTTGGATTTGTCTATAAGTTATGGGTTTAGGTATGTTTGTACGTTTGCATAGTAGGAATGTAGGGAGGAGGTCACTAATACTATCTGGTAGAGAGCCTGTCTGGTAGTTCTGCTTAGGGCTACTGACCAATGTCCAATCAAGGATGGATTCTTTTTGGTATTTTTTGTCAACTCTAGTGGGTTCCTGAATAAGTTGAGAGAACCCACAGAGATTTATATGCTTAGTGGGACTGTTAGAATTGCAGGCCAACCAGTCAATATTCAGATCACCTAGTAGGATTGATTAATGTGGGAGATTATATGTAGTCCATTGTAGGATTCCCTCAATTATAGGAGAGTTATTTCCTGGAGGAATGTAACAGCAGAGAATATAAATTTTTTGTTTTTGTTAATATACAGGACAGATGCAAGGGTTTCAGTATTATTCAATTTAGGTACAGTGGAATGAAGAGGTTTAAGGTTTAGCATGTTTTTAAAGAGAATTGCAACTCCACCTCCATTTCTACCCACTCTATCCAGTCTTAAGATATTATAACCTGGAGGGAGGATTTCTTCATTTTGGGTAGTGGGTTTTAGCCATGTTTCTGTTATGGTCAATATGTCAGGAGTGTAGTGGGTTATGAATGCATGCAGGTCAGGTATTTTGTTAGATATACTCCTTGTGTTGATATTAAGAATTAGTAGATCAGATATCTGTTTAGATTTGAGTATAGCTGTAAGCAGACCTGAGTTTGTGTTTATATCACCTGAGAGAAGTCTTTTTGTGATACATAAAATATGTTTGATTATGTGGGTTAGTTCTGTGCTGAATTTAGATGTTTTTCTACTACTACATCTTGGTAAGTAGGCCATGTGTATATATATATACATTATTGTGGTATCATTAAGTATTGTAGAGGAGATGAAAAAGTTTGTGTGTATTTTAGTAGATGTGGAAATATGTGTTGTGTGGAATGTATTGTCTAGTGATATATTAGTATGTATAGATGTGATGTAGGCTAGTGTTGTGAGGAATAGTGAGAGAGATGTTACTGTAATAAATAGTAAATAAAGTGTATAAATAAGTAAATAAATAAAGTGTATAAATAAAGAAATAAAAGATATTATACCATGATCCCCCCAAAACGTGCACGCTGATTGGCCAGCGTGCCCGTTGCAAATCGAGTTATACTAATGGAAAAAGGTCCGGTCGCCCGGACTTTTTTCCATTAGTATAACTCGTTTTTTTTAAACACTGTCTCGCTATGTTAAATGGGTTTAACATAGCGAGACAGTTTTAAAATAAGCAACGGAGATCTCCGTTGCTTATTTTAAAGCTGTCTCGCCATGTTAAACCCATTTAACATAGCAAGTGTTAAAAGCAACGGAGAAAGCAAGATCTCCGTTGCTTTTTAGTGTCTCGCTATGTTAAATGAGTTTAACATAGCGAGACAGTTTAAAATAAGCAACGGAGATGTCCGTTGCTTATTTTAAAACTGTCTCGCTATGTTAAACTCATTTAACATAGCGAGACATAAAAAGCAACGGAGATCTTGCTTTCTCCGACTTTACCCACAGCTCTGATGTACTGCGCAGCGCAGTACATCAGAACTGCCGGATGCCAGACATCTGCGGAAGGGCAGTAAACAGGCATTATACTATGCCATTATTTAAGAAAAGTAATAGTTTCTTTTCTTAAATAATGTCATATAATAGCAATAACCACTTCTGGGTGTGGGTAATGCTAAATTTACCCACGGTTGGCTTTGTTTGGTTCCTCGGGCCAGCCCTCGGGACCAAACCACGCCAACCGTGGGTAAATTTAGCATTACCCACACCCAGGCGTGGGTTATTGCTATAATAACCACTGCCCAAGCCTGCTTAGTTTCTTACTATCATTTGCATTAGTCAAAATACATGATATGAACTATGACCTCTGATATTCATTCATAAAGAATCACATTAAGCAAACAGCAGTCTGCCCATGGTCCAGAAATAGGAAAATAGCGAGGCGGATAATCAATCAGTCCTTTGTTACTCCTTAGCACAATCTTGACGTTTAAGTCTTTAGTCAATCAATTCTCTGACTAAAGTGTGTTGTGAAGAATGCCCCCATAATTATTCTTACCCCAATAACTACAAATTCAGGTAAGCAGGTTAGCACCCACACAAAAAGTATGCAGTTTACTTATAAAAGCAATACTGATTAACAGCTATGGAACACACTGAATGAAAAGAAGAGGTAATATGATGGAAAGAGAAGAAACTAGATTTTTCAAAAATTCCCATTCCCAACCATAAGCTCAGGTCTGCATCTAAGCAGAATGCATTAGCATTAACATATCAGATTGAAGAAAGTACCACAATTACTTATGTAATATGCATATTATGGGCCTATGGGTTTCTTTGCCTCCAGAAAAAAACTACTGAAATGTATGAGGCAGCTATTATATGACATGAAATACTGGATTGTATAAGCAGAGGTGCACTGTTATAAATATGTAAAGCCTTATAAAGCCGAGATGATTTGTTGTATTCAGAGGCTATTCTGTTTCTTTTTTTGTAATGTACAAGAAGAAATCTATTGTTAGTATGATCCATGCACAACCCCTACCTAACCCCTCCCTCCCCTGATTTAGTAGTGAATCATATCACAAACTGACACTCTTTGGTTTTATGTCTTCATTTAATATACAAAACTCTTTTAATTAATTTGACGGTGCAAGATTTTGCATTGAGAAAATCTTTTAGCTTCACCATGTCATTGCCACTAGAAAATAAAATTGTCATTCCCATTTTTATATTGCAAGAACAATCCTGCTAGAATGCCACAGAAAAATGGCATGAGTGTTTATGCATACTAATTTCTACTTCCAGCATTCAGAGTATTTTGTGGTACTCAGCATTCCATTTATACCACATGATGTACCTTGTTACTGAGAGCTGCCTAGTAGAGATATCTGATCGGTTCTCATCAGCCGTGCCCAAGTACAATGACATACAGAAGTAATGTTTTCTTAGGCTGCTGAATGTACATTTTCAACAGTATACTCAAAGCTTATGCTTTTCACTAATAGCAAAGTTCCTGATAACCCCCCCCCCCCTCACCATCTACTCAGACAATAAAACTAAAATTGCACCTGTTCAGCATACCAAACTCCTTGGAGTCACAACTGACAGCAACCTAAAATTTGACAAACACTTTCCTCTAACTATCAAAAAGGTCCACATTAAGCTAGGGTCACTATACAGACTCATGCCATATCTAACCGAGGCCACTAGACATTCTATAGCTAGGACTCATTTACTCTGTACCCTTCTATTTGCCTCACCAATATTCATTAATCCCAGAAAATCAGAGTCCTACTGTAACAAAATCAGAAGATTTGCTACTTAGCTCCCTTACAGATCACATCACTGCACAGCACTTCATAAACTAAATTGGATTGAATTACCCAGTCTCCTATCCCTCGACCAACTAACTTTCATTCATTCCATCTTCCACTATTCAGACAACCGTCCAGCATTCAAGAACTTACTACAGCCCTACTCATACGGCAGGCCTCTAAGATCCTCCAACTAACTACTACTCAAAGTAACTAAATCTAATAATTATTACGGTAACTCTCTATTCTCCCAGTAAATATAGAAGTCCTGGAATTCCATGCCTCAGACAATTCTAAACTCTAGCCACTACACAATCCAACATTTTACTCATTGGAGACTCCATCATGAGCCACACTGGTGTCATTCTCACCAGGCTGAGTAAGGAAAAAGGTACGGTTAGTTGCTTATCGGGAGTTAGGATCTGCCACATTACGCATGCACTCAGGTCAGTGGACCACAGTTACCAATATGACTCAGTCGTCATCCATGTGGGAGTAATAACCTGAGATGTATCTCCCTAGACTATATGAAGAGAGCCATCATGGAGCTCTCAGAATATGTGTCTCAGGCTGGTATGAGCCTAGCATTGAGCCGCATTTTACCTTCTCCATGGTGGATGCCACAATACAAACAAAAGGTGATTGACTTTAATAATTGGCTTAGTTTCTAGAGTCATTCTAAGGGAGTGCAATATTTGTCAGCATGGAAGGAGATGGTCACTAGATCACACTGCTTTGCCAGGGATGGTCTGCACTTCTCTCCTCTAGGCTTTCAAATATTAGCTAAACATTGTCTTATCCCATAGTGCCTTATTTAGGAAATGCCATACTGAAAGTACTTCTGACATAGCACATCAAAACCAAGAAAATCTAAAGGTATTACTGCTCAATAGACAGGCACAGCAGATCAGCAAGAGATGTTTATTTTCACTCCACGAACAAACCTCACAGTACAGAAACAAAAACAGTCACGCTGCTACAGTTCTCAGCGCATTTTCGTCGACATGCACTTCACCAGAAAAGCTAAACAGTGCTCAGTGTGCTAACTTTATAAGTCAGATGTTATTTGAATCTACCAATGGTGTCTCCTAACTAATTAAAATGTTAATACATTAATACAATACTGAGCACTGTTTAGCTTTTCTGATGGAGTGCATGTCAATGAAAACACACTGAGAACTGTAGCAGCGTTATTGTTTTTGTTTCTGTACTGTGAGGTTTTTCCGTGGAGTGAAAATAAACATCTCTTGCTGATCTGCTGTGCCTGTCTTTTGAGTTTACCAGTGTGAGTTTGGGCACATTGACAACTTATTTTTATTTATTACTGCTCAGTGCTATTAGTCAAAAAAAAACTCCAGTCCTTAGAGGCTCTCTTTACCCTAGAGAATGTTGATGTCTGTGCAGTCACTAAGACATGGTTTAAAGCCGCAGAGATCACACCAACAGTGCAAGGTTATAATGCCTTCCACACATTTAGGCCAGCTACTTCACAGGCAGGGACTAAAGGTGGAGGTGTCTCTATTTACATCAAAGATAAATATACGTCAAGGCTGGTCAAACAGGACAATGCAGTTGAGCTGCTCCATGTTCAAATCACCATAGGTAAAATCTAATACCACTTCCTTGCACTCTATAGGTCCCCCTCAATAACCCAGAAACCCCATAACATGTATTTAAATTTACTGGAAATACTAACCATCCAACCTAATACCATATTCATGGGTGACTTTAATTACCCCACTATTAACTTGGAATCCTATATGACAGCCGACGTACATGCATAGGGATTCCTGCATTTTGTAAACACAAACTCTCTGGACCAGATAGACCAGGCAGGGGTGCAACCATACTGGATCTGGTCTTCACTGATATGGAAGACTGCTGCACACACCCCTACTCTAATGCCTTCCCTGGTGAGGTCAGACCACAAAATGGTCTCCTTTGAAGTAAAAAATAAAACCTGGATTCCCAGCTAAACCTGTAACTATACTAAGGCTAACCTCCTGCTATTAAGTGAGAACCTGGCAGAATTTTAAACCCCATAAACCCTGAAAACACTGCTGCCTGTGCAGAACTCTTCACAGAAACCCTGTACAAGCATGTTAATAGCTGCATAGACGCAGCTGTACCCACCAGAAAAAAGTGCAGAACTAACTCAAAAAACAAGTAACCCTGGTGGGATCACAACATCAATCGGCTGTACAACAGGATGAAGAAGATCATGGCAAAAATTAGGAGATGCAGCACCCAGCAGGATAAAAGCACTCTCATCAAACTAAACAAATAACTCAGAGGACAAAAAATGTCTACCAAAGCCAAATTTGAGGTAAGTTTGTCCTCCCAAGCCAAGGACAACCACAACGCGTTCTTTAGCTATATCCACAACCTCAAAGGCAATACTCAGTTGTGTGCAGAGTTCACTGTAAATGGAGCCACCTATACTGAGCCAGAAAATATAGCAAACTTCCTGGCTGATGAATTCAGCTCCAACTTTACCCCTCTCTTCCCCTCAACCTTCCCCCTACTATCACTAGGGAACAGGTCCTTGATGTTCTCTCTAAGACCAAGAACACTGCATCAATGGGCCCAGACAATATCCCATGACCAATCTGGGCCTCTGGAATTTCTATTTAATTGTAGCCTCCAAACAGGCTTTATGCCACAGGAATGGAGAAAGGCAACAGTCATCCTTCTGCACAAAGGTGGGCCATCTACAGACCCTGGAAACTACAGACCCATAAGTCTCACTAGTCTTATATGCAAAGCCATGGAAGAATTATCATGGAGATGATCAGTAGAGATATAGTAAACCTCCAGACACTGGACCCAACTCAGTTTGGTTTCGTCAAGGGCAGATCATGCCTACTCAACCTGGTGAACTTCTTTGACAGGGTCTCCAAACCAATGGATGAAGGCAAAATGGTTCACACTGCCTACCTTGACCTGGCCAAGGCACTTGACACAATACCCCACTCGGGCATTGTTGACAAACTCAAGAGGTTAGGTACAAACCCGTATGTCACCTGGTGGAGTGCCAACTGACTCACAGACAGGATCCAGGAAGTTAAAAGTGGGGAGTCCACCTCTATAAAGATGCCAGTCACAAGTGGAATCCCTCAGGGATCAGTCCTTGGACTGCTCCTTTTTGGCATTTACTTCTCAGAAGTCAAGGTCAATGTCAGTGGTCTCTGGCTGACTAAATTTGCAGATGACTGAATCTCACACTGACACAAATGTTCTCCAGGAGGGGTTGACACAGACAAACAACTGGTGTCAGAACTATGGACTAAAACTAAATGCTGTGAAATGCATAATAGTATCCTTTGGGAAGTCATCCATCCCTGGTAACTATCGTATTGACAACACACCCCTTAGAGTTGACCCAGTAGTCATGGACTTAGGGACACACATAGATAGTAATCTAGCCCTTGATCATCATGTGTCTACAGTGGAGAGGAAATCATTCTATTTTGCGCAACTTATAAACAAAGATATGGCATGTAACTCCAAGGAAGTCATTGTTCCACTGTATTTGGCATTCATCAGACCTATCACTGAGTACAATGCCACCTTTGGTATGTACCTAGCCAGGCATATCTAACAATTAGAACGTCCACAGAGGTTCCTCACCAAAAGAATACAGAGTGTAATATGTCCTATGCAGACCACCTCAAGGCCCTATCCCTGTATTTTGTCTCCTACAGGCTTTTGAGGGGAGATCCATGCCTGGCCTGCAGGGCATTGTCAGACCACACTCTGATGGACCTGCTGCTGGAGAGATAGGTATGTATCCCAGAGACTACCCCATCTATGCAATAGACTCCCCATCAATGTGAAGAACAGTTCCTCCCTAACCCAATTCAAGTGCAACTTGGACAATTGGAAGGGAAACCAGAACTTCATCCCTGGTTTGGCAACTATGTCTCTAATGCAAACAGGCAACCTGTAAATGGTTCATCTCCCAGGCCCATGCTTGCACTTATCAAAGGTATCAGCACTTGTCAGAGATTTGGGATGCATGGCTAGGATTAAAAAGGCCCTTGTAGTTGTTAGCCTAATAAACACCTATGAACCTATGAACATCCAAATTTAAATTACTCCTTAAAGAACACCTAACCAAAAACTGTCTTTGCTCCTGCACTAATCCAGGCTGACCATTCTGCCCTTCCTTGTTCTTACAACCATATCTCTTCCCTTATTAAATTCTAACATGCAAGCTATTCCGTCTCTTAGGGAATTCCAATTTCTCGCTACCTATCTCAAGCTCACCACTGCTCCTATTTCTATCTACCTATCTCAAGCTCACCACTGCTCCTATTTCTATCTACCTATCTCAAGCTCACCACTGCTCCTATTTTTATCTACCTATCTCAAGCTCACCACTGCTCCTATTTCTATCTACCTATCTCAAGCTCACCACTGCTCCTATTTCTATCTACCTATCTCAAGCTCACCACTGCTCCTATTTTATCTACCTATCTCAAGCTCACCACTGCTCCTATTTCTATCTACCTATCTCAAGCTCACCACTGCTCCTATTTCTATCTACCTATCTCAAGCTCACCACTGCTCCTATTTCTATCTACCTATCTCAAGCTCACCACTGCTCCTATTTCTATCTACCTATCTCAAGCTCACCACTGCTCCTATTTCTATCTACCTATCTCAAGCTCACCACTGCTCCTATTTCTATCTACCAATCTCAAGCTCACCACTGCTCCTATTTCTATCAACCTATTTCAAGCTTCCTATAGTTTCTTCATAGTCCCTCCTTCTTGTACATCACCTCAATATTGCCCTAGCTATCTCTGTTTAGAACAAGTAATACTAGCAGTCAGGTGTATTCTTGTATATATACCATACATGTATCTCATAAATATTTACCACCAAAATCATGATAACGATCTACTGATCAGTCATTTCTCTATGACGGCACAAGCCATTTCATTCTACTTTATTTGTTAACTTTATTTTTTGCCACGTTATATTACTCTGTCAGTTTTTATTGTTTATGTATAAAGTCTTTACTACCTGTATTTACCAAAGTTATATTATTGATTATTATCCATTTCTTGTATTGTTTGTAATGGAGCATTTCTGCCCGGGCCTCTGCTGAAATAGGGCCAGTGGCCCAGTCGGACATCCCCAGTAAACAAATGTAAAATAAATAAATAAAATAATAAAATATTTAATTGGAAATGTTGTATAGCTCCAAACATTAAGGTTTGTTTTGAATTAGTTAACAAGTGCTCACTCTCTTGTGAAAGTCAAATTATAGCATTTTACTTCATGAATCAAGTAAACTGCAAATAAGTTCTTAAACATCTCCTTATTTTTTTTTTCTTTAACGTGAATAAGAGATGAGCGTTAACAGATATTTTATTAATTTAACAATTGTGGCTAAGATGCAAACTGCAATGTAAATGAAGCCATGTGTTTCATACGGTGCAATACCAAGCTTTGGTCCAGTAAACATTACTGGTTTTAAAACCTAGAAAATGCAAAAACATAATAATAGGAGTTAAACAAATCTGAGCCATGCGTACCTAGAGCATTCCTTGATAGCTGAAATTAAATGCATGCACAGAGCTATTATTAGTCATATTTAATAGGTAACATTAAATCCGGAGTCAGAAAGTAATATATTGAAAGCAAGACTTCTAAAATTTTAATAACTCACTTCTTCCTTTAAAAGGCTGGAAATAAAAGTATGATTTTGATAGAACTAATCACTGTGTGCAGACTGAAAAAACAAACAGAACTCTCAATACGGTCTACATCTTATTTTATTTATCTTTGTTAACTGGTCTAGGAACTTTCCTTAATTTTGATGTTGCAAGGGGCTACATTTTGTGGGAGTACTTCCTATTTCCCTTACAGGCACAGATGTGGCCCAGAGAAACAGGGAGTCAGAGAGAAAAGAAGATAATGGAATAGTGAACGAGGTGGAGGAGAAAGCAAATACTTAGACTAGAGAATGTGTGCAAGATTCTGAGCAGATATTTCAAAGAAATCTGTTTGTTGGAGATGAGTCGGCAGATGATGGAAGTATAATTACAGCCCTACAGTCGGGAGGGTTGTGGGATGATTTACTTGAAGAAATGGTGATGCAGAATGTGGACTTACAAAAGGGCTATGTACAGAACTGTGGGTCTATATCAGAGCATTGAATGATTAAAATTGCGAATGCTCTAAAGAGCAAAAATGCCGGACCTCAAACTCATTATTGTGGGGGGCAGCACCCCCCCGCTAAATATATATTCCAACTCTGAGATCACACTACAGTGAGTAAAGGGCAAATATTCTGACCTTCACTGTACTGTGATCTCAAAAAAGCACTTTTATGTTCGACATTTTTGTACTTTACAGGGTTCGCGATTTTAATCATTCAATGTTGTGAAATAGACCCTAGAACTGAAGTATATTATTTTTTAGTATCAGAAGATGTAGCTATAAGAGAAAGGGAGGTAGTTAATACAGGATTTTCCGACCATCTTGCAATATGGTTAGAGTTAAAGGACAACAAGGAATATATACAAATAGGCAAAGGAATACAAAGGATACATGAGAAAGCTTGGAATGAAGAAGGAAAGAGATTAACAATACAGTTATGGACAGATCATATTACTATAAGAACATTTTATAAAAATCGGTCTGAATGGTAGATGCTATATAAAGAAAAATATAAAAAAAAATGTTTTTGCAGTGGCAATATGATGTGAGAAAAGTAGAGAAAGAAAAATATAAAAGAACATATAATGATGCATTGGAAGATTTAGAACATAATGACAGAAAGTACTTAAACAAAAAAAGTGAATTTTATGAAAGAAATCAAAAAAAAAAAAAAGAGTGCAAGAACCACTAATGAAGCAAGGATATGTTTTACAATGAAAGGAAAAGTATCAAGTGACTTACGCAGATTAGTAAAGGAAGATGGAAGTACAATGAGCGAAATAAAAATGTAAAAGGAGAAATAGGAAGAACTCAAGAAAAGATTATAAATAGTGAATTACGATATGTACAAGAAATGCCTAAAGAAAAGGAAGGTAGTGAAAAAACATCAAAAGTAAAAAAAAAAAAGCTAACAGAAATAAGGGAAAAAAGAGTTGGAAAGGACGATTTCTTTAAATGAGCTACGTAAAATATTAAGACAAGTAAATGTAGATTTGGCTGCAGGACCAGATGGAAAAGCATACGAAATGCATAAAAATGTAAGGGATTGACAAAACAAAAATATTTTTAAAAGATTTTGAATGAATGGTCAAATAAAGGTTTTATGTATAAAGAATTATGAAGTGGAATAATTAAATTCATATGGAGGAAGGAAGGCAGACAATTAAAAAAGGTGAAGACATACAGTATTGAATAATGATGATTATTAGATCATAATGAAAATAATTAAAAACAGATTTGAAACTAAAATGGTAAATATTATGGAACATGGTATATATAGTATAAAAGGAAAGGGTTGTCAAGAATTATTAATGATAAAGAAATTGTGGATGATATTATGAATAGAAAAGAAGAAGCGAAAATCATGATATGAGACCTTAATAAGGCATTTGATACAATTTGACATGAAATATTATGGGTAATAATGAAAGAGTGTAATATAAGTGAGAAAGGTAAAAAAATTATGAATGTCAGCATTTAGTAATAATAAAGTAAAATACTTGTAAATGGCTGGTTACACCAAGAGGTACATATGAAGAATGGTGTAAGATTTCCAATGAGTTGCATATGTTTTACATTAGTTATGAATGTGATAGTATGTGAAATAAATTGCAAAATGAAGGAGGCTTAGTATATGACTTCTGAATGGTTAAGAACTCCAGTGCTATTAAAAATATACATAACATACAACATAATGATTGCAAAAAATAAAATTTGGATAAAAGACATAATAATTTGCACATATGAGTGTCTAGAGGTAGTAGTGATGGCTTTAAATAAAGATAAATGTAAACATTTAGGTAATGCAGTAAAGATGTGGGTGTATATTTTACAATTAATTAAATTTCTGGGTTAGGTATGACATTTGGGAATTAGATGTTAAGTAGAGTTCAATGGGAAAAAAACATTAGAAGAAATAAAACAAATCTGTCTTTTCTGGAGAACATATAAATTATTATTCAGAAAAAAAGGCTTATTTCATAAATTCAGTACTGATGGGAAAATAACATACTTAAGAAGTGTATTTATGTTGCCGACAGCATTTGAAAAGGAACTATTACAGGTAACTTTTTTCATTACATGGGGTTCTAGACTAAACCCAGCAATAAAGAGAAGTTTTGTATGTAAATAAAGAGGAAGGAAGATAAGGTTTAATTAACCCAGTGGTATATACTGCTTCATAAAATTTGTATAGTATGTTAAAGTTATGAATATGTGTAAATACATTTGTATTTCTATATATTTTTACATTTGTAAATATTTGTAAATATGTTGTAAATAAGTTATTTTTGTATATAAGTAAAGGACCCTACATTTTTTGATAGGTGCTATGGATCTTTTACATCCACCTGAGCTACCACCAGCTCAAGCAAATGGGGCCTCAGTACAACATCACAATTGAATGACATCAGACTCAGGAGTGTAGTACCCCCAGAATGGTACACTTCATTGTCTGCAGTTGACACAACTAACAACCTTCTGCATCAATAGTGAGTAATAGTGAGCGTGCTACATCATGTGCCATTGACGCTGCTAATCACCATAGGATTGTGTTGTTTGCATGAAGAGCAGCCATTGCATTGATTTACCCACCTCACTGTTTTTTTTTCAATTACTAAAATTAAGCTGTTTTATTTTGTGGACAAATTTGTAATAGATTCAGCAAATTATCTCACAATTTGTGGCTTATAAACACTTGTATCTAAATATTAAGGAGTATATTCTTCCTTGCAGTTATCCTTCATGACTAGAAATGCTAATTCATCTGCTATTTTCTAATAAACTCAGTGTCTCTGCTGCTTCTCTGGTATGTCATTTTTATTTCAGAGGTGGAGTTACTGTGTCTTATGGAAAAATAACAAATATTTCCCTCTAAACCTACATGGAATATGCCAAGAACAGCCAAATATCCAAAACAGATTTGCGGATTCTTCTAACTCAAATACCACACTCTTATTAGTAAGTACAATTTCTTCTCTAAATAAAACTCTGTGCACTGAAGGGTGTGCATGATCACACACATAGAAGAGTACGAAGAATCCAATTAGGGTCACTAACTCTTTAGGGGACCAAAGTGGGAAATAAAAGATCTGGCCTAATGTATGACATCATAGGGGGTCCTATTATACAGCCAAATGCTGAAATGAGCATAAACTGCAATATTAAGTTGAAAAGATGGAAGAACATAATGGAGTTACGACACCAAACAGATTGGAACTGTTATTGTACAGGACTGCAGCACAGCTAGAATTGGGTACTGCTCCTTTCCCCACTGTAGTGTGATCTCGCAGTTGGTATACATAATTAGCTAGGTCTGTAGGAGGGTGTAAGAGGACTTGCCCCTCTGCCAAAAACTAAGTGTTTTGTGTGTTCGTGTTTCTTTATTTTGGCTTTGTTCTGTTCATTGCTTTGTTCTTTGAGCTTCATATTGTGACTTATGCTTATTTAAGCATTTGAATATATAATAGCAATGAATATGCAACAAGTAGAAAATCCAAAAGAAACAAACAGTAAGGACCACGAACAGAGTCCACGAACACTCGTTGAATCCTTTTAATACCCAAATGCATAAAATAAAAAACAGTTAAAACAGTTAAGCGCTTTCACCCAGGAATCTCCCGAGCTTCCTCAGAACCTTTGAGTTCTGAGGAAGCTCGGGAGGTTCCTGGGTGAAAGCGCTAAATTGCTTTAACTGATTTTACTGTTTTATGCATTTGGGTATTAAAAGGATTCAACGAGTGTTCATGGACTCTGTCTGTGATGCTTATTGTCCGTTTCTTTTATATGATAGCAATCCCATTGTAGAGGGTGGGCCAGTGCTATACTGAAATACCTGTGGAGGAAATAGATGAATTAAGCCAGAGGCCTGGGTTCACTAGTCTCCTGTAGTCATAGGGTTCTAGTTGCTCTGCTGTGCATTTCAGGATTTTTATGCCTGCACATATACATAAAAGCTAACTTAGATATCCTCATGAGAAAACTTTAAATGTTTATTGTTGCTTTACCACTTAAAAGTTTTATGTTTTTGAGAAAAATCAAAATTAGTTGGTTTTCAGTAATAACAAACTGCATGTTACTCACATAAAAGCTAGTCTAGACTTTCTCAAAAGAGTAACTCGAATCCTTACAACTACTTCTACACTGGATACTCAAAGTTTTGTGTTTCTAAGCAAATTCAGTAACAACTGGAAGGTTACAGATAAACACTGAAAGCACAGTTCAGCCCTTAATAAATTGAGATTCATTTCATTGCCAGTACTGTTTCAAAGAACAGAAGTGGCACCACAACTTATTTCTATCAGGACTGGGCCTCTCCTTTGTCTTTGGATACAAAAGTAATAATTGGCTTATGAAGGCAGCATGACTTCCAACACCAACTATGAGTTTACACCAAGGTAGTGTTAATTAAACAGTACAGAACCAATTTCCAAATTCTTCACAATATGACAGACTGCCAGAATACTATATTCCATTATGACAGTAGAACACATTTGTTCACTGCTAAATTCTTTACATATTCACAAAGCATCTAGAAATAGAAAACACATTTTCTTCAAATGGACCAAGCATGCACCCTAAATACCTCCACAGTCAATAACAAGGTTTATCACATAGTGATGACCGAGAAGAATGCTACACTTGTTCCTTTGGCATCCTGCCCTATGCAAGACACTCCACACAGAGGTAATTGTAACAAAAAAACTAAGAACTTTAATCATTTTTATTTTGCATGGCGCTTTCACAAAGGAACAATAAACACACAAAAACGCATTACATTAGACTGCATTCCTTGGTGATCTAATCATTAAAATAAAACATAGTTATAAAAGCACCCAAGTATTTCCATACACTCAGACCGTAAGGCAAGCCAGAAGACAATATTAACCCTTGAGCATATCTTCTTTCAGTGCTTAGTTTGCATTCTAAGAGCCCAAATTTCCTTAATATACAAAAGTACAAATAACACAAAATGTACACACACACACACACACACACACACACACACACACACACACACACACACACACACACACACACACACACACACACACACACACACGCTCGCACACACAAAACACACACACTCAGAATCAACCTCCGACACATTATTAAAGGCAGGACACCAGGAAATACATATATATGCAGCAAGAATGCCTAAAGATATAAAACACATTACAAAACTACTGTATGAAGAGACAACAGTGTAAGTGACATATGCAAGAGCAAAGCAGATTCAAACATGTGACTTTTTAGAATAGCAAGGAGCAAACCAAAAAGACACGCAAGGTAGATCCAGTGCAAGTCTCAAACCAAAATGTCAAAACGCACAAAACGAGCCAGCACAAAGGTTAAGGCAAGCAGAAAACTACTTGTGCGTTTTTAGAATAGCAAGACATATGGAGAAAAAAAGTAGAAACTCTCTCCTTAAAAATGCGCAACACATTTAGATAAAGATACGTATCCCAGTCATTATCAAATTATAGCAGAAAATCAATATAATAAATATGTTTACTGAGCGGAATGCTCAGAAATAAATAAGTAATCAAAATAATCCAGTTTTGTAGTGTAGCCTTCAGTACTATAAACTAACAAGCATCATTCCATTTCTTAAGTTTAGACTTGGTCTGCAGTGATTTTATCTTGTTATATTGTTATATCTTGTTATATTCTGTATATGCACCTAAATTAAGAAGCACTCTCCACCTTGCACAAGTCTTGAAGAAAACCATGAACTATTCAAATTCTACATATGCATGCAAACTACATGAACTATCTTTGCACAGACACAGACATTACCTAGTCTTAGAATTATAACTGATCATGTACCATTTCTTTGAAAATATTTTTCTTATATCATTATGCACAGAACATTTCACAGATCTTATATATATATATATATATATATATATATATATATATATATATATATACATATATATATATATATATATATATATATAATTTTTCCCTCCTTCTAATTGATACAAATTTCTTTTTTAAAACACTTACCCTTTCTGATTAATTTTATCTTAATATATTCCATTGTAACTAAAACCTTTTTTCAGATATCTTATGTGCTATATCAATCATTTCAGTATTGCTTCTTAAATGCAACATCCTCCTTGAATATAATTCACCAACATCCACAATTTGCCAATATCATTATGAAATGGTCCATTACTCAAAATCTGTGGCTATTAGAATGTGTAACTTTACACAGCGTACGTGCCATATTAGTTATAAATGTCTGTCTTATTTAAACATTACTGTATGTGCAACATTCATTTGCCTTAAAAGCATACATTAATAAGGTTTTAAACTGTATGTTGTTATGTCTATGGAGCTTTTCTCCCCATTCCTCTGCTAGAAAGGGGCTCTGTGCCCAGTCTGGCAATTCCAGTTATCAAGTATAAATAAATAATTATACATACATACATAATA
The DNA here is from genome assembly GCF_019279795.1 of Protopterus annectens. NCBI lineage: Eukaryota > Metazoa > Chordata > Ceratodontiformes > Protopteridae > Protopterus > Protopterus annectens. The sequence goes on along the minus strand of NC_056735.1, from coordinate 1,771,427,769 downwards.
TATAAATGAATAAATTCTGCCTTAAATGAATAGATACATTATCAGAGCTATGCTAAATATGAAAGGAGACATTTTGTTTTGACATTTTGTTAGTGTTCTCTGACATGGAGCAGGTTCTGAATCAGTGGTGCTCTCATACCACTAGAAAAGGGGGGCTCCACTCTGCTCTGTCCTGAAATGAATACCAGATGTTATAGACAGTCCAGTCCACTTCTTCAGATATTTCATTAATGCAGCAAGAAAACCAGGATTTTACATTATTTTTGCTCACTTTCCCACATAGTCTAATTGTCTCTTTTAAAAGCATGCTTCTTGGCCAATAGTGTTCCTTATGTGAGTCCCTGGTATACGATCTCCACTGAGGTTTGAGATAACTACTCTGCATATCTGATGTAATGTAAACAATGAATAATTACATTTTGCAAGTCATGTCTAAGTTAATGTAAAAAAAAACAAAAAGCCCTATACCGAGGCTGCTGTGTGTTACAAGAATCAAGACAGTTTCACTTAACTTACCTCATTTCTGGCATGGCAATAGTATGAACTGTGAAAATCAATATTAATTTGACAAAAGGCATTTTTATTTATTTAACATTTGTTAACCAGGAAAGTCCGACTTAGAACAAGCCAATTTTTAGCAGAGGCCCGGGGAGAAACGTTCCAGATGCATGTCTTTGTAATGTGTGAGGAAACCGGAGCACCCGGAGGAAACCCACAGGAATGGAGGAAGGACATGCAGACTTCACACAGAAAGCACCCAACCTCTTGCTGTGAGGCAACAAAGCTACAGCTGCACCACTGTGCTGTCCAAACATGTCCATGGTGACATTTCTTATGCTTGTTTAAATTGTGAATGTCCCATTGAAACCAGGATGGGTGACAATCCTTCCCATTCTCCCTTTTTTGAAATAGTTGTTTTCTGATATTCATAGCTTAATAAGTGAAACATTAGAATTGTAAAACTTAAAAACAAGAAACACTGAAATAACTGCAAAACAGACTCTTAGTAATGGAATTTTCAATTTTCCACTAAGTTTGCTTGGAACATATGTTTCAAGATGGCTACCCAAACACTGCTCCAGAAGATAGTATGGCCAGAAGAACTTCATCTAAGTTAGTGCAACGTACTGCAGCTTACATATAACATTTTATAAAAACAACCGCTTACCACAAAGCTCAACTTTAACACTTGTACAATACTTTAATTTAGAAACAATCTGAGATTACATGACAGAAAATCATTATTTATTCATTCCACAAATACACAAGAACTTCACTTAATCTCACAAAAGGTGGAAAGTGAAATGAATAGTTCAGAAAATAGAGCCAGGTATAATAATTCTGAGCTATAGGTCTACATAAAAAAAAAAAAAAAAAAAAAAAAAAAAAAAAAACTCATTAAGAAAGAGGTGAAGTCACTATTACCTCAGAAGTTCGCTCTTGTAATAGAACACGCTCACAAGATCATGCTAAGAGTAAAATCAGGTAATCAGCCCCTGCAGTGCATATATAAATGACTGGATTTCAGTGACAGACAGCATATCCTTAATAAGGAAGATAACATGGAAATAAGCTATAAATAGCAGGTCATGAAGTTAGAATATTCCCTGTAGTCCCTGAGTATAGTACCGTAGTAACTCTTTTTTTCTGAAACAGAAATTCCTACCTGACAAAATGGAGGAGGTAGGCATGTAGCTTAGATTCTCAATAGCCTTGCTCATTTTCAAAAGTACCTAGCTGTCACTTTTGACTACTTGAATGCAACTGAAGAGCATCTGAGAAGGTAGTAAACGTTGCAGCATCCCTTCTATGCTACTATTTCAAGAAAGAAGGTCAAAAGGATTCACTCAATAGCTGCAAGATGACAAGAAAAGACAGCATTCAGTAAATAGCTGCAAGATAACAAGCATAGAGACCCTGTGTTAAATAGCCAATAGATAACAAGAAAGCAGAATATTTGGTTTACACTTCCTATCTAAAGCTCTGACGAAAAATAAGGGCAACAGCATTAAACCAAACATTCAGGTGGTTCCTCAATCCCTGACCAAACCTACAATTAGACATCGGTTGCTTATCGACGTAGATGGTGACACAAAACATTATGAAGTATTACTTTTGCTTCCTGACTTCAAAGAGACAACTGAATATAAGACTCAAAATGACCGAAGTTCAGTGGAAGACAATGTGTGAAACCAGAAGACAACATCTGAATATACTTGAAAACTGCTGTCTTACCTAACAAATGATTTTCCATGTTCATTTAAGTTGGAGTCTCTCATTCATGTACAAGGACCACATTAATATTGCTGGGAAGATTCAAAAGGTGCATACAGGGTACTTCTATGTTTTTTTTTTTTGCTGCTTTTTAACTTGTAAGTATCAAGAATCATCTACTGAAATGTGTTATAATGTATTATAATGTGCTCTGTCTGTAGTTTGCTAAGCTGACTTGTTTTGTAGCTGGCTTTGTGGGGTAATGTTAGGTAACTTAAACTGCTAATATTTTGATATTGCCTGTTTTACTTCTAGAGGGGTATTTTAACAAAATGTTCAATGTATTTGTACTGATGATGTATCCATAAATATAACATGTTAATAGAAGTCATATGATCTTTCATGTACGATGGACAGATTTTAAGACTGCCCATGGCCAATGAACAAGTTTAAAACTTTATTAAAACATACTGTTTAGATTTTATCTAAAATATGACTGTTGTAAGCTATCACAGAACAGCTTGGTGATTACATTTTAGCAAACGTGGGACATTTTTTATGTTTTTCCAATTACAGCCCATAAGTCCACTGTGCAGAACATGAAGTCACATAATGACTTTGCTGCTTATGTAGCATGGTGGTGTTCAAAGGCATGTAATGGGAATAGGACCCTCACATCTAACCTCATCCATGCTAAGATTCCAGGTCAATATGTGTGTATATACTTTTAAGAAGCTATCCAAGGGCTTGCACAAGTGTATAAATACCGAGCACATGCAAGCTAGACTGCCATTTTGTAGTTAGCTGTTGAGATGCAAGCATGTATGTTTGTCATTTCTGTCTGTTAACTAGTTCTTTCATACTTTATGATGCTGTATCCATCCTGATGTGTTTTATGTATTAAACACCCAGCTGCCTGCAATGGTTCTTTGGTAAGAACTAGGCTATCAGTCTGCAGACCATTACATGCCTAGCAAAAAATATCCATTCATAAGTCATGTCTAGCCTCAAGGAGGGCAAGACAAGACAGACCAGGGAGAATTTGAGGTTACCTATCCAGTTATTTATGTTTACCTTGAAGGTGGCAAAAGCACCACTCTGCTTGACATATAGCAGAAGTTTGTCCCAGAGTTGAGGAATCTGTTGGAATATGAATCTATCACTCCAATATATTTAATTTAGCTGCTAAACAAGATGCAGTTCCTTAACAGAGCATTTGAGGTACCACTTGCACTGTTAAAGGATAGGAACTCAAACAAAGTTGGGCCTTCATGGCTCAAAATGCTAGGAACAGATCTCAATGGAGTCTGAAAGAAACTGAGTACAGATAAAAGGTTGACAGTCTCTCCTGATAACTAAGATTTCTGAAGCCACTAATCTTTTTAGTTACAAATCTCTGATGTCTCTCAATTTGTATTATCTGTTTAAAGAACTACAGGACAATAGGTGCATTATATTCAATAATGGATCTGATATACGAGTAAAGGGGAATTAAGACGTCTTTGGCTCTAGATGAGATGCCTTTGGTAATTAGATAAACCAGATAAAAGGCTTCCTGAACTACTGTGGAAACATGATGGTCAAATGATAAGGAAAGAATATCTAGAGCACCTAAATCCCCTTACAATAGTGCCTGATATGATGGATGCATCTCCTATATGATAAATGAAATTGCTTTGTTTATCAAAATGAATTATGCTACACTTTTTTACATTTAATTTGAGACCATTGTCCATTAACAATTACTAACATGGTTTACAGACAAAGACAGGGTCTACCCCTATTGAAGTAATTGTGAGTAAGTTGAAGTTTAATATATCACCATTTAGCATCCTAACAGTTATTGCAGTTTTTCTTTTCAGTGTTAGAACTTTTAGGTTTGTAGTATTAGTGTTAAATATTTTAGAGTAGGATAGTTTACAAAGTATGCAGTGTTTTCTCTTGGGTAGACTGTTTTATATATGCATAAATATATTTAGATATCTGGGTCTATGTTCTTTACTTGAAAGTACGGTTCATCGAACCTTACTTCCATGAACTGGCTTCCGCGAAAGTGCATTTTGTCGAAAATGCACTTTTGTGGACAAATAAAAAAACCTAAACTTAAAAAAAAACAACACATTAAACACGGATATGCACCCCCCCTACTTTCATATTCTAACTCCGAGATCGCACTACAGTGGGGAAAAGGGAATATTCCCTTTTCCCCACTGTACTACAATCTCAACAAGAGTTTCGTTAGTTGTACATCAACAGTATACGTTGATGTACCACTAATGGTACATGTTAACGGTATGTTTTTTTTTGTTTTCTTTAAAGAAAGTGCATTTACGACAAAATGCACTTTCACTAAAGTAATTTCGACAAAGTACGGTTCGATGAACCGTACTGTTGATAAAACAACAAGGACCCAGATATCTATTTAGCTATATGTAGATATCTATATCTCTATCTACATCAATATATATGTGTATATCTATATCTAGATCTCAAAGTCAAAGTAAACTTTATTGTCATTTAGAATTATGTAAGTGTGTCCTAAACAAAATTTCATGTGTCAGTACAATTCTTGAGATAACAAAGGAAAGTGAAACAACAGTACAGGAATAAACATAACTAACAAATATAATACTATTCCCAATACACACAAGAAAGAGCAGAGACATTCACCAACACTCATATACAAAAAGAATACCCTCCCGTGAGTAGAATTAACTACCCAATTTAAAGTAATACAAAACACACTGCAGATTGAACAATGCCTAAGTTATTTGTCCAGTATTGCACTTGAGTGGGTTAAATAATACTGTCTATGGATATAATAAATAAATAATGTATTTACTTGGAATACATGTAAGTATATATTGCATAAATAAATAAAAATTGACTTATGTGTCCATACCCATGAGGCTAGTGCCCAGAGTTCAGAAGGCTAATCACTGTAGGGTAGAAACTGTTATTGAATCTTGTAGTCCTGCAGTGGATGCTGAGATATCTCCTGCCCGATGCCAGATGCTTAAACAGTCCATGTGCTGTGTGCATGTTGTCCTGTATTATTTTGGTGGCCTTTTGGATGCTTCTTGTAGAATAAATATGTTGTATCGATGGAAGACTGGAACCTGTTACCTTCTCTGCTACCCTAACCACTCTTTGTAGACCATTCCTTTCTGTAACTGTGCAGCTTCCAAACCACACTGTGAAGTTGCAGGTGAGGATTCTCTCTATTGCACCTGTATAGAACGTGGAGACAATATGAGAAGAAAGTGTAGCCTTTTTTTAGCCTTCTAAAAAGTCGAGGCATTGGTGCATTTTCTTGACCAGTTGGCTGATGTTTCCCAACCAAGAGAGATCCTCTGATATGTGTACACCCAAGAATTTTGAACTCTTAACCCTCACCACACTTTCACCATTGATACTGACTGCTGGATATCTATATCTATGCCTATATCTATATCTATATAGATAAACACACACACACACACACACACACAAACACATATATATATATAAATATATATATATATATATATATATATATATATATATATATATATATATATATATATATATATAATGAACGGCTAAAAACACAAATTGACTCTATTACAAACAAATCCAACTGGTAAGCACTTTCATTCCCTTCATGGAACTTCTTCAGACCAAGTTGTATAATGAACAAACTTATTTAAATACTTATTGATTTATAAGAGTTATATTAAAAACGCTGAAATATTTGCTTTGCTGGACATTTTTATGAGTGCCGTGGATCCTGCTGTCTCTGTTTTTTGTGTTATTTAAATACTTTATAACAATAACATGTGACCCAAAGCACTTAATGCCTTAACCATTTCCTTCTAAGAACAACTTTAAAGTTTACCCTATCCTTTAAACCATGGTGTACATATGCATTCGGCCTGATTTGCCAGCAATAATCTCTTCAGTCCAGTTCATCTTCTGCATCAAACCCATGATCAAAACCATTAACTTCATCAATTATTACAAATTTGAAGTAAGCCTTATTTTTTTCTAACAAATGTTTTTGCTTGACATGTTTTGTCATGGCATTGCTTACATCAGTCTTGTCTACTGCTCTTATATGTTATCACTCACATGTTGAATTCTCTAATGGTTCTTCCTATATAGAATGCTGGACATAATTCGCACAGAGTCACGTATACCACATATTTGGACCTGCAATTATACAAATTATTCAACCTAATTTCAAAACTTTTTGCTATCACTACAAAATTCATAACTTCTTTCATATATTGACATAACTTACAACTGTTAACATCTTTTCATCCCCACTTCCAACACATCAGGCATACTTGAGCATAAATTCCTCTTCATAAAAAAAGTCTTTTAAACTCTTATCTTTTTTAGAGACAAAGACAGGGTCTCCCCCCTATAACATTTTGAATTGCTTGAAAATTCATTAAGAATCTCCAATTATTCTTGATTATTCCTTTCATTTTACTTTCATCTACTGAATTGTCTAAAACACATGCTAGGAAAAATTCCTTTTCATTTTCTTTTGACTTGCTATTTACATTTGCTACCTTATGTTCCCTTACATTTTTTACTTCGATCCAAGAATTATTAATAATGTCCTTGGGGTACCCTCTTTCTTGAAATTTCCTTTTAAGTTCTTCACATTCTTGATCTGAAGAAGTTCCATGAAGGGTATGAAAGCACTTACCAGTTGGATTTTTATGTAATAGTCAATTTGTGTTTTTAGCCGTTCATTTTTTATTATTTTGCCTTTTTCGGCTATTTTGTTTGTTTGGAAGTTTCATGAGTTATTATTGGATTTTATGGCTTTTACAAATAAAAATTTGGCCCCCCAACCTGAGTTAAATTTGAGTTTTTTGTTGGTGCCATCAGGAATTACTCTACATGACACACCTAATGATTCACTGTTGAGCAATGGCAGAGGTTTGGTGGAAAACGTGGTTTCCCAGTTTGAAAGGGTGAATCCTGTTAATAGCAGTGTACGTCCTCCTGGACATTCGAATTTGGGTGCTATTCTGAAAAGATTTAATAGCACTACAGCAGTGTCTGAGCCCACAGACAACTTGTTGTTTGATTGTCTCAAAGGACCAGACAATCCATTTTTATTGGAACCTAATTTGCTGAACAGCACAACTGCTACTGAATTGTCAGTAGGTGATGAAGTCAACACATTAGAAAAAAATGTGTTGAAATATAAGAGACTACAGTGGGACACTTTATTTTTTGAAGCTTGTTTATCAACAAATACAGTATCTAGGGTCTTAAGAGTAAACTGTGCAACTGCAGGAGACAATTTTTCTAAAGAGCTCTTAGATGCTTGGCAAGCCCTGAATGAAAGTACAGAGCTTCACTATGTGAGGCTAATATTGGAAGAAAACACAAAAACTATGAATACATTGAATAATATTATTATTTTGAGCTATAATAGACTCAAAAACACTATTTCAGCAAGCACCTTTAAAGCTAATTGGTCTAGGGTTCTGGATAAAGTTGCAGCTGAAAATGAGAATCAAAAGAAACGCAAAATGAAAAATTTGCAAGAGACAGAAAGGATTATGAAGAAGGGGTGGACAGTTTCTTTAACAATAGCAATGAGTGTCCTGAATCTGCTGCCATTCAAACTAATGAAGAGAATGATATCGGTGGAGCTGCTGGAAGTGACAACAATGTTGCTAGGCAACATAGCACAGCAAAACGCAGGAGAAAGAGCTTGGTAGTGGAGTCAGTGGCTTGTGTGACTGAAAACAGAGGAAAACAATTCATGAAAGAAAGACAGGGAAATAATTATTAAAGAAATACTAGCACCAAGTCCAACAAAGGAAATTTTCAAAAGGTGGATGTACATCAAGATGAAGGGACAGGTATGAAATCGTGGACTCATGTAGCAGCCCAGAAACCACAGCAACAAGGGGGAAATCAATCAACAAAAGGAAATTTCTTGTGGAAAAAAAGAAGATGGCAAGAGTGATTTTAAGGCAAAAAGAATTACAAAGGAAAGAAGTGTAACAACAATTACAACCATTGAACCTTACCTACTGTGACTGACTCATTTAAAATTATTTGTCTAATGTGGTGTTAAACAAACACCATGTTATGGTATTAAGCAGGGGATTGACTTTTGTGCCTTCTGCTCGGGCTGACTTGATAAATACCATAAATGCACTTAGAGAGTTTGTTAGAAAATTAAATTTAAAATGCTTATTTAAAGACTGTAACAACTCAAAGGTTCAGGAAAAAGCATTTTTCTGAAAACCTAGCATGTTTAATCCAATTCTTAAGCCAAAACTAGAAGCTTTTTTGGTAACATGTGAGAATGATGTGAAAAAAGTATTGTATGACAAAAGTGTACCTGTATTTTATAATTTAAACAAAGAAGAAAAAAATGCATTGTTTGAGTTAAAAAATGACACTAAGCTGTATATTATGAAAGCAGATAAAGGCAATGTGGTTGAGGTGCTTAATACGACATTTTATGTAGAAAAAATGACCTTGATGTTAAATGATGACAAGTTTTATCAAATAATAACATGGGCATCTGTTAAAAAAAGTATATGGAGCTGTTGATGCTTGTATAGAAGAATGTTTTTTTAGATAATTTCATTGACAAAGAAACAGTGGAGTTTTTTAGACTAGAAAAACCCAAACTCTGAAGATTTTTTGGACTTCCAAAAAAATCTATAAAAAACTTGAATTGCCCAGATTTTAGGCTGATAGTATCCAGTCAAGGCAGTACGATGGAACCTCTAGCCATCTTCATAGATAAATCTTCACAGATGTTAGTCATACAAAGTAAATCTTATATTAAAGATTCCTTTGAATTTAAAATCTTAGTGAATAATGTGGAAATAGATGATTCCATGTGGTTGGTTACAGCAGATATTGCTTCATTATATACAGTCATACCAAATGTAGAAGGGTTGGAAATGGTGAATAGGGAGCTTCATACTTCAGGATTGTTTAACACTAGAGAAGTGATATTGTTCACAGAAATGCTGGATGTTATTTTATCTTATAATTTTTTTGACTATAATGATGAAATATACAGACAGAAAAATGGTGTAGCTATGGGGACAGCTATGGCCCTCAGCTATGCAAATATAGTCCTGATGAACTGGGAAAAAGAAGTTATTTTAGAATCAGTTTTTGCAAAACATATCCTGTACAGAGTTTTTGATGATTTGTTTTTTATTTGGGAGGGTTCTGAAAAAGAACTCTTAGATTTTATTACACATGTGCATGAATGCACAAGTTACCTTCAGCTGACATTTAATTGTAGGAAGGACAACATTAAATTTTTGGACCTGAATGTCTATAGATCTAGCAATGCTTTAAAAGTTAAGATTTATAAAAAGGAAGTGCAACGTAACAACTATCTCCACTACAATAGTATGCATAAGTTAGCTTGAAAAAAAAAACATAGTGAAGGGGCAATTCACAAGAATAAGCAGGTTAACAGATGAGGCAGTATTTTTTTAAAAAGAATGTGAAGAACTTAAAAGAAAATTTCAAGAAAGAGGGTATCCCAAGGACATTACTAACAATTGTTGGATGGAAGTAAAAAATGTAAGGGAACCTAAGGTAGCAAATGTATATAGCAAGTCAAAAGAAAATGAAAAGGATTTTTTCCTAGCATGTGTTTCAGACAATTCAGTAGATGAAAGTAAAATCAAAGGAATAATCAAGAATAATTGGAGATTCTTAATGAATTTTCAAGAAATTTAAAATGTTAAAGGGGGAGACCCTGTCTTTGTCTCTAAAAGAGGAAAGAGTTTAAAATACTTTTTTAAGAAAAGGAATTTATGCTCAAATATGCCTGATGTGTTGGAAGTGGGGATGAAAAGATGTTAACAGTTGTAAGTTATGTCAATATATGAAAGAAGTTATGAATTTTGTAGTGATAGCAAGAAGTTTTGAAATTAGGTTGAATAATTTGTATAATTGCAGGTCCAATATGTGGTATGCATGGCTCTGTGTGAATTATGTCCAGCATTCTATATAGGAAGAACCATTAGAGAATTCTACTTGTGAGTGATAACATATAAGAGCAGTAGACAAGATTGATGTAAGCAATGCCTTGGCAATACATGCCAAGCAAAAACAATTGTTAGAAAAAATAAGGCATACTTCAAATTTGTAATCATTGATGAAGTTAATGGTTTTGATCATAGGTTTGATGCAGAAGATGAACTGGACTGGCAAATTAGGCTGAATGCATGTGTATACCCTGGATTAAATGATAGGGTAAACCTTAAAGTTGTTCTTAGAAGGAAAGGGTTAAGGCATTAAGTGCTTTGGGTCGCATGTTATTGTTATTAAGTATTTAAATAACACCAAAAATAGTGACAGCAGGATGCACAGCACTCATAAAAACGTCCAGCAAAGCAAATATTTCAGCATTTTTAATATAACACTTATAAATCAGTAAGTATATTCCGCGGTGGTGCAGTGGTAGCGTTGTTGCCTCACAGCAAGAGGTTCTCCAGTTCGATTCTCAGCTTGGGTTGGGAGTGCCTTCTGTGTGGAGTCTGCATGTACTCCGTGCGGTTGAGTGGGTGTTCGAAAGACATGCGTTGAATGGGCGTGCCTTCGTTGAAGGTTGGGCATCGGGCTGGCAACTCGACACCATAAAAAAACAAAACAACTACCAATCATTAGCGGACCGGAAAAGCCGAAAGACAAACAACAACTTATAAATCGGTAAGTATTTAAATACGTTTGTTCATTATACAACTTGGTCTGAAGAGTTCCATGAAGGGAATGAAAGAGCTTCTAGTTGGATGTTTATGTAATGAAGTCAATTTGTGTTTTTAGCTGTTCTTTTTTTATTATTTTGCCTTTTTACATCTATTTTATTTGTTTGTTTGGAAGTTTTGTGAGGTATTTTATATATATATATATATATATATATATATATATATATATATATACACATATGAATGTATGTATGTATCTATAGCTACCTGTATCTATATGTAATCTATCTATATTTAACTATCTATATACACACACACACACACACACACACACACACACACACACACACACACACACACACACACACATATATAATATATATATATATATATATATATATATATATATATATATATATATATATATATATATATATATATATATATATACATATATATATTAATACAGCTTAGCTGTTTAGAGTTGCATATATAGCCTGTGGTTTAGGATTGTTAGTTTAGAGGGCCAACTAGAATTGAGAGTTTACTCTAGGTTCTTTTTAGCACCCAGAAAATAGGGAACCTCAAGTCCATTCTGAATCTGAGCCATTTAAATCAATTTGTCAAACAGACAAAATACCAGATGGTCACAATTCAGTTCATTTTGTCACTGCTGAGGAAAGATGATTGGATGTTCTCCATAGTTCTCAAAGAAGCTTACTACCATGTGAAGACAGAGAAAAATTCAATGAGATTTCTCCGTTTCTTGCTGGGAGACAACCATTACCCATTCAGAGCCCTGCTGTTTGGTCTGACCAAAACTCCTAGGGTGTTCACCAAGGTAATGGCAGAAGTGGCAGCATGTTTTTGCTTGATAGGGATCCATATTTTCTGTACCTTAATGATTGGTTCCTGACTCCTGCTTCCAGAAACTTAATGGTAAACCATTAGGGCCTTCTTCTCCATCTGTTACAAAACCTGTGCATCGTGGCCAATCTAATCAAAATTCATCTTACATCTACTCAATAGACAGAATTTACTGGATACCACCTCTACATAAACTTGCACCCCTTCTCGCCAGGGAGACTAATTCTTTGCTTACTGGTCTAATGGCTGCCACGTGATTTGACTCACTCAAATTTGCAGGCAACACATATCTTATGAATAACATCTCATTAAGTAATACAAGGGCATCTGTTCCTTATGGACTCCACCCCCCCCCACTGTGGTGGTAGTGATGACAACTGAATCAATTCTTGGGTTGGTGGGGGGCATTTTGAAGGGAAGACAGTCCAGGTCACTTGGTTTCTCTCTCTCTCTCTTTCTCACACACACACACACACACACACACACACACACACACACACACACACACACACACACACACACACAGGTCAATCTTCACATCAATGTCCTAGAGATGAGGGCAGTCCTTCTAGCATTGCAGGTCTTTCAGGATATCATCCCCAGAGCTGTGATATCAGTGCAGACAGACAGACAGTATGTCTATGTTTTATTCCATCAACAAACAGAGGGGAACTCATTCTTATCCCTTGTGTCAATAACCCATAGGACTTTGGCAACGGTAGATGTCTTCTCAATGATTTCTAATACATATGCATATCCTGGGGTCATCCAGTGTACTGGCAGACAAGTTGAACAGATCTATCTCAATGCCTCATGACTGGTCCCTCAATCCAACCGTGACAACTTTGATTTTCAGTTGCTGGGGCCAATCTTGCTGTCACCTGTTCACATCCTACCACAACAACTAATATAGCAGTTACTTTGCCCTGATCCCTCTGCAGAGACAGTTAGCGACGGATGGTCTAGTCCACAACTGGCCCCCAGGCCTCCTCTATGTCTTTCCCTCCTTGCCTTTAATGAAGAAGTTCATACAGAAAGTAAGAGTGTGCAAGGTCAAAGTGATCCTCATTACCCATTTTTGGCATCAACACATGTGGTTCCTCTTGTTGTAGTCTCTGTTAGTGCATCCCCCAATGGATGCTGGACCATTCTCCAGATCTTCTAACACATCCATCTTCAAAGCCTTCTCTAGATGAGAAAGGCATGAAGTTAACTGCTTGGTTCCTCCAGCACTAACCTTAGCCAGAGATGCGAGAAAAAAGATTTTCCATTTGGGCTATGTCAAGGAGTCTAGATCCTTTATCTGCTCCAATTCATTTCAATTTAGAATTCCTGTTGGAAATTTTACACAGTGTCTCCAATTATTCAACTATCAAAGTACAAATGGCAGCTATCTCAAGTTTCCATATAGGTCAGATTGCCAATTCCTTAACTTCTTTAAGTATCTCTAAAGCCTTTTTGAAAGGAATGTTTCTCCTATGGCCTCCTATCAGAGACATAGTCCTCCATGGGATATCACCATCATGACACAGCCATCTTTTGTGACAGCAGCATAAATTGGTTTAAAATTCCTATCTTGCAAAACTATTTTTTCTGGTGGCAGTTACTTCAGCCAAATGGATTTCAGAGATGAATGCACTTTCCTGCAAACCTCCCTATTTGGTTTTTCACAAAAACAGTTTCCTAAAGGACTAATGCATCTTTCCTTCTTAAGGTGGCATCTGAATCCAACTTAGATCAGTCAATAAAACTACCAGTCTTTTTTCCAAGATTTTCAAACAAAGGTTAATACATGCTCTATATACTGGGCATTCATTGCCAGCTGAGATTCTGTCTTCATAGGACCAAACCATTTCTATGAATTGGCATTCTCAAAACCAAAACTGGGCAAAGCAGTGGCTAAAATGACTTTGTCTATATGGCTATCTGATTGTATTTCCTTTGTATACAATAACAAGGGCTTATCTTTTCAATCTAAACCTAAGTCTCAATCCACAAGGGCAGTAGCCACATCAACAGCCTTTGACAACAGACTACCTATTGATGATAGTTGCGCTGAAGCTACTTGGTCAACAGTTCATACTTTTGCATCTCATTACAAGCTAGATGAGAAATCTAGATCACATTCTTCCTTTGGTTCCGCCATCCTTAGGAATGTCTTTCCCTGATACCACCTAGGTGCATATGCTGAGGAATCTGTCTCATTGATGACTCAGATGAAAATAGACACTACTGGATATGAAAATGATGTACTTATCATAACAATAGATTCATGTCGTCTGGTTTTCATCTGGCTCTACTTCCCTCCCACATGCCCCATTCCAAATTGTCACAAGTAGGCTTCTAATGACTAGTTTGTCTTTGGCATACCCTGCAATGATTTTCTTTCTTATTCTGTGGTAAGTTTTAAGCAGGGTTTATGTGATTGGTATCCACATATATATATATATATATATATATATATATATATATATATATATTAGTCTTTATATGGATATACTTTCTAATGCGGGCAAACTCAATCTAAGGTACTGAGGTGGAGCTCAGGGAATTATGGGTAGGGGAAGAGTCATATCCCTGGAACCAAAGATTTTCAGAATCAGTGCTGACTTGAGGCAAGATCCAGTCAAATTCAACAGCCCATAGTTGAACCGGATGAAAATCAGATAACATAGATCTTTCATTATGGAAAGTGCGTAACTATAACTTTAGTTTTCACTGCATGCTAGAATAAAAATAATAGCTGTACAGTACCTTCACAGCAGAATGTGAATCTCTCTACCTCTAATTAGGAGTATATTTTGATGCAGTTTGCATACACTTGAATTTTTAAGGAATCTCATACAATATTAAAGTGAGTCAAATGTTATAACCAATAATGTTAATTCAAGTAGCATTACTGCAAGAAGCTAAACTTAGGAAAAAGTATGACAGAGGTTTTCTGAAGAAATTGGAGGACTGGGATTATTAGTTGTACTAAATCAACTAAGAGAGAGGTTGTTACCCTGATGCATATGTCATTGGTATGGCCCAAACTCAACACATGGTGTGACAGAAGCAGAAGATGGAACAGATGGGTGCTTGTCCTGACTCATACAGGTACCACCTATCTCTTTTAGTGCAACTTTTATTGCCTAAATCAGTATGCAATCCTAAAAAAATTTCCATACGGTGTTTGACAACATGCAGTAGTTATATCTGTGGACAATCATGAATTATATGGTTATTCTATAGAATTTCATAAACAAATGAAAGGTACTATAAATCACTCCAACAGCTAAGGTATATATCAACAACATTTTATCTCTTTTCAGGTTATCAAAGGGCACATAGCAAGGACAGTACTTTCCAAGGTGTTTTCCTAACTGGGAATCTTCCCAATATGATTTCTGTAAATATTTTATATAATTAAGAAAAAAGTTTATAACGGTGAGCAAACCTAGACTCCAAAAACAAACAAGTGTAGAAACGGAGAAGAACGGCAATTAGGTTCTTTCTTTCCAAAAAACGTTTATTCACCAAACCACGGTCCACTCAGCAAATTGGATAAGTAAACACAGTCAATCATAAAACATAAACGCTATTGAGCCCTTGCGTTTTCGTCTGCTGCATTGAGACTTCATCAGATGAATACATTATTACCATTTACATTCCCTTTATATAGTCAACTTAATCATTTAATTAATGAACACACCTTAATTAAATTAACTTACTTAAAATCCTATTGCATATTTTCTTTATAGAAGTGTATTTCACTATTCACTTAAAAACAACAGTTGTACAACATTTAAACAACATTAAAAAACTCTTCATTTTATAACATGTTTAAAACAAGTAAGGTTAGCTTCCATAGAGTTAATATAAACTCATTTCTTTCATAGATTAAGGGACTAAATACCAAAATGTACATATATACTAAACAATTTACTTTGTGGTGTTCAGCTGCCATCTAGTGGAAATTCATATGTATTTAACATGCTGGACCATAAATTAAAAATCATAGGAAGGTTCCTTTGTTAAAAAAATAATAAAATTTCATATTAATGTTATTAGTAAAAATAATTTATAATTTATAAAAATACCCTTACATCCAATGGCATGTTAATAATGTTATCAAAAAATATTGCTAAAACAAGTTAATGTACTTTCTTACAATAATACCATTATAATTTCATTATAATTTAGCTGCCCTTAATTTCAAGACTGGCAATATACTAGTGTATTCGTTCAGCCCAGGTGAGTTGTATGCTTCTAGTGTTATCTGCCACCAGAGCTCCCTGTATTCTACTTTTTCCTCCCAAGGGCCCCCTCTTATGTCTTTTTGGGTATGTTCTAACACAGTGAACTTAAATGTGGCTCCTGTGCATTCCTTACTATGTTTGAATAGTGCATTAGTTTCCTTACAATTCTTAATGTCATTAAGATGCTCATAAATTCTTCTTTTGAGTTTTCTTTCTGTTTTTCCTATATAGAAGGAATCACAGATCTCACAGGTGGCCATATAAACTAGCCCCATAGATTCACAGTTGTAAAAATTCTTATTATTAGTAATTATTCTATTCCTACTTGTAATGTGTAACCTGTTGGTGTTAGAAATGTACGGACACTGGGCACATCTACCACATTTATATGTACCCATCTTCCTTGCCCCTTGTGGGCCCCCATTTTTCTTGCTTTCTAAAATGTTTCTAATACTTTGGGCATTTTTGTACACTATTTTTGCCGAAATCCCTTCCAGTTTATCTATATCAGTTATGTCGATAAATCTACCCCATTCCTTAAAAAATATTCTTCTAATGTTGTTATTCATAGCATTATATTCTAAGCTTAGGGCTAGTTGGAAATTCTCTTGATTTACTCTTTTGTCTTTAGATTCCATCCTTTCTAAATCAGTAATTTTCACTATAGGGGGGTATCTCAAATCTCTGCCATTTTCTATTTCCTGTCTTATTTCCTTTATAATTTTTAGTGGATATCCCCGATCCTTAAACATTTTTTCTAATAAGTCACATTCTTTAATGAAATCATTTGGACAACTTGTCATCCGACTTCCCCTTACAAATTGTCCTTTTATGATATTCTTTTTGCAATGGAGGGGGTGTGCACTATTGTAATGTAAAAACATATTACAGTATGTAGGTTTTCTATATATTTTTGTTTCCAAACTTTCTTCTTTTTTATAAATTTCCAGGTCCAAATACTGTAATACATTTTTTGATGGTTTATGTGTAAACTTCAGGAAATTAGTAGTCTGGTTGAGGTAAATCATGAATTCCTCAAACTCCCCCCCCCCCCCAGTCCAAAACAATACTATGACATCCAGGAATCTATGGTAGAGCACCCAATAGGAATTAAATTGAGAATTTAAGACAAATTTCTCCTCCCATCTAGCCAGCACTAAATTTGCGTACATTGGGGCACAAGCAGCTCCCATGGCTACTCCTTGTTTCTGCCTAAAAAATTCTCCATTGAAATATAAAAAATTATTGTTTAACACTATTTCCATTAACCACACATTTACCTGTTTTTCATTATTAGTTAGGTTTTTACTCTCATACAATATTTCCTCAAACATTTTTGTACCCTTGTACATGTTATAAAATGAAGAGTTTTTAAATGTTGTTTAAATGTTGTACAACTGTTGTTTTTAAGTGAAATACACTTCTATAAAGAAAATATGCAATAGGATTTTAAGTAAGTTAATTTAATTAAGGTGTGTTCATTAATTAAATGATTAAGTTGACTATATAAAGGGAATGTAAATGGTAATAATGTATTAATCTGATGAAGTCTCAATGCAGCAGACGAAAACGCAAGGGCTCAATAGCGTTTATGTTTAATGATTGACTGTGTTTACTTATCCAATTTGCTGAGTGGACCGTGGTTTGGTGAATAAACGTTTTTTGGAAAGAAAGAACCTAATTGCCGTTTTTCTCTGTTTCTACACTTGTTTATTTTATATAATTACTAGCATGTATTTTGGACTCTTTATGGAATACGACTTTACCTAGAATAATTAATATTTTTTTTTTCTAAGTCCAGAGCTGGGCTATGGCTTCCCAGTTTTTATAATTATATAGCTGCCAAAACAGGAGGACAATGCATAGGAGCAAGAACAAACCTGAGACCATGAGTATAATCAGATCAGGATTTTAGCAAAAGATGTGTATTAATGCAAAGAATGTGTAAGGTCCAGAGAGACCTGAAAATCATCATCATCAGTATCGTCATCAACTGCCTTTATCCATTTTTACATGGAATTGGAGTGTTGCATTAAGTATCAGCACCTCTTTCTATTGATAGCCCAACCACTACCTTCATCATCAGCCATGCCTGTCTCTCAAACATCTTCTGTCATACATTTTTCACAGGATGCCCTTTTCTCCTATCTTTCACAAATCTGCTTTATCAAATCATCCTTTGCATTCCTGCATATGTAACAAAACTGCTGCAGTCTGATGTCCTTGACCTTCTGTGCAACTGAAGCTACTCTGACTTCTGCTATGATGATATATATATATATGTGTATGTATATATATATATATATATATATATATATATATATACACACACACACACACACACACACACACACACACACACACACACACACACACACACACACACCACTAATAAAATGTTAGTCAATCAATTTTACTAAGTATGATTATCTGTTTCAAATCCTCATTTTGTAGAGATGTAGCACTTGTCTAACAAAAGCTCAATGTGTATTACCATTGTAACATTGTTATTTCTGCTACTTACAGTTGGGCATATTTTCATTAATGCAAATGTACACAGTTTTCTTTATCTCAGCCTGGAAATTAATATAAAAGAAGAAACATTTTGTGTCTTACTTTTTACAGTGAGAAACATGGACTTGCTGACATCTGCTCCCACATCATTGCTGACCATGCAAAGGTAGAAACCACTGTCCTCTTCCAGAACATGCTTAATAAGTAAAGATCCATTGGTAAGAAGCTGGATACGGCCATTGAGTGAAATGGGCTGAAACTGTGGAACACCTGCACCTATGTGAGAAATGTAAGAGTTGAAAAGAAATGTTGTCACATTACCGCTTTATCAGAGATGACATGCAGTCTACAGAATATGCTGTTTGTCCTAAAAGTTTAATCATCTGCGGTAAGTCTTCATGGCTTCCATTGCTATACAATAACTTTGGGTACAGAGTCATGTGTGCTGTCCTTAATTACAACATATGATGGTCTGTCTGATGCAGAGTAGTTTGGAAGAACTTTATTTTGAAGTGGATGATGGGTTTTTTTTCTGTTTTTTTGTTGTAGCTCATATTTCTGGAATTCTGATCTGTACACATTTTCTGTACCTGGAAATATACTGTAACGGAGCATATTAAATTCCACAATAACCCAAACATGTAAAGCCATTACTAATGACATTCCATAAAACTATTTTTGGAAGGGACCACATCTCCATTCACATTTTATTTAGGAGAGTATCCCACAGCCATAACATCTTAATATACTACGCTCTGGGCCACACAAATTCAGAGGAAAGGCGAATATAAAATAAAAAAATAATCTTTTCCCCTTTATTTCAAAAATAATATAAACCCCTTTACTGACAAAATAACAGCAGTCGGATACATTGGTATAACTATTCAAGTTTGTTTAAAGATGCATGACCCTTCAAGTGTAAACAAAATTAATGGACTAAGTATGAAACTTCACAAAAATATTTTACAGGCCTGCATCATCTGGTCTTCAAATTTTCGTCTGATAAATATGTTTATGTCAACAGAAACACAAATTGATTTAAGTACCTGGAGTGGGAATAGAACCCACACCCTTCTGACTTTCTAGCACCAAAGGAAAATGCAGTTATTGCCTGCTGAGTTACTAACACTAAACTAGTCTCTAGGTAGTGTGCCACCTTTCTTGACTTAACCATTCAGAACAGCTTTGAGGATAATGTACAAGAATTCTGTAAAATGAAGGACACAACAGCTTTTTGAATTTTGGATAGCTGTCACTGTTGTATTACAGCTGCCTAACACTGTGTATCTAGATAATGCTTTCGTTAATATTCTACTTTTGTGTCCAGGTTTTAGTTCAGCATTCTTTGTTTTCCTTCAACATTAATGAGTAAATATCTGAGTGAATCAGTAGCAAGAAGCCCAACAAATCTAGAAATTGAAATGAAAATTGTATGCCCTACAATAGATTGCAGCTATTGTTTTGTTTATGATACAAAATTAATTACTTAGTCAAGATGCAAATCCGAGTACAACATCTTAACATAAAACTGCAAACCTTAAAACAATCACTGTAAAATGCACAGACAAGTAGCAAAACAATAATATTTGCAGGATTCCCTGTATGTCTGGTGTAGAGGCTCTGCTTCATTACATACCATTATTGGATGTACTGCCCACAAAACCTCTCAGACACAGTGAAAATGGAAATGTGTCATCGGATTCTCTGACAGCCACAGTTTCACAACACAGTGCACTACTAGCTACAAAGTTAAGTTGTGAAGTCCTACAATGATGACAGCATGCAAATGCAATAAAACAGAAGTGATGCTCTTGAGATCCTTCTAAGCAGTACACAATCGGCAGTAGTACACTACTGATCATGCACAATCATCAGCAGTGCACTACTGATCAAACACAACTGGTAGTAGTGTACTACTGATCATGCACAATTAGCAGTAGTGCTCTTTCCTTATTCCTGTGTACATGTCAAGAACTCCTCTTTTATTTGATTCATAATAAAAGGATGAAATGGAAATGATATGCGTAGTAAGTACAGAAAATACTGAACTGTCAATGGCTAGTGCTAAAGGCACAGAGAAAAGCTAGAATTAGAAGATGTTATTACAAGAAGAACAACGTCACGACATTGGGCGGCAAATATAGGGTCAAGTTAATATTAAAAGAGCAATGGTAGGAGATAGGAAAAAGTGACGTAGGAGATAGCGGAGGTAAGTAAATTAAGAGCAAGGTACAGGTGACAGGAATGTGAGTAGGCAGTAAATTACGACAGCCAGTTCAGAAATTAAACAAGACCACAAGCCAATATAAGACCTTTGGCAATAATTAGTTTGGAGCAGATAGTTTAGAGGCTTCTCTGGCTTGAGTAGGGGAAGGTAGAGAGCTAGAATGAAGATATTTGGAGATGAGAGGAGAGAAGACATGTAAAGGAATGAGAACGAGGGAATAGGTGAGTGTGAAGTGAACGCAGGGATACAACTGAATGAAAAAAATATATATACATAGATGATTGCATCCAAGATTAGGAGACTGTTGACCTAAGGAAGGTGAGAAAGTTGAGATGCTGAGGACTGAAGAAGAGGAGATAAGAGGAATGAGCAGGGAAGAAGAAGAAGAGAAGGAAATGAGAGTGGAGAAGGACATTGTAAGGGAGCAGGAAGTATGGGATGTACAGAAGCAGCTGAACTTTATGGATATGTGCTAACTCTAATCCTACTCCTTCCCTAATCCCAACTCTGTGATTTACATCATGAGTAAGCCTTGTGTGCTAACTCTAACCCTGCTCCTGCCTTAATCCAACTCTGTGACTTACATTATGAGTAACCCTTGTGTGTTAACTCTAACCCTACTCCTGCCTTGAACCCCAACTCTGTAATTTACATCATACGTAACCCTTGTGTGCTAACTCTAAACCTACTCCTGCCTCGAACCCCAACTCTGTGATTTACATCATAAGTAACCCTTGTGTGCTAACTTTAAACTTACTCCTACCCTGAACCCCAACTCAGTGATTTACATCATGAGTAACCCTTTTGTGCTAACTGTAACCCTACTCCTGCCCTACCCCCCACTCTGTGATTTACATTATGAGTAACCCTTGTGTGCTAAGTCTAACCCTGCTCCTGCCCCAAACCTCAGCTCTGTCATTTACATTATAAGTAACCCTTTCTCTAGCAGCACGAGTACACACATGACCTGGGAACATGGGCTAAATATTATGCACAACACCTAGACACTCTCCCTAAATATTACACACATGCACAACACCTGGACACTCTCCCTAAATGTTACACTTATGAACAACACCTGGACACACAACCAACATATTACACACACGAACACCTGGGCACACTACTTAAATATTATACACATGCACAACATCTAGACATGCTACCTAACTATTACACACATGCAAAATGCCTGGACACACTACCTAAACATTACACACATGAGCAATACCTAGACACACTTTCTAAGTATTGCACACATGCACAATGTCTGGACAAACTGCATAAACATAACTCACATGCACAATATCTACACACATTACCTAAATATTACACACATGCACAACCCCTGGACACACTACCTAAACATTACACACATGCACAACACCTGGACACACTGCCTAAACATGACACCACATGCACAAAACCTGGACACATTACTTAAATATTGTACACATGCATAACCCCTGGACACACTACCTAAACATTGCACAGATTAGCAATACCTGGACACTACCTAAATACTACATACATGCATAACATTAATTTCACATTTTATTGAAATGTATCCATCTAAAGCAGCACAATCATAGTGTACTGCAGAGAAGGAAGTATCCTTCTAACATCAGTGTTATGCAGTCTTGGACTTAGAATCTCTAGAAATAGAAAAGTGTTGGTGGTTCAAGGCAAGCAAAAGTGCTTTTCTATACTCCTTTTAAGATGATAGCAAGGAATTTCAATATTTGTAAAGTTTTGTCGATGGTTGAAAAGACACAAGAATAAGTATCTTTCCAATGTCTTCAGCTGAGAATGTATACCTTAATGAAACAAATAAACAAACAAAAACATGCCGTGAGCTTATCTAGGTATAATCCTATTTCGAATAACACAGGTACGTCTACAATTACTGGAGCTTGTATACAGGAAAATGTGAATGAAGTCAGCGTTTTTTTAGACAATTCAAAACAAGGGGATTTTTCCCTGAAAACAGCCCTGCCTAAAAAATGTGCCGTGAGCTTATCTAGGTATAATCCTTTTGTTCCCACAAAGTAAGAGATGTTGTTCTACAAAGTTTCAGACCCTCATCACACTTAATGATAAAACCAGTGCATGTTGTTTATATAAACATCAGCATAAATCAAGGCATATTTGAAACCAATCATACAAAAGAAAATAATTAAAAGCTACACAGAAGAAAACATAAAAGCATGCATAAATATTACATTTACAAGCATGATAAAAAATGTGAATCAGTTCTATGACAGATGGATAAATCCCTGTCAAAGAGGTATACAACCTGAGTTAAACTAGCAACTCAGGTGCCTGTTGGAGCTGGCAGAGATGAGTAAGGAATGATGTGGATAAGCCTTTTCACGGCAATGCAATAAGGGGGTACATATGGGTGGGCAGAAATTGTCCCACTAGCTGTGATGGAGGCCAGAGCCGAAATAGGAGACAGACTGAGTGAGCAGGTGTTGGTGGCTGTGGGTTGATGGTGTACCTTTCCTTGGGTCTGTGAGGAGTTGTATGCAGTAATCACGTCTCATAGCCGACTTTAGTTTCCGACTAAATGCTTGTATGTTTTGCGGAAGGGATACAAGCTGTTAAGCTGTTTGTCTTTGTAAGCTGCAGTTGTGGCTACCAGATTCACTCACTGCAGGAGCCCTTACTCTGCCAGCCTGTGTGGTAGGGCAGGTGACCTTGTGTTGGATGGGACAAAAATGCTAGATGAACCACTGTATACTGTGACTGCAAATTGGAATTAGTCAGTGCTTATGTGAAACGCACTGCAGCAGCGACATGTGAGTTTCATCCACACATGTGACTTTGGGAAAAATAATGATAGAGAAATGTATAAAATGTCCAAAACACTAAAAACAGCAGAAAATGCAACATATAAAATTATCCAAGAATTAATTTTGTGTCATTCATGGTTCTAAACTCAAACATCCTCCTTATATGTTAGGCTGCCACCCAGGAAAGATGCAAATCAAGTTTACAAAATATAAATATTGAAAACTGTAGTCATTCTGGAAATAAACCAGAAAAAAATAACCCCTCAAATAAGGAATAAGCTATTTAGGTTAATCTCTTAATGGATTCACATCAAGTATACTGTAAAATATGAAAGTCCCATCAATTCTTGGAAAACTGCAAATAACTTAAGGAACCTACCAGTGGTATTTTCTTTTTTATAATAACAGGTTAGTGTCACCCCACCCCCATTGCACTGAAACTGATCAACCACATAAAAATACATTTCTTAAAAATTAAACTCTATAACTCCTTTATTTATTTGTTGATTTATTTATTTTATCATTTAATGTTCCTAATAATCTCACCTTCACAGACTGCTCAACAACGGAATACAGCACTGTTTGAATTATAAATATATTGTCCATTCTTTCCCTATGAAACATCAGAAATTCCAAAAATGGTGACAAAATTTGCAAGCATAGTCATTTTACAAGTAGATGAGTTTTTACTAGTCAGATACTGTTTTCCTTCTTATTATATACATACATATATATATATATATATATATATATATATATATATTTAAGATTAAAACCATAGTTGTTATAGAACAAGAGATATTATCGCACAATCTTCTCCACATCCCTGGTGATAATGTGTGAATCTTATTTGTTATCTTCTTCTGGAAGAGTGGAAATAGCTGTACTGAGTTGCCCTAACTATACTGCTTTTAGTTATAAAGTGGTTTGGAGGGTGGCCTAATGGTTAAGGTGTTTGCTTTACAAACACAAGGTGCAGGGTTGGAGTCTCACAAGGGATAATTGGCAAGGCTTAAAATGGCTCACATGGGCAGTTAGCTTAGTACTAATCTATGAACCTGCATGGGTGCTTACTATTAATGCAGAGGAAATTATTTCTTCCATATCTTCTATGATGTTTGGATGGTTCATTTATCAGTAGATTTATTAAAGATCACCAGATCCAAAAGTGTGACACTAAAAGTATTGCTAACAAATGAAACATCAGTAGTGAAATCAAAAATCAAAACACTTCATTATACGAGCACAATTTATTTCCTATAACACAAGCACATGATCAGTGTACTAAACATAAGCTTAATATATTTCTAAAAAAAATCAGCTTCATACAAATAACTATTCTCCAAGTAACCCATTACTTCACTAACAACCGAGGGTCTCAGTGGCCACCATTCCTATGCACTATAATGATTTTAGATATGTCCTTGAAACATGCCACTCTAAGAGCTAATTTAAAACACTGAATTTTTAGTTACAAGCAACAAAAATATATGTCTTTTTTGGTAGCTAAAATCTTCTTGACCCCCCCTTGTCCTGTAATATTGCTGTAGGTATGGCGGTAATGTAAAGAGCAACAAATAAATAACTATCCTAAATATGTTAGTGCTTGATTCGGTCTTCAAAATAACTTCAATCACTGCCAAATGAAAGAAATTACTTAACATACCTTTTAAATGATGTTTTATAAAAATAGTCAATGGCTTAGGCTATGAGCTCCTGGCTATAGCTATAGTCCTATACTGATTGTTGCTCATGTCCTTGTTTACCTTTGGTACACCAGAAATAGTGCCTATCTTTGGGTTCCCTACTTAAAATACTCCTCTGTTTTTTTTCACTAAAAACCTACAGCAAGTATCTTAGCTAATCAATAGGATCATAGGATCACAGGTAATTACTAGGCTATTGGCCCTAAGGCCCTTACGAGCCTAGCCAAGAATTTAGCCCATGTTCCCACAAGTCAGCACCCAATGTCCTTGTCCGGAGGGATAAAGGTGGAATCCCAGATGTGTATTTTCTGTTCCCCATCCAGTTATCCAGGCTGTGATTAAAAAGGGTTAATGAGGTACTCTGCTTGTTGTGGAGAGGGAGTCTATTCCACAGAAGGGGGGAGTCTCTGGGACACAAATCTGTACCATCAGTAAGTCCTACTGATGTCACAGACCAGGTTGAGGTTGCACATATGGGTTACTTGAGTAGAGCTTGACTTTTGGATATGGAGCAGTCCCATCAAGGCGGGGTCTGAGATTGGTTTGTATAATCTATATTTTTGCATACATTCATAACTGTATTCATATTTACTAATCGGTGATAATCTTTACTAGCTAGTAATTCCTTCATTGACATACCTATATACTACTGTTCAACAAACACAAAACTATATTTATATGATTGTATCAATCAAACTTATTTATTACTTGTTAAGTCCATAAGAACTGTTTAATTAAAGCTGCACCTGTTTGGTGGTTAGGAAAATAGACACCTAATATTTCTGTTGTAAACACTTCAGAAGAAACAGGAAGATAATGAGATTAAATATTAATCTAACTCAGTCTGCTAACTATATTATCTACATTTCAAGTATTTGTTAAGTTTATTAAAAAAAGCTTGACTGGTCAAACAGGACCCATTTCAGTCACAGCATGAAAGGACAATAATGACATATAATTATAAAGCATGTTTGAATATGGGTAAGCAGGACTAACAGATGAGATTGTAAGGAAACATCAAAAACAACATTGCACTGCAACACATCACTGAATTACCAACTATTTTCACAGATGATGGTGAAGGATTACATGACGGCCTTATATAAGAAGTGGTGTGTGTGTGTCTGTGTGTGACTGCATGTGTGTGTATGTGTGTTTGCATGTATATGTTTGTGTGTGTCTGTCACAGTGGAGCTGCAATTGTGAAATATGTGATACTTGACTGCCTAAAGTATGAATGCCTAACAGATGTTTTGCATCAATTTTGACATGACTGCGCCTCACAGTAAGACGTTGTCCTGTTCGATTCTCGGCTAGAGCGTCTTCTGTGTGGAGACATGTGTGAATGGGCGTCCCTTCATTGAAGGTTGTGGGTCAGGGCCGGCAACTCGGCACGTAAAAATCTACTGCCAATCATTAGTGGACCGGAGTTCTGCTGTGGCGACCCCTAACTGGGAAAAGCCAAAAGACACAACAACATTCTTTATGTCTTTGGCATTTTCTAGTGCTGCTGAGGAGTTATTTCCAAAGTGTGGAACCTAAGAAGGAGTTAGCAGATAATCAGTTGTACAGTAGGAAATATTGTAAATAGGAGACCTTTTTTGTTAAAGAATAATTTTACATCCATCCCTTTTCATGTGCATCTACATATCCACACATATCTATAGCTATAATTATAGGTATATCTATATCTCTGTTTGTCTATGTATCTATGTGTGTATATACAGTATGTGTTTGTGTGTGAGATATTTATATATATATATATATATATATATATATATATATATATATATATATATATATATATATATATATATATATATATGTATATATTAAATGTATACATACTCATATATAATTAATGTAGGAGTCTGTGTATTTATGTCTCTCTCTCTCTCTCTCTCTCTCTCTCTCTCTCTCTCTGTATACACACACACACACACACACACACACACACACACACACACACACACACACACACACACACAGATCTGTAATATAAAACATATGAAATTCATTATACAGTGATGCAGATAACATAGTGTCACCTGTTATTCTATGAAATAATCACTGCATCCTACAAAATACAGGAGTAAAGTAAAAGTACTGGTTGAGTCCTTTGTTGCCAGAAATGCAGTTTGCAATCCTGCTTTACTGAAATGTGAATTTTTTTCAGAAATTGGTCATTTGTGCCATTTACTTTAAAGCTCATACCTTTTGAGTAGTTCCACATAATTGTAGGTACAGGATAACCCTCTGCTGAACAATTCAGGATAACTGATTTTCCATAAATTCCATCCTGATTACTTGGCTGTACCACAAATCGAGGAGGAACTAAAGAAAGATAAAATGTTCCAGTTACTCAGCAATCTCCACAGACTCACCAAACCATTCTACATACACAATGTACTTAAATGATTACAGGAAGGCAGTTACCAATGAATGAATAATCTGTTTATTTTATTTAGCAAGCTTTCATTTAAATAGACCTATTCTGATACTACAATTAAAATGTCCACAATGTCCTTTTGTTTCCATGGTAGCATGTAACTGGTATCATTTTTTAAAGAAGGATAACAATATATGATATTCTTTGATTTTTACAGTACATTCCTAGTTCTATGTAATTGCACAGCTGAGCAGTTACAAACAGTACAGAAGAATTTATTCTGTCAGTGTCCTAGAAACACTGAACAAACTTGTCCACAATGCTGCCTGTAACATTTCAGCAGTTTTCCCCAAAGAGAAGAATCATTCATCTACCTAGCCACAGTGTCTGCCTTGTATAATGTAGTCATCTCATACCAGCTAAAAATAAGTTTCCCCATCACACTTATTACTGAAAAGATACTTTTTGGAACAACTATGTATGCGCAGAAGTTTGCCGGTTCACTCCTGATCCAAGTCACTCTTGGATCATATGAATTTGGAGTTGCCCTTTCAGCAGGAATCTTCTTAGTTATTACTTCAGTAAAGATTAGCTCTATCCACATTTGATCCCTGGTTATCTAAACTGTTTTCCATTTTACTCTGCTCAAGGCTGAAACTGCACTCAGCATTAGATTGTCCAATTTCATCAGATGTCAACAACTTATTGGTTCTGAGTGCTGTCATTCACCCATAAATACATTCAACTGCAGATATGACTGCAGTTATTTTAGAAACATCTACGCGGGCTATTACCGAAGCAGAAACTGTAGCTGTTGTCATAAGACATGAAGACAAGCAATCTAATTAGCTATGTTCCCATTCTTCCCTTGACCCTGTATCTCTTCAGTAACCTCATGACTCCCTCTTTCATGACTTTCACTTTTAGGGATATGCTTAAAAGAATATGTCTGATAATATTTCATAGTTTTCTGAACATGAATATAATCTTAGCTAGGCACCAGAAACAAACTACATGTCCTCCTATTCTTTTTTCTAGACTTTTTCTCCCCATCCATGTTCTTTCTGGGTCTCCTCTATTTATAACTATGATTTTCTTAGCTTTTATTCCTGGTAAAAAATTACGGATTTGGTCTTCTTTGTTTTTATTTCATTTTTTACACAAGGTCCATTTTCAGTCACAATTTTATTGCAATAAAGCAGAAAAAGAACAAAGCTGAATATATTAGAATGAATTTTCAAAGAATAGTTGAGATGTCTTTTGTACACAAAACACAGAACTGCAGGTGAGTTTTCATAGTTAAAATGATAGAGACAGAATTATCATCAGTGTAAAACAAAAAATGGCATAGCAAATGAAGGTGCAGATGCGATCGCTCTCACTTGTAACATAGTAGCACTGTGTAGGCATGGCTTTATGTAGAAAAAATATGCAGGAAGGTGAATCATTTTATGTATCATGCTGAGTTTCTTGTTAAACTTGGAAAGGGTAATTCTACACATTTTCTGTATATTAGGTTTAATACGATGGCAAATGCAAGAGTTGAGTTGTAACTTATGAATGTTGGGAAGAAGTAAATGCTTGGGATGTGTAGATATATGTTGGAGTCCCCCAGTTTTGTGATGACTCCATACATTTCAAAAACAAATAGGGATTCCCTAATCAAAGAGGCTACATAACTTGAAAAATATCTTTCAACTGTCTAGATGGTCTGTTCCTTATAAAAATCTAAAATTTTCTAGCAAATCATTGAAGACTAAAGAAACTAAACAGTTAAAAATATTTGAATTTTAGATTTCACATTCTTCTGAAAATATATGTGAATGCAAAACCTATTATTCTAGCAACATTTAATATGTTTATATAAACAATATTTTAAATATGCCCTTGATTTTGGGCCTTTGTCCCATCATGATTTTTGGTTTTGCCAGATTTCTTTTGCTTAAAGGTTGAGAGGTATGTATTTGATACTGATGACAAATATATCTTGGGAGATTCATTTGTGAAGAAAAAGTTAAAAAGAAGGATCCTCTGAGTTAATGCACAAACTACAGACCACTGAACTGTAGTATATGTGGATTCTTCAAAGACTGGGACAGTCACATTATGGAGTAGAGACTATAAGTATTCTATAATAGAAGAATCACCGCTAAGAAGAGTCATTAGACCCTTAGCAGGCATAAAAAAGTAAAAAAAAAACATAGACCACTGGAATAGGAGTAAAATATTATGAAGACTAAACATATTTCAGATAAACTAACTGGTAACAACTGTAAGCACACTAGCAATGACACTCTGGTAATACTGATTTAAATGAATTATTTAAATGTTCTACTGTTGAAGCACATAACAATGTCTATGCAATATATTGAACAAATATGATCCATAAAGGATGTTTCTCTCTCATTTCATGATATTTTACTATTCTATATTTTAGTATTCTGCTACAAATAAAAAACAACTCAACCCCAACAAACTTGTAGACATACTTAAAAGCTGTAAATGGACACCATTAAAACAGCTTCCACTTCAAGAAGCCAGTAATTACTTCAACACTACCTTCCTCTCCATTCTAAACTCTCAAGCCCCCAGTAGATACATATGTATTAAGTCTAACTATGCCCCTTGGCTAAAAAAATAAATACTAAACTTTCTCAAACTTAGAGAAAAGGCTTGGTCTACCTGGAAATCAAAAATCAAATAAATCCCAGCTCACACACCAAACTTATCAGGAACTTAGAAACAAAGCTAAGAAACAAATATAAATGGATAAAGTCAACTACTACACCGAAATACAAGCCAGGCACCACAAAACTCCACAGAGATTCTGGTCCAATATAAACAATATCCTTCTATCAGGGAAACAGGAACACCCCCTCCTACCACTGCCAACAGTTCAGACAATATTGCTACTCAATTTAACAAATATTTTACAGAAACCATCCTAGAACAATCCAAAACTCAAACTCCCTCAACAACCAAATCCCCAATCCCCACAACAAAAGTCTCATCACTATTCTGTCAACAACCAGTAGCAAGTGACACTATCAAACGACTGCTGAAAAAACTAAAACCCACCAAGCTAGCTGCAGACGATGTACTTGCTGATTACTTACATATAACAGCAGAAGGTACAGCATAGCATTTCATTACTAATCAATAGATCCATAGCTGAACACCAGGTCTCTCAACTGTGGAAAACCTCATATATCATTCCCCTACACAAAGGCAGTCCATCAAATGAGCTAAATAACTATAGACCAAGTGCAGCATTGTCTCCACTATCCAAAATTCATGAAAGAGTAGTTCATAAGCAGGTTACCGACTGTCTTCTTACTAACAATCTCCTAACTAATACCAAACATGGATTTAGACCATACCATAGCACAACCACCACACTAAAGTCTTTAACTAGCACTGTCAGCTTCCATAGGACCAATAATGACTATGTCTCTTCAATCTTCCTAGTCCTATCAAAAGCCTTTGACATGGCCTCTCATACTAACCACCCTTGCTGACCTTCATTTCTCAAACTCCACACTGGCATGGTTCCAGGATTACCTCACAGGACGGCAACAAGCAGTCTCTTGGCAACAAACTCTATCACTCCTACTACCGGTCACTCATGAGTTCTATCCTAGGCCCACTTCTATTCTCTACATTTACTAACAAACTCCATCTAGCAACCACTCATGCATCACTCATGCAATATGCAGACGACTCCACAGTATTCTGTTCTGTACCCTCTCTGTTAGATCTTCAGACTCTAACTCAAAAAGCCTTTTGTGAAGTAGAGTCCTGGCTCACAAATGCTAACCTAATCTTAAACCCTAAAATAAAAAAACTAATGGTCTTCCTCCCTAATAAAACTGCTCCTCCCACTAACACCTTCTTCATCTCCTCAGTTAACAATGCCATCATCATCCCATCACCACACATTAAACTTAGGAGTAGAAATCGACTGCAAATTTAAATTTGATATTCACATTTCCCAGACAGTGAAAAAGGTGCATAAAAAAGTAGGTACTCTATACAGAAATAAACACTACTTTACCAAAAATACCAAAATAGCTATTGCCTAAACACACTTAATCTCCACCTTATTGTACGCAGCCCCTGTTCTCAATAATCTCACAAAATCTGAATTACAAAAACTTGAATCCTGTTATAATAAAATTGCAAGAAATGCCACAAATCCACCAACTAGATCACACCACTGCCTCGCACTCAAGCAACTCAACTGACTAGAGCTCCCCCATCTCCTACACTATACATGACTGACAATGGCCCACAAAATCCGCTCTGATCCGGAAAAAATACCAGCCTTACAAACCCTTCTTCAACCCTATGTTACCAATATAACACTACATTCCACCAACAAACAACAAATAAAAACCTACTTATCCAGAAACCAAGCAGGAGATTTCCTTTTTGCTAACTATGTAGGTAAAATCTAGAATGAGCTGCCAGTAAACATTACCTCCATAACATATTTACCTCTATTCAAAACTAGCCTAAAAAATCACTTCCTTAGCAAGTCACTCTGCCCATGCTCTGCTCCCTACTGATGAATAGCAACTCACTCTCAACTGTCTCCTTTACAAATTTTCCTGGCTAATTAAAGGCACAGAAACTATAACTATTTTTTTTTTGTAACCTACCTTCTATTCACACACTTTCTTCATTGATGCCTAAATGCTACTGACATACACTATGTAATCTTACTTATACTTAAATCTTTTTCACTCTGTTACCATCTATACCTTCTCATGCCTGCATAAAATTCCTCTAATAGGTTCATAGGGGTGTACTAGGCTAATGGCCCTGGGGCCTTTACAATCCTAGCCCATAGGATTACCCTGGCATCGTGCCACCTGACCTTAGTTCC
The DNA here is from genome assembly GCF_019279795.1 of Protopterus annectens. Classification (NCBI taxonomy): domain Eukaryota; kingdom Metazoa; phylum Chordata; order Ceratodontiformes; family Protopteridae; genus Protopterus; species Protopterus annectens. Next base: position 1,771,395,223 of record NC_056735.1, on the reverse strand, counting down.
CAGTGCCTCTGTTGAGTAAAGGCACTGGAGTGATCCCTGGGATGAATTTTCTATTTCCCATCCACTCATCAAGATTTCTCTTGAAGAGGGCCAGTGAGGTGCTCTGCTTGACATGTATGGGAAGTCTATTCCATAGCGTGGGCAGTCTCTGGGTTATGAACCTGTCCCTTCAGCATGTTCTGTTGATTGTGGTAATGAGGTTGAGGTCTCTGGACCGTGTGGTGCGGAGGGATTGGGATTTCTTTAGATGTAGCATTTCCAATAGAGCTGGGTCAGACATGACTTTGTAAGTCAAGCAGAGATTGCCTCTAAGTAGGTGATATGAGACAGAGAATAGTTGGAATTTTTTTTAGTCTGTCCATATAGGACAACTGTTTAAGGCCTAGGATCCTCTTTGTGGGGTACTTTTTTGGCCTCTCCAGTTGTTGCAGGTGTTTAGTGAGGTACATGCCAAATGGGGCATTGCACTCAATGACTGGCCTAATGAGGGACGAGTAGAGGGAGACAATGACCTCTTTCTTCCTGGATGCAAAACACTTAGTAATGAGATGTACCATATAGAAGGACTTTCTTTTTTTTTTTTTTTTTTCAATAATACTTCTTTATTGTTTGTTTTCAATATACATCATTTCAACAAAAGTAGCCACAGGTTCTATATGACTGTTATAACCACAATATTTTAACAACATATTTACACTATTTACATGAATGCTTTTATATTATGCTAGTATCGAAAGAGATAAGCTTTGTTTTCTCCAGGGTTAAACCATCAGGTTAGAATAGTGCTATATCATGTTATGATTTTATTGTATATGTTGTAATTGTTTTCTAGAATTAATTATTTATGCAAGTATTATGTTAAAAATTTGTTCCCAACGTTTCAAAATGTTAGGGTTTTTGTTTTGTCTGTTTATTATGTACTTGTGGGCTAATATATGCCTTATCGCTAGCTTCCTGAAGTTATTCCATGAGATTTTAGATGGGGTCAACCAGTTTGTAGCTATGTACAATTTCATTAATAGGACAATATTGATTAGGATAATTGTTTGAGTTTTGGATAGGTTAATTGGGGGAATATGCAATATCGTGAATTCCCACGTGAGTGTTGATGATTGGTATCCCATCTTTTGTAGCTGTACTTTCAGGGAGTTCCAAAGTTTGTATACACATTTACAGCTCCAGAATATATGTAAAAGGTTAGCAATCTCATCTTTACAGTATGGGCAGAATTTGGAGTTTCTAGAGTTAAACTTGTGTAGTCTAAGGTGTGTATAATAAGCATTGTTATATATCATGAGTTGGGTAAATCCTAATTTTTGAAGAGGTATGGATTTTATTGTTAGGTTAAATGCTTGTAATATTTTATGATTTTCTACTGATGGTATTTTTTCTTTCCAAATGTTTGACAAAAGTATGTGTTCTTGGTATTGCAGGTCCTTGATCATTCTATATGAACATGTTATAAATTTACTGTGTTGTATGATGGCTTGGTATAATGAGTTACATTTCATTAGGTCATCTTTATTGATGTTTGTATCCTGTAGGTAGCCTACACACAATTCTTTAATTTGTCTTAAGATCGACAAATAAGGTTTGGGAAGCCCCATTTGGTCTCTTATTTCATTACTGGAACAGTTCAAATATGGGCAGAGATCTTGTAGTGTTATATTAATTATAAGTGGGAATTTTTCCAGGTCTATTAACTGATTATTAATTTTTAGATTAGGATTTTTATGAATAGGTTGTAGTATCATCATGGGTTGTAGGAGATTCAGTGACTTAAAAAGATTTTGTGTTACTATTATAAAGTTTTTAAGGCATTCCAATAGGTTATATGCTTTGATGTATTTATTACTTAAGAAGGGTATTGATTTAGGATTTATATTCAGGCTTTCAATATGTTTAAAACTTATTTTCACCCAATTTGGGGCCCAGCTGGTTTCTAACTTATTGTAGTTTGCAATTCTCAGAATTCTATTGGCATTTATGATTGAATAGTAGTTTTCAAAATTTGGTAGGTCTAATCCACCTTTGTTTTTTGGAGTCATCAGTTTGTCATATGAGATTCTACTTTTTTTTGGTTCCCATATAAATTTTGCGAATTCAGTGTGAATTTGTTTGAAAAATTTCTTAGGTATTGATAACTGGGAAGACATGAAGATATATAAAAATCTGGACAATATATTCATTTTTATAATTGCTACTTTAGCTAATGATGGTAATTTCAGATTTTTCCATCTTTTTAGATCAAGTAGAATGTGATCCCACTTTTGTTTGATATTATTGAGATAGAAGTCTTTATTATCTGTAGAGAATGTAATCCCTAGATATTTAATTTTTTCTTCAGATTTTATCTGGCCTATCAATGGGAGCAGTGAGAAAGGTTTCGGAGTTTTTTAAAGGGAAGATGTTAGTTTTTTTTAGATTAATTTTATAGTTTGAAATTAATGAGAAGTCTTCGATAGCGGCTAGTATTTTTTGGTGTCTGTGATCGGCACGGTACAATAAATGTTGAGGTCATCGACAAAAGCTGACAGAGCAATTTTTGTATTGTATATTACTGGGGCATTGTGATATAGATTTTGTTTGATGTTTAAGAATAGGGGTTCTAGATATAGGTTAAACAATAATGGAGATAAAGGACACCCTTGACGTGTGCCATTTCTAATTTGTATTCTATTAGACCACATTTTATTTATATATAATGTTGTATAGGGGTTGTTGTATAGTATTTTAAGGGTTAAAATAAATTTTTGAGGTATGTTAAAATAAGGTAGGATTTGGAATAAAAATTTTGTGTTAACTCTGTCGAAGGCCTTATGAGCATCTATAATTAGAGCATATATATTTTGGTTAGTCTGGTTAGCATATGAAATTAGTGTGTGTAGTGTTAGTGTATTGTCACTGGCTTGTCTAGATGTTAAAAAACCAGATTGTTCCCTTGAAATAATTATATTTGTTATTTTTTTCAGTCTATCAGCCAGGATAGATGTTAGAATTTTAGTGTCAATATTGAGTAATGATATGGGTCTGTAATTGTCTGGGTTTTGAGGATCTGCCTTTTCTTTGGGTATAAAGATTGTTTTGGATGCATTGAAGTGTATATCATTAATTTTATTATTTATTATATAATTTAATACATGATATAATGATTGTGCAGCGATGAGATAGAACGTTTTGTAAAACTCCGCAGTAAAGCCATCTGGGCCGGGAGATTTATGTGTTTTCAATTTTTTGATTGTTGTCACTATTTCTTCCATGGTTATTGGCTCTATTAATTCTTTTCGTTGTTTCGTATCAATTTTTGGAAAATTTATTTTTTGTAGGATGACTGTGCTATTATGATTTGTAGGCAGATAATTTTGTTCTCCATAGATTTGGGAGTATAAGATTTCAAAAAGTTTAATAATGTCTTCAGTTTTTGTGTAGGTCTTATTCTTATAGGATAGTTCCGCAATTTGGGAAGGTGATTTAGACTGATTGATAATCCTTGTCAGTGCTTGTGATGGTGTTTGTATATGGTTAGCATATTTTGCAAGCATTTTAGTTTCATGAAATGATAAATTATTGTTGTGGACTAAGAACAAGTCTTTCTGGCATTTCAATATCTCTGTTTCAGTTTGTGCATTGTAGTTTTTCATCAGATCCTTTTCCAAAGATTTAATTTTAGCCTCTAATTGTTGTTGTTCTTTGAGCTGTGCTCTCTTATAGTAAGACACTTTCTGTAGGAAGATACCTCTTATCTGGGCCTTAGTTGCCGCCCATTCAATATCAGGAGGATGGTTTTGTTTTATTAGATTGTCTAAAGACCTTTCAAGAATAACCTGTACTTCCTGAATTATTTCCTTTTTGTTTAAGAGATTGGGGTTTAAGGACCAGTTATATCCCCGGTGAAGTAAGTTATCCCTAGTGGTCTTGTTAATATACAGGGTAATTTTAGAGTGGTCCGATAGGTAGCGGGCATATAGAAGGACTTTCTGACCACAGTGGGGATGTGGTGGTCAGAGAGTTTGCTGTCAACCTGTGTTCCCAGATCTTTTATACTGTGTTTAGTGGACTACCATCAATGTGATAATTTGTGGGAACCGGGTTTTTCCCAAAGGGGGTGATGACACATTTTTTGGCATTGAGCTTAAAGCCATGGTTCTGACACCAGTCGTTGGTCTCAATGAGGCCTTTCTGTAGGATGACAACATCACTTGGGGAGTTGATAATAGCTCCCAACTTGCAATTGTCTGTGAACTTTGTCATCCAGAGTCCCTTTTTGTTGGCCTGGACTTCAGAGAAGTTGATACCAAACAGGAGAGGACCCAGGACCAAACCCTGTGGGACACCACTTGTAACTGGTCAGCAGTCTAGCTTGGAGTCAGCTACTTTCACACTGTGGGTTCTACCTGTGAGCCAGTTTGCAACCCACCTAATGATATGGGGGTTCATACCTAGCTTATTGAGTTTTTCTATTATTCCTGAGTGGGGAATGGTATCAAAGGTCTTGGCCAGATCAAGGTAGGCTGTATGAACCACCTTGCTTTCACCCACAGCTCTGGTGACTGACTCAAAGAAGTCGACCAAGTTGAGCAGGCATGAGGTACACTTCGCAAAATCAAACTGTGTGGGATCCAGAGTTTGGAGATTCCCTATATCCTTGTTTATTAGGTCCATGATGATGCATTCCATAGCTTTGCATATCAGACTTGTCAGGCTAATGCAGTAATAGTTCCCAGGGTCTGTAGTCGCTCCATCTTTGTGGAGAGGGATGACTGTGCAGAGCACCATTTGGTAGGGACAAAGCCTGAAGTGAGGCTGTAGGGCACACAGTTGAGGTGCCAGTTCACTCTGTAGCTCATGTAGAACACAGCCAGGGATATTGTCAGGTCCCATAGAAGCTGTATTCTTGGCCTTTGACATTGCTGTTTTAACCTGTGGAGCAGTAATACTGGGTGCCTGGCAATCTACTGGTATTGTGACTGGTCCCTTGGGGGGGAGACGGGTAAAGTTGGCACTGAATCTGTCGGCCAGTATATTGGCAATATCTGTTGGCTTGGTATAGGAGGTACCATTGTGCAGTAGCTCAGAGCAAATCTGGGTATTGCTGTGGAGATTCATTACATAACTATAGAAGGTGTTGTGGTTTTCTTTACTATCTGCTGCAATTCTGTTTTCATAGCTAGCTTTAGAGAATTTGATGAGGTATCTCAACTTTTTGTTGAGACTGATAAGGAAATTTTTCCAGTCTTGGGACTTCACCTTATTCCACATGAATTTCCTCCTTCTGTTGTAAAGTTTGTTTATGGCAGGGGACCACCAGATTGGTTTCCTTTTTTTGAAGGAGAGCGTTTTGGTTCTGTTGGGTATGGCAAGACTTGTTCATACAGTGCATTGGTGTATGATTTGGCAGTAATGCAACTGATCTCCATTTGCACGGGTGCCATGAAATTAAACACTTCTGTTTTTAGGACCCCAAAGTTAGCTTTGGAGAGGATTTTCATGGTGGTTACCTTTGCGGGGGTGGGGGAGGTAGGAGGGATGAGGATTTCCAAGGCGATTCATTTGTGGTCAGATCTAACCAGGGAGGAGTTGATTAATGGTGTAGAGCAACGGTTGCCCATGTTAGTAATAACCAGGTCAAGGATGTTGCTACCTCTAGTGGAGAACAGAACGAGCTGGTCCAGGGCATTGGAATTAATCAATTCCAGGAAATGTTGGGCAAGTGTATTGGTACATGAGTAGTTTCCCCAGTTAATGGAGGGGTAGTTGAAGTCGCCCAGTATGAGACTGTTAGGTGGACCCTAATATTCTCCATTGTGCTTAGGAATGTGGAGTGTGAGTCTTGGGACATGGTTGGGGACCTATAGCAGGCTATAACCTGAATTGCTGTCTTACTGAGTGTTAGGTGCACCTGATTTATCTCACATGAGTTATGTTGTGCTACTAGTCTGGAGATGTGCGCATCCTTTATGAATATGGAAACCACCACCTTTGAAGCTTCTGTCCAAGTTCTGGGGCCAAAAGGTGTGGAATGATTTATAGCCTCGTCATGCAGGGGTGCTTTCTGCTGCCTTGAACCAGGTCTCTGTTATGGCACAAATGTCGATGTTCTCCATTTTTTGGAGTGCTTCGAGTGAGTGCATTTTGAGATTTACACTTCTAGCATTGAGCAGCATGACCGTCAGATTGCATTTGTTTGTAGCTGTTAAAGTGGTAATTTGGTCTTTGGAACACCGCCTAAAAAAGGCACCATAGGGTTGGCAAAAACCTTGGACAGTATCAGGAAGCCCAGGCGTGACAGATGCAGGTCTATATTATAACATTGAATTTTATAAACATTGAATGTTATAATATTGAACCCGTAATGTTGAATGCTGAAAACAGAGAAGGTGCAGGACACAGAATTCTTTCCCAGAGAAAGAATTCGGTGGGCCGTTGCTGCGGCTTCACTGTTTTCAGCGTTCGATATGTTGGAATGTTATGGGTCGGGTTCAGGTAAGTGTGCGATTGTGTGTAGGTTAGGGTTAGGGGGTGGGTTAGGTGAGTTAGGGTTAGGGACTGGGTCAGGTAAGTGTGCGGTTGTGTGGACATTAGGGTTAGGGGGCGGGTTAGGTGAGTTAGGGTTAGGGCGCGGGTGAGGTGAGTGTGCGATAGTGAAGGACCTTAGGGTTAGGGTTGGGTTAAGGTAAGTGGTTAGCTAGTAGTGTATGTAAAGCTTAGTTTAGGTTTAGGTGTAGGATTTTAAGTGTATGTGTGTGGATTGCTGTTTTTTGTGTGTGTTTGTGTTGTGGGTATGTTTCTCGGAATAGCGATTTTTTTCCCTGGGAAAAAATTCGCTATTCTGACTGTTCGATGTTTCAGATTTTGATGTTTGGGGTTCGATATTATAACATTCGATGTTTAAGAACTTCGATGTTATAATATAGACCCGACAGATGCAGGCCATCTCTGGCAAAGCATCGAGGTCTGTCAGTCATGTCATCCCAGGCAGACAGATACTGGATCCCCTTAGAATGACACCAATTGTTGGAATCAATCATTTTCTGCTTGTACTGTGGTATCATTCTGGGTGATGGTAGGATGCTGCTCAGGGCTAGGGTCATACCGGCCTGAGCCACATAATCCAAGAGCTCCTCCATGTCTCTTTTCATGTAGTCCAGGGGAGGTATGTCTCAAGTCATTCACACTCACATGTACAATGACAGAGTCATATTTGTACCTGTTGTTGAGGGACCTAAGTGCATGTGTTATGTGGTGGATCCTGGTGCCTGACAGGCAGCTGACTGTTACTTTCTCCTTATTCAACCTAGTGAGTGGGACATCAGTGTGCCTCACTATCGAGTTGCCTATGACTAGTGTGTTGGGCATGCTGCTTTGCCTTAGGGACTTTGGTTGAGTGGCACGCTGTTTAGGAGAGTTATGTGTCTCATGAGTAGTGTTGTGTTGTGGTGGTTGAGTGCGTTTATGCCATGGAGGTCTCCCCTGTTTGGGTAGATTTTTATTGAGAGCCTCCACAAAGGTGGGTGTGTGGTTTGTGTTTTTATGTGAAGGAAGTGCTGTTGTGTGTTCTGGAGGGCTATGTGTTCCATGTGGTGTGGTGCAAGTGTTGACCTTCTCCTCTTGACCAGCTATTCCGGTCTTGGCTGGAGAGTGCGTGGCTTACAATTTGGATACATAAGTGCATCTCTCGCAAGTCTGAGGGTTGGCAGGTTAGATGAGAGGGTTGTCAGTGTACATGAGACAGTTGCTACATTGCCTCAGGATGCCCAAGTTCACCAGGTTAATAGGAGAATTCACAGGGGATTGACCTTTAGACATGCCTGGAGGGGTTGGCATTAATAATAAGTACTGGAGCTGGCTCCTTGTAGAATATTTAGTGCTGGTAGCCCTTTTGTGTGTTACAATAATTGCTACAATAAGTCTGGTAAAATGCTAGACTAATAAGCTAGTAAAAGTGCAGGAGAGGAGACAACTAGTAGTACTAAGGGAAAAATTAAAGACCAGACTTTGGCATCAGTCAGAAGCTTATATACAGTCCTGGATACAGCAAATCTGTATCTGGACTAGATTAGACTAGTTACTGGTATGGTGGGAAACAAGCGCAAATGCTGGCTTTTAAACCAGAAAGTTGAAAGAGATGGAAAAACTGCCCAAACAGCCAATAAACTACAATTTCTGGGCCAGAAACCACTCCTCTTGTGGTAGATAGGCTGCCTAGTGCTTACCACTCCCACTGGTAAGCTAGAAGGCTTCCCTCCAACACAGAAAGGCTTGGGGGGGGGGCTCAGAAGCTTACAAACAGTCCTGGATACAGCAAATCTGTATCTGGATTAGACTAGTTACAGGAAAGGCAGGAAACAAGCTCAGAATTTTTTTTTTTTTGATTTTTGGATTGTATAATTATTGTGAACATAGCACACTGTATACCTATGCATTGCATACTGCTGTTACACAGCCTTTTATTGATGTATAGCAGTCACATTTAAGTTATGTAATGCAACTACTGCCAATTGGACAGTATTGTATTTTATTATTTCCATTTTTTGATGTTATTCATATTTCTTATGTATATGTACTAACTGGAACTTTTCTCCCTGGGCCTTCGCTGAAAAAGGGCTTGTGTCCAGTCGGACTTTCCCGGTAAACAAATGTAAAATAAATAAATAATAAAAATATTTTCTTTCCACTGGGATATCAGATTATCAGTACAGTAAAGCCTGGTACTTTAACACGTGGTAATGCAGGTTTCATCTACGTAAATGGATTCAAATTATTGCACTAAAAGAGGACTCAAACCAGGATGTTGCTTTGTTTGCTTCAGGCAGAATTTACCTTAGTTACATGGCAGGATATCATCCCATTACATACTGTAACTTGTAGCTAAGTCTGTTTTAGACATAGACCTGTCCAAATGCCAATCCACTCATTCATTCCCCCATTGCTGGGGTGAAGGTCATCTGGGGAGGGTCAGCATTTAAAAAGCAAACAGCATGGTTCAAGGCTTTTGTTATAAACTCTATTCTTGATGCACACTGGATGAAGTGCCAGTGACTGGATATATAATGGGCTGGCCCTGGATGTATACCCCTCACTTCCACTTAGTGGTGTTTCCCTGGCCACCAGCAGGACAATTAAACCACATTGTGTCCCCAAGTGTGTGCAACCCTCCTCATCCCCCAGGAGAGGTAAGCAGACCCTTCCCCTTTACTCCATTCCCTCTCTCTCTGGTTCCCCCAGATCTACTGCTGCCTATTGAGCACTGGTTGCCCGGGGTCAATATCAGTTGCCCCAAACTTCTGTGTTATGGAGCCACTTACAAATGCAAGAATTTAAATAAAAAAGGGTATGAACTAAGAATGCTGACACATTTGGAAGTCTTTGGAGATTATTCTCCCTTTTATAAGTTTGAATATCACGCGCTCTCATTATCTGGTGAGGAATAATACTTTTTCTTCACAAATCCATACTTGGCAGATGAATTTCATAGATTATAATACTGAAATCATGTCAGCGGGCATCTTTGATGTTGCCAGGTTTACTACTGTTAGTTGAATATGCTATCACCAGTTTGCTCTGGTGGTTCCTTGAATACTTGACATCTCAAAGTAGAGCACCCCTAATACTTCTTGAGGAATTTCATCTACCCACATAAAGATTTAGTTAACATGACCTGTGACTCCCCCTTGAGGCTGAATCTATGGATCTTATTAATACTTGTAATTACATTCAGATGATTTTTCTCTACCTGTGGTAGTAATACACTGTATCTTGTTTTAACAAATTATTCTTGTTCTGGAAATAAATATTCACAGATTACAAGTTTTAGGAAACTCAGATCACTCAATTGTTCCATTTACACTATTTGATAGGAAAGATCTTTGTAGATGCTCAAAAATCTATTAGATAGATGAGTTTCTATAAAGGTTTATGTAGGCAATATACTCAAGTTTACATTCTTCATTGGCTTTTAGGCCTGAACTCAGGCATTCACTGACCTATGAACTTGTCACCCTATATCTTGGGAATATGGGCATGCACCATAAACTGCATAAGTCTACATACTTTCACTGTATTACATTAAGTTACATTAAATAAAAGTTGATGAGAAGAGTATACTCAAGTTTGCATTTCATGTTGGAATACAGGTTTCCACTGACCTATGAACATATGACAACATGTCACAGAAGTAAGGCTATACACCCTAGACTGCAGAAGCCAACAGGGTGTCACTCCATTACATGCTAGTTAGTTTTCTAAAAGCCAGAAATAAACTTGAAACAGAAATTGACAATGTTTTTGTACCACCCACAACCCCTGCTTATTATATATTCAGTGTGAGAGATCACACAATACTGGGGAAAAAGAGAATATTCCCAAACCCAGGTAATGCAGCAGTCTTGTGCGATTGTCAGCTAACAGTTTTGTCATATAAACAGATGTGGACATTAATGATATTCAGCTGTATAGTGATAGATAGATAGATAGATAGATAGATAGATAGATAGATAGATAGATAGATAGATATAGATATATAGACATGTTAAGTTTTCCAATATTAAATTGTTGAAGGATAATGTTTTAATGTTTTGTGAGTGTATGTTTTAGTGTATGTATACATTTGCTGGAATGTAGAGTTAGGCAAATGGAGTTTTGTTTAGTGTCAAAACAAGAATGTTTGATTTTTTTAAGGGAAGTGCATTGTTTGGGTCTAATACAAGTTTTATATAATGTCCATCATACTGATTACTGATACAGTAGTCTTAGCTATAAGGGTTATATCCTGCCAAGGATATAACATCCACCCAAATTCCAAAGCTTCAGGGCACCTTTCACATACTCAAACCAACAGGCAGCTCAAGCTGAGATGCCTAAAACACAGGTTTAAGTACAAAACCTTTCAGAGTTTTCCTGACATTTTAGAGAGTGCTCCTCTGCAGGCTTTAACAGAACTTTTAAATGGGAGGCCACTTTTCCCCTGTCAGCTTAAAAGGTATTTAAAGTAGTAAAAAGCCATTTTTTTCTTCAAAGAAATTGTGTTTGCTCTTCTTTTGGGCATCAGCAAAGTATATTCTGTTTCCATGAGAAAGAAGTGATTTTTTAACAACTTTAAATGTTTACTGGCTTGTACTGTTTGTTTTCCCTGGGAAAGAGTCACCATTTTCAGCTTGTCCATGGAACAAACTATTGGTCTCATGAGTGTTGCTTCTTCTAGCCATAAAAAAGTTAAACAAAAGTACAGTTGTGTACCTACCATAAATGTAGATGTTCAAGTGTATTCACTGTTGCAGTCATTACTCTTGGGTTATCCTGCTGGCAGGCTACCCTCAGTCAGCCAGAATTCCAAAGTCTAGGTCCGGCGTCGGTTGCTATCGCCGCTTCCCTGACGTCAGTGCACCAGGGGTATAAAAGATGCAGCCAACGCCATTTTCTTCAGTTTTTCTTGCCCCAGATGTCAGGTGCCCCCAAATTGGTAGGCTGAAAAATATGCCAATAAAAATGCATGTACAAAAAATTACATTTTCTTCATCTACAAGCAAATACACCAAATAGGTTGTATAGGATAGAGAAGTGCACATAAGTCCCAGCAAAGAAAGGGGGGATGGTGGGTGGGTAACCTGAACTGCAACAGTGAATACACTCGAACATCTACATTTATGGTAGGTACACAACTGTACTATGTTCATCGTGTTTCACTGTTGCAGTCATTACGCTTGGGTTGAATCCCAAAGCTGAGGAAGGGTGGCTAGGCTAAATAGGATTAGGAGAGGCTATGAGGCCCTGCAGAACTGCAGTGGCAAAGCCTGCTCTGGACTCAGAGTAAAGAGGTAAGTGGTAGTGCTTTGTGAAGGTGTGCACTGAACTCCAAGTTGCAGCCTCTAAGATATCTTTGGTTGGTACACCTCTGAGGAAGGCTGCTGAAGTGGCTGCTGCTCTGGTGGAATGAGGCCTAATGCCCTTAGGCACTGATTTGCCATGTTGAAAATAGCAGAAACGGATGCAATGGCCTATCCATTTATAAATAGTCTGTTTTGAGATAGCCTTTCCTTGTGATCCTGCAGCATATGACACTAAAAGTTGCTCAGTCTTTCTGAAAGCTTTAGTTCTGTCCAAGTAGAAGCGTAACTGCCTGTGTATGTCCAAAGAATGCAGAATTTTCTCACCCTTGTTCTACGGATTAGGATAAAAGGTTGGCAAGTGAATGGTTTGGTTCAGAGCCACACTGGACACCACCTTAGGCATACATGTAGGGTTTGTCCTCAGAGAAACCCTGTCTGGATGAAAAATGATGAAAGGTTCCACAGCCATGAGTGCTTGTAACTCTGAGACCCGCCTTGCAGAGGTTATTGCTAGGAGCAGAGCTGTTTTCCAGGATAAGAATTTTATATCTGCTGTTGATGCTGGCTCAAAAGGAGGTAGTGTGAGTTTTTCCAAAATATAATTCAGGTCCCAGGCCGGAATTGGTGCTATCCTTGGAGGCCTAATGTTTTTGGCCCCTCTGAGGTACTGCCTTATTAAAGGATGAGAAAAGATAGGTGGTTCCGTATTGTAATGGGCTGAAATGGCAGAGGCATGAATCTTAATTGATGAGAAGGAAAGGCCTTTGTTCAGCATCTCAGTTAGGTATTGTAAAATCTGAGGGATATTTGGTACACACATGTCAATGCCTTGTTCCTGGTTCCAAGCACAGAATCTCTTCCATTTTTCTGCATAAGATTTTCTGGTGCTGGGCCTCCTGTCCTCCAAGATAACATCCATAACAGCTTTTGAAAGAGGAGCATTCTGGATGGCTACATTATCTGCCATGCTGCTAGATTTAGGGTCCTGAGTTGGCTGTGCAGGATCTGATTGTTTTGTTGAGTCAGCAAGTGAGAAGTTTGAGGTAATATCCATGCTGGACCTTGAGATAAGCTCTTTAGGATTGGGTACCAGTGCTGGCGTGGCCAGTCTGGTGCAATCAGTATCATTTTTGGCTTCTCTTGTCTGACCTTTAGGAGTACCCTGGGAAGGAGAGGCAGTGGGGGAAAAGCATATACCGTTAGATTTTTCCAGTTGAAGGAAAGGGCATCCACTTTCCAAGCTTGCTTGTGATAAATCCTTGTGCAAAATCTCTGCAATTGGCAGTTGTGAGGGGAGGCAAATAGATCTATGTATGGGCATCCCCATTTCCTTATTATCATGCTGAAGACTTGTGGATCCAGTTTCCATTCATGGGGATCCATGAGGTTTCTGCTTAGTTCGTCTGCCGGAGTATTTGTTTTTCCTGGCAGGAATTGTGCTTGCAGGTGTATTTGAAAAGCCAATGCTGCATCCCATAAGGTCATTGCTTGTCTGCAGAGGGAGTAGGAATGTGTACCTCCCTGCTTGTTTATGTACCACATGACCGTAGTGTTGCCTGTCTATCAGTAACTGTCCTGGATGAAGCAGGTCTTTGAAAGCTGTCAGGGCATTTTGAACAGCTAGCATCTCTTTTTGATCGATGTGAAGATGCATCTGGTTTGCAGGACATGTGCCCTGAATACATTTTCCTGCCATATGGGTCCCCAGGCATAATCTGATGCATCTGTAGTCAGTGCCTGTCTGGCTGTGGGTAAACTGAATGGCAGACCCTTGTTGTGGTGATAGGCTTCTGCCCACTATCGAAACTCCTGTTGCAGGCAGGGAATGAGTGCAATTACTGTCTCCAGGCTGTGGCAATGCTGAGTCCAAACACTTTTTAGGTACCATTGTAGATTCCTCATGTGCAGTCTGGCATATGGAATTAGTAGAATGCAAGATGCCATGAAACCCAAGGCCTGCAGGATTTTCCTTGCAGATAAGTGGGTTTTTGTTGCCAATTTCTTGAAGTAAGTAGTCAGATGCTTTTGTTTGTCTGGCGCGAAATAAGCCATCTGGGCAGTTGTATTTAAGCTTGCACCCAGGAATATTATCTCTTGAGAGGGCACTAGTTTTGATTTATTTTCGTTTACTGTGTACCTTAGGCCAATTAGTAATCTTTTTACAAACGCCAGATGCTTCAGAAGAATGTCTTTGTTCTCTGCTTGAATTAGGCAGTCGTCCAAGTAGGGATATATTTGAATTCCTTTTTGTATGCAAAACGCAATTACTGGTGCCAGGCATTTTGTGAAGACCCTGGGCGCAGTAGATAAGCCAAAGGGCAGTGCAGAGAATTGGTAGTGCATTGAGTCAGCTATGAATCTGAGGTATCTTCTGCAAGATTGTCTGACTGGGACATGCAGGTATGCCTCTTTTAGGTCCAAAGTTACGAGCCAAGCCTTCTTGCCCAGCATGGGCAGTAGCTGCTGTAGAGTCAACATTTTGAATTTTGGAACTTCCAGAAACATATTTAAAATTGACAGGTCCAGTATTGGTCTCCAGGTTTTGTCCTTTCTGGGTACTAGAAAAAGTCTGGAGTAAAATCCTTGCCCCTGTTCTTGTTGTGGTACTTGCTGAATGGCCCTCATGTCATATTTTTGTGCCTCTGCCCATTGATTGTGTGGCAGGTCTGGCATACCTTTTGACCTTCGTAGGGTGTGAAAATGGAACCTGTAGCCTTGGGACACTATGTTCAGGACCCATTTGTCTTGGGTAACCATTTGCCAATTTGATGAAAAAAGTGCTAGTTTTCCCCCTAAGGGGGCTGCCAAAAGAAAAGTGCTTGGATGTGGTAGAGGAAAGTCATTGGGACTGTTTCCTGTAAGGTTGTAATTTGTCTTCTCTGCTTTTGGAGGTAGGAGCACCCCATTGTTTAGGCCTGTATGAGCCTTTGGGCTGAGATCTGCCTCTGGGATCCCTGTATCTGCCTCTTTGTGGTCTGTCTGACACTGGAAAGGACCAATTTTTTTGAGGGCCAGTTCCTGCTAAACCTGGGTGGCTGTAAGAAATCCTTGACTGTCTGCATGGATTTTGCTTTATCCTCCATTTTTTTCAACACCTCTTCTGCTTTAGTACCAAACAAAGTATCATGCATCTAATAATTTTGCTTTAACATGATCAGGCAGATTCTGTTCCTTTAACCAAGCATGCCTTCTAATAACAGAACCTGTAACAGCGGCCCTGCAAGAGGCCTCCAGTGAATTATAACCACATTGCAAAGTATGCTTTCCCACTTGCTCAGTTGCATGCAATAAATTCTGCAATTCCTTGTTCTCCGAACTTTCAGTATTTGTCAACAATTTCTGTTTAAGCAGTGACATTAAATATTGCTGATATTTAAGTATATGAAACTGACAATTTAAAGCCCTTACAGCCAGGGTAGCAGAAGTGTAGACTTTTTTCCCCCATCTGTCTTGAGCCCTAGAATCCCTATCAGAGGGGACAGGGTTTTTTTGCAGTGGAAGCTTTAACCCATTTGGTACCCTGAGATATAGTTTCTGGGTCAGCAGTGGGGTTTTTATATAGGAATTTATGAGAATCCGGGACCCTGTAGTACCTGTCTGGCATAGCAGGTGCAGGGGGTAAAGAGTCAGGGGACAGGCCGGACTCTGAAAATACATCATATACAATATCCAGGACAGGTGGAATAGCAAGGGGTCTGTGCTGAGGAAGTAGCAGAAAGTCTCTGAGCATTTTCTTAGATTCAGAATAATCTTGGCTCTCTCAGTGGAAATGCTCCCTCATGGTATGCAGGGTTTCTCCAAAAGAGTAATCCTCAGGAGGAGAGGCTGAAGGAATGGATTCTTCAACATCAGAGTCCTCATAGGGAAGCATAGAGTAATACTGTTCAGAAGAGGAATCAGAGGAAATAGAAACCTGATCAGAAGAATCGTACTCTGTCTCTTGCCTAGGCCTCTTATCAGGAGGGGGATGGGAACACCTGATCAAACTAATTAGGTCTTCGGCCATTTTGAGCATCTGTTTTTTAGGCATGGAAGTCTGAGAAGGAGAATGCTGTACTTGTTTCTTTGTCTTTAGAGCTGCTTTAGTCTTTGTCTTTGAAGCTGAAGATGGCTTAATATATAGTTGTGTAGGTCTGAAGACACCCTCAGAAGCCGATGCCTGCTCAGCGGCTCCGGACCCATCTGAGGGAATGATTTCCGAGTGTCCAATACCTTGAGTTTCCAGAGGCCCAGTCAGCTCCACGTGGGAGTCAGAAGCGGCCTGTGGCTCTGAGGTAGCAGGCACCAGGGGCTGCGAAAGCGCCTCACTGAGAACCGGCGAACCAGCGACTGGCCTAGCAGAGGCTTCGTCGGTTTTGGACCTCAGATGCCTATCCTTTTCCTTGTCCTTACGTTTTTTGTAAACTCCAGTTGTCGGCTGGTCCAACAGCATTATATAATTAAATCTTCGGCCAAAGTAATGAAATGCAAAATCGAACTGACGCTTGATAGTGCGTTGGTTAAATCTAGCACAAAACCGGCAGCTAGCAACATTGTGATCAGGGCCTAGGCAAGGAATACAGTAAGAGTGAAAATCCTTATGAGGTATTTGCTTCCCACAAGAAATACAATTGTTAACTTTTTCTGACATCGGTCTGGAGCAAGAAAAAAGTTTCCCCAATGGGGTACTTAGCTTTAATGAAGACTTTGGTTCTGAAATTCAGATTTGAAAATCTCAGGAGTCTGTCGACCGGCACTTGTGAACTGCTTTTGCTTAGGGCACCGCACGGCAAGAAAGACTGAAGAAAATGGCGTTGGGTGCATCTTTTATACCCCTGGCGCACTGACGTCAGGGAAGAGGTGACAGCAACCGACGCTGGACCTAGACTTTGGAATTCTGGCCGACTGAGGGTAGCCTGCCAGCAGGATTACCCAAGAGTAATGACTGCAACAGTGAAACACGATGAACAATAGCCTTTGCCACCACAGCAGGCTAGCAATTTGCCTCATCCACAGGTGGGTGACTCTACTGTAGCCAAAGCTGGTTCCTCCAACCACTCATCTTTTACCCCAGCTCCCTCTGGTATAGCACCAATATGGACTGAAGATTAGCCACGTCCTTTGCAGCTGTTGGGGTCCCTCAGTGGGCAAGGGAGAGCCAATCTTGCTGGTCTTGTGAGAGGGAACAGAGAAGGCTTTCCTGTTTAATCAGAATGTTGTGCTCATCCCTGGAGAAGCGGCTTCTACCATTAATAACTCTATTGGCCCCATTTTTGCTGCCAGGAAAACTAAACATGTATGTGTTCCCACTCAAATTTCTCTAGAAAGGAGTAGTTTAGTAGATCTGGTTCAGGGTTTAATTCAATCAACTGGCCCATCTTATAAGGTGTTTCCTGGTAAAATAAAAAGGGATGCCTTTTCCCTGAAGAGATTCAATATTTTGAATCTTGACAAGAAGATGAAGGGACAGATGCAGAGTTTTCTCCTCAGAATTTTGATTCAGACAAAGAGGAGACCACAGTACCTAATTCTCCTTGTGGAGGTTTCTCTTCTCTGTAACTATTTCCAAAATAGCCACTGTTTTCAGTGGAGAACACTGAAGTTTCCCAATCCCTCAGAAAATTCCATGAGCTGTTTCAAATGGAATTTCCAGAACTTTCTCTTATTCCACCAGTGCTGTCAGCTTTAGAGGATATGTATGTGGCACTGCTTGACATTTTCTTGACATTCAGCCTGCTGCCCCTAAAAAGGCAGAGAGATTGTATAAAGTTCCTCAGCCTTTCAAGTTTTTATACACTAATCCCAAACCTGACCCAGCAGCTACAGTTTTAGTAAATCCTACTGCAACAAAACATTTAGCGAATAAAAATCCTACACTTTCTGATAAGGATCAGAAACCAGTTGATAAGTACTGAAAACAAATGTATGCTTCTGCAACTTTAATTTTCAGAATTTTGAATAGTCAAGCTCATATGTTAGTGTATTCTGCCTAATTGTGAAAGTATGAAGAATATTTTGACTACAGTTTCATTTTATAATGAAAAATCTGCTTTATATCATTTAATTTCTTCCATTTTACAATCACAACTCATTAGTTAAGGTGTGCATACGATTCTGTTGATACGTCTTCCAGGGTTATGACCACTGGGTACTAACCTGAAGAACTGTGCATGGTTGCATTCTCAGAACATCCCAGAAGATGCGAAAAAGTGATATTTTAAATCTGCCTCTGGACAGAGATTTAGGTTTTGGCCCCCTGCTGCAGGAGTTATGAAAAAGTGTGATGAGAGGAGTAAGCTGATACAGGGAATCTTGAAGATTTCTCAACCCTCCTTTACCAAATTTTTTAAGGAACTCTCTAAACATTCATCCATTTTTGGCAAGAAAGGAAACAAACAGTCTCAGCAAAAGGCTGGTAAACAGACATTAAGAAGAAAAGCCAAGGGACGTTCCAACAAGATTAAAGGATCCCCCCCAAACCAATAAAAATTCAACAAATCAGAATACGTTTTTGAAGGACCTTGTCCCCTACCCCACCACTGACAACTTGGCAGAACCTTCTCCTTTCCAGAATGTCTGAATCTTCACTTCTCTCTTTGGCAACAAATAGTTTCAGAAAAATGGGATCTAAAGATCAAGGTTACAGATGGCAATGGGAGAAAAGTCCTACTTTTCAGGAGGGTAATTCCTCAATTACCAGATCAGATCCCTCTATTTGCCCCTGTCATTCAACACATGTTGTTTCAGGGAGTGCCAGTTCCCCTTCCCAGACTGGGAAAGTTTATTTTTTTCCCAAGGATGTTTTTAGTGCCAAAGAAAGAAAATCCTTGGATACTATTTCTGGATTTATCTTTCATAAACCAATGTATGATGGTACCCATGTTCAAAATCCTGTCACTTCATAACCTCTTATACCTTCTTCCTCATGTAAGTTTCCTGGTAACACTAGATGTAAAAGATGCTTATCATCACATCCCTGTTCATCCAAACCTCAGGTGTTTCTTAAGGTTTTATTTGTCTGGATCACATGATCTATTCCCTGCCTTACTCTTTGAACTATCCACTGCACCAAGGCTGTTAACAAGGTGTCTAGCTCCAGTTATAGTTCATTACAGGCTACAGGGTATCTTTGCAGAGTCTTTTTCAAAGTGTCAGGTATCTCTCACTTGAGTGAGTAATCTATTGCACAAACTGAGATTCCAAGAGAACATTCAAAAGCCTTTTTTGAATCTATCATGCATGATTGTGTTCCCGTGGTGCTTGCTAGACATTTGCATTCAAAGAGCTTTTCTTCCACAGGAAAAAATAGATCTATGGTTTTCTACTCAGACTTCGGTCACTGCAAGGGACTACCTCAGGATTTTGGGCCTCGTGGCATCTATAGTTCTCTTGATACCACTGGTAACGCTCCATATTAGAAAAATACAGTGGTATTTGATATCTCTTTGGTTCCACAACCAATACCCATTATCATTTCAAGCCCTAGTTCTGGGTTTTTCAAAAGAGAAATCACTTGGTGGAGACACCAAATTACCATAAACCCAGATCTCCTCCATCCCCTACTCCAAAGCAGTCATTTATCACAGACACCTCAGACTTTGCTTGAGGAGCAGTTTTAGTTAGTAAAAAAGTGTAAAATGTTTGAGACACCAAGAACAGATGCAGTCACATAAATATAAAAGAGATGTTTGTTGTGATCAAGGCACTCAGCTCTCTGAATCATCTTTGGTCCACTGGACTTCTTCAAGTTGTAACAGTCAATACCAAAATCATGTGATACTTCAACAAGCAAGAGGAACTAGGTCATACCCTCTTTGCAGACTAGCCATGTAAAGTCGTGATATAGCATTACAGCACAATCTCACTCTACAGGCATCCAACATCCTATCAGAGCAAAATTATGTGGAAGACAAGATGAGCAGGTCAAAGGCAGACCCTCATAAATGGAAGCTTAATCAGAGGGTCATCCATGATTTGACCCATCTATAGAGAGTTCCTCATCTAGACCTCTTTGCCTCCTCTCTGAACAATGTGTGTGTGTGTGGGTATATGTGCCTCCAACAGACTGGTGTTTATTTAATCCACTAATTTTCATTGTCCTCTCTTTAACATGACACTGCTTCCTTAATTCTTGATTTTTACCCATGTGGAATATTTACAGAATTCTAGGCAAAATGTTTTGCAGTCCAATGAAATATACCTGTACATTTCTGTATCCTTGATTTGCTTCCCCTGACAAGTTCTGCAGCTCTTACATTGCTAATGTCAAACAAAATTCATTTCTATACTGCAAGCTCAATTTCTTCAAAACTGATCATTGAGATGATGTCCAGATAACAGCAAGTGAGTAAAAATGAGACCATGCAGAAGTAATTAAATGTTACTTTCCAGACTTTTATTACCCATTATGTTGTGTGAGGTTCAAAGTAGTTTTAGAGGTATATGATAAAATACACATTGGAATAGTGAGGGGAATAAGAAAAAAGAATTTATCTTTCATGGTCATACACATTAATGGGGTGAACTGACAGATAAGGCTCATTCTGTTTTAACTGGATATGTCAAAATGAATATCGACAGATGTAAAAAAATGCTACTGTAGAATATATCTCGCAGAATGATATAGTACTCCTTTCTCATTCTGGAATTCTGAGTGAAATTCTAAAACCAAGAAATAGAACAGGATTGAAATTAACTTTTTGACAAGTGTTTGTCTGTGGGGATTTCCCCACACAAACCTCTACCTTCAAGTTACTACAAATCAGAGATAACATTAAATGTGCAGTAATTTTGGATATTCGATCTCAGAATTCTGCAATTCTGAATTGATAAACTTTGATATGAACATTATTTCCATGAAAATAAAGTAAGGAGAAAATGCTAATGTTAAAAGTGATTGACAAAATTAAAATGAATTGTGTTAATCATCTTTAAAATGCCCATTTAATTGAATCATTATTTTTTTTTTAATTTAACCTTTTGTTAACCAGGTTAGTCCCACTAGGGTAGTGGCCTCCTTTCTGGGGAGATCCTAGGTGGTATTTATTTATTTGGTCTTTGTGTCTACGTACCTCGCACAATTAATTGACTTTGGTGCTCCACAGCTGCTGCATCATTCCTGGCAATGCAAGTATAATTCCCATTGTGCATCAGAGAGAGATTGGATATCCGTAAGGAGCTGGTGAAGTCAATGTTGTCAATGGTGACATTGAGGCTTGCTGGTATTGGTTTCCTGTCCTTCTGCCAGGTGATTGTAATAGGCAAGTCCCCTGAGATTACGACACATGGAATGAAGACTCGTTGACCAATGGAGAACCTTGGAAACTCAAAAGGCTGGATATAAGGTGGAACTGAAATTATAACATAAAAAGAGAAGTGATTTACAGTAGTTGCTACTGTTCTCTGTCTTTATTTGCAGGTTACTTTTACAAGCAAGCAATGCTGCAGTGCAATATCTCCTATGATGTGTGGCGGCCTGTTCTTTTCCAAAAGACTTACAGCTCTTGCATAATTTATAGAAGACTTAATCAATTATCACTCTCTTCTCCAGAAACATTGTCTAACACATGTTGCATATATACACACTTTTAGCACATAACTAGCTACACTCAATTTCAATAAACTGTTTAAAATGAAAATGTTTACATGCTTTTTCTATATGGTACTTTTCAGTGAAACAATTCTGTTTTGTTTGGATACATACAGACTCAGGAAGATACTACAGTGATAACTGTTAATAGAGAGTTTGATTGAATATGTCTGTCAAACCATCACTTCTCAGTTGCCAGGGTTACACACAGATGCCAGTTATGCAGTTGTGGAGATAGTGATAACATTTACATGCCGATTCCTGCTTATATGTCAGTTTTATTCATGTTGAAATAGCATGAGGATTGACCATGTCAGCAAAGGAACTGATAATAACTTAATGAATTGTACTGGGTGTCATGAAACATAGTGGGATAATTAAAAATACAATATAATTTTAAAATGCATTTTTAAATAGTAAGCAATTACTTTCTGAAACACAAGTCCTTAGTCAGAAGAGTGAATGGAAAAATCAAAGATTTTAGATAGTAGTTAAGAAATGCAAAGTGGGAGAATTAGAAAGCAAATGAGCCAGTGCAAGATTCATATAGAGAATTAATTGTGTCACACCCAGACTTCATTCATGTATAACTTAAGGTGCAAGATTCATGGAGTGAATATATCATGTCACATCCAAACTTCATTCATATATAACTTAAGCCAAGTATGTTAGCCAAAGTTTAAATTTCCACATACAATATTTTGGGAATCAAAAACTTATCAATATTCCATTTTACGGTCTCCAGTCTGAACATGATTTGCTTTATAAATGTTTTAGTTAAATGTATTAGTGGCATAGCTGTCAACTGTCCAAATTTTCTCAGAATGCCCAGAGTTTTCCTCATATTTTTGGTCTATTCCTCATAAAATTTGTGGTTTTCTGGCATATCCTGTGGCCTGAAGTTACTAAATATTGACATATATTTGGCTTTCAGAGTTCATATCCTTCAGCAAATATGCATGATAACAGAAATCCTGCTTTTCTAGCAACATTCTACATTTATAAGAGCAATATTTAAAATCTCTTCCTATTTTGGGGCTTTTATCCCCCCATTATTTTAGTCGTGGTCCAGATTTCTTGTGCTAGGAGATTAAAAGGTATGCCAGTGGGCTATATTCAGCTGTGATTAGCACTTGGTCAAATCAGTTGTGATAGTGCAGCATAAATTTATAAACATAAATGGTAGTATATCATTTCAGCAATGAATGGAAGTCTAAGCCTGCAGCAGATTTAAGATTTGTTAGAATATATTCCCTATCCTAAGGATATAACTTTTAAAATGCGTATGAAAATTATTGGTTAAGAAAAATTATGACCACTTGAGTGAAAACTATGCAATGTAAGAAAGTATGCATGATCATTTTATGGTATACATTTTATTTAATATTTCTATACTATTAGCTAATGATGATGCTTAACTAAAATTCTAAGTAATAGATATATTGAAGGATAACCTTATTTTTATCTAACCAATTGGAATTGGCGTTTTTTATTTTTCTAGAGGTACAGGAATACCACTTCTGTTTTTCTAGAAATGCACAAATACTACTTCTAAGAATATGAGGTACTGGTACATTTGTTTATGATTTTCTTTCTTATTCAGCACATTTCTTATGAATTAGTGCATGCAATCATACCTTTACATGTCACATTTTGGAATATAAGTTACAGAATATAAAACAAATAAATAAATAATTTGTTAGAAGTCACTGATCAAGAATCACATTTTAATAACTATCACACCGTGGAACACATGCAGGTAGCCATTGAATAACCTGTCATCCTGTTGTACTCTGTTTATGCTGGAAGTTACATCACTGTCAAAGTGTGTTGCTTTTGGGCAAAACGATTACTTAATTTTCTGTCAATGCATATGAATAAGTTGTTTGAGTATATAACTTGATTATAAACAAGTCAGTGTTGCAAGATAAAACGGACATCTAACTGCCACTTTGCTGACTTTCATTCAGATTGTGTCACAACACAAAATTGCATAAATACCATCTAAACTTGCAGTAAAAGATATACTAAGCTGGCAGGAATCAATATTACTACAGTAAAATTAGAATATTGCAAACCAAGATGTTCACTGTAAGAGAACAGTAAGATCAGATACACATGATCTTTTCTGTTGTCTCATAATACTACAGTGGCATAATCATAAAAGAGCAAACACAACAGCAGCCCTCAATGTGTATGGGATGTGCAAGGAGCTATCCTCCCTAGACCGTGCTTATTATAATATGCTTCAATACCACTGTATCCCACGGGAGTGGACCTTGCCTTATTGAAGCAGCCACCATTATGAGCGAGTTCATCTTCTCACTGACTGAATATTTCGTCTCTCAGCTGCCATTTTCAATCAGGCAGCTGTCTGAAAAATTAAAATTCAATCACTGTCTACTGAGTTTTCTGGTAATTGAAAGGTGGTGAATTATGTCAACAACTCTCTGCATACACATGTTTAAGGTAAACTTCATGTATATAATACGGAGATACTTAAATGTTTTTATTCTATGAAGCATCAGAATAAGGAAGGCTGCAACTTCACTCTTTTTGTCTTACAGGATTCCCATTTTCTTTATATAGTTTTTATATTCATATTTTGGTATTCTTAATCTCTGAACATACATTTCTTAAGAACACAGTGATGCAGTTACTTTCTAAGCGTCTGTAGATTGCATTTCATTGGAACTCAGAAAATCAGATCAATTTAGTTGAATAGGCAATAACAGGTATTTTTAACTTGCTTCACGGTTGCACAACCCTGAATTGAGTTATATTAGTTTAAGGGTAGAGTGGTATAACTTTGTCTGAAGAAAAAAGATTTATTAATACCAAAGAAAAATCTTTTTTGTTTTTCTAGTAGTGAGCCTTGGTCAAGCCCCAGTTTAAGTTTTTGAAAGGATATCATGCAGCTGGTAGGATTTTGAGAAATTCCAATTGAAGGGTGCATTTTGACAGGTAATTCTAAAACCAGATAATACAAAAAATGAGCTCTTCTCATCTGACACTGGAAGATACAGAGAAGTATCATATGGGTGCATAAAATCAAGTCAGGGAGAAGAGCATGAGTTGTTATGAGCAAGAAAGGTGATACATTAACAGACAGAAGATAGAAAAGAAGTACTCTTTGGATGAGAAAAAAAAAACAATCATCTTAGAGAGGGTTGTGAGCTCATGTGGCAGGTAATTGAAATGGAATCCAGCGATGCCTTCAAGAGGTCATGGGATGGGTGTAAAAGAGGTGAGAGGGAAAGATGGGACAGGAGGTGAGATGGAATGCTAAGTGTAGTCAAACTGCAGACCAGTAGCTATTTTGTCTCACAGCTTCATAGGTTCATAAGCAGGTACTAGGCTATCGGCCCAAGGGCCTAAGTAAGCCTAGCCAACAAGGTTCCCTGGCGTACGCCACCCAAGAAAGTTAATTTCTTGTGCCCCTGTCGAGCAGAGCCACAGAAGTGATCCTCGGGGTGTATTTCCTATTTCCCATCCACTCATCAAGATTTTTCTTGAAGAGTGCTAATGAGGAACTTTAGACATGATAAGCAACAACCAAACTAATAAACAAATATAGATGAAAAGCCACCAGCTAGATGATAAATATTGTTTAATAACAAACAAAACTTGTACAGCTAAAACGTACTTCGAACAAACTTGCGACAAACTTAAAACGCCAAATAAAAACACTTAAAAAACAAGAATAGAATTCAATGTGAGCGCTTTCGTTTAAATATTTTAAACTTCCTCAGACAAAAAACATCTATTACATCACTTCCTTTTATAACCTTCACAGAAAATTGCGCCAAAATCAAATTCAAATTGGAGCATGCTCAGTAACTAAAAAATGGGAAATAGAATTTCTAAATACAATTCAAGGAATGCTTAAACAACAGCAATTGAATACTAAAAAGACAATAATAATACATTATATTATATAAAAATTTAAAACTAATAATTTAGATCATTCTTTTTATATAAATCATGAAATCACAACTTCTCCAACCCTTAACATTTATAAATTATTAAATATTAAATATTAAATAATAAAATGTCACAACTAATATATTCCATATAGTAAATTATCATATAACATATATTATTATTACATAGCTTCCTCCATATACACTCAAAATTATTAAAATACTTAAAATCAAATATTAAATTAATCTTGAATTTTATTACAAGTCAATGCTTTTAATTTTAAAATTGGCCCTATAGAACTTCTTTCATTTAAGCTAAGAAGTTTAACTGTAAATCTAAAGCAGTTGTCTACCTTGCAAGTTGTAATTCTTGTTTCTCCTTTTATGTAGGAAAAACTGAGAGAACATTCACTCAGAGAATTTATGAGCATGAATATGCCATAAAAAATAAAAAATTAAACAACGCGCTAGCAAAACATATAAATGAATGTAATAATCATAATTTTAATTATATGGTAATAGATCAAGTGGAAATAGAAGAAAGAACCCCGTGGAACTTAATTTTAGAAGAAAGAGAACTTACCTGGCAAATTAAATTACAAGCTGATTGTATGCCAGGCTTAAATGAAAGAAGTTCTATAGGGCCAATTTTAAAATTAAAAGCACTGACTCGTAATAAAATTCAAGATTAATTTAATATTTGATTTTAAGTATTTTAATAATTTTGAGTGTATATGGAGGAAGCTATGTAATAATAATATATGTTATATGATAATTTACTATATGGAATATATTAGTTGTGACATTTTATTATTTAATATTTAATATTTAATAATTTATAAATGTTAAGGGTTGGAGAAGTTGTGATTTCATGATTTATATAAAAGAATGATCTAAATTATTAGTTTTAAATTTTATATAATATAATGTATTATTATTGTCCTTTTAGTATTCAATTGCTGTTGTTTAAGCATTCCTTGAATTGTATTTAGAAATTCTATTTCCCATTTTTTAGTTACTGAGCATGCTCCAATTTGAATTTGATCTTGGCGCAATTTTCTGTGAAGGTTATAAAAGGAAGTGATGTAATAGATGTTTTTTGTCTGAGGAAGTTTAAAATATTTAAACGAAAGCGCTCACATTGAATTCTATTCTTGTTTTTTAAGTGTTTTTATTTGGCATTTTAAGTTTGTCGCTAGTTTGTTCGAAGTACGTTTTAGCTGTACAAGTTTTGTTTGTTATTAAACAATATTTATCGTCTAGCTGGTGGCTTTTCGTCTATATTTGTTTATTAATGAGGAACTTTGTTTGACATAGATGGGTAGCTTGTTCCAGAGTATAGGAAGTCTCTGGGACAGGAATCTATCCCTCCAGCATGTCATGTTTATTGTGGTGACAAGGTTTAGGTCCCTAGAGCATGTAGCTAGGAGGGATTGGGATTTCATTAGGTATAGCATGTCCAACAGCTCTGGGTTTAACATAGCTTTATATGCTAGGCAGAGATTTCCTCGGAGTAGGTGATATGCTACAGAGTAAAGCTGGAGTTTTTTGAGATGGTCAGTGTAGGGCATCTGTTTGAGGCCAGTAATCCTCTTGGTGAGGTACTTCTGTGGCCTTTCCAGCTGCTGCAGATGTCTTGTGAGGTACATTCCAAAAGGGTTATTGTACTCTATAATGGGTCTAATGAATGCAGAATAGAGGAGAACAATGATCTCTTTTTTCCTGGATGAAAACCCTTTTGTGATGTGGTGTGCTGCATAGAAGGATTTCCTGACTACTGTGGCGATGTGATTATCAAAGGAGAGATTACTGTCCACCTGGGTCCCAAGGTCTCTTATCACACATTTGGCATGAAGTAGACTGCCATTTATGTGGTAGTTCATGGGTACAGAGTTTTTACCATAGGGGATGACAATGCACTTTTTGGCATTGAGCTTGAGGTCATGCCTCTGACACCAGGCATCTGTCTCAGTGAGGCCCTTCTGTGGGATGTCCACATCATTTGGGGACTCGACTATGACTCCTAGTTTGCAGTCATCTGTGAACTTTGTTAGCCAAAGGTCTTCTGTGTTAGCCTGTACTTCAGAGAAGTAGATACCAAACAACAGAGGTCCCAGAACTGAACCCTGTGGTACTCCTCTTGTCATTGGTTTGAAGTCAGATTTGGAGTTTGCAACATTTACAGTGTGGGTTCTATCAGTGAGCCAGTTGGCAACCCATCTTGTGATGCAGGGATGTATACCTAGTTTAGTGAGTTTAGCTATAATTCCAGAATGGGGGATAGAGTTGAAAGCCTTGGCGAGGTCAAGAAAGGCTGTGTGAACCACCGTACCCTCCTCTACGTCTTTGCTGACTGCCTCAAAGAAGTCGATCAGGTTCAGAAGGTATGATCTGCCTTTCACAAACCCAAACTGGGTGGGGTCCAGAGTTTGAAGGTTACCAATGTCTTTGCTTATGAGTTCCATGAAGATACGTTCCATGGCCTTGCAGACCAGGCTCGTCAGGCTAATAGGGAGATAATTCCCAGGATCAGTGGTAGCTCCCCCTTTATGGCATGGGATAACTGTCACTGTGCACCATTCAGTGGGTGCAAAGCCTGATGTGAGACTATGATTGAACATGGTGCTTAGGTGGGGAGCCATTTTGTTCTGAAGTTCGTGTAAAATGCAGCCTGGGATCTTGTCCGATCCCATGGATGCTGAGTTTTTGGTTTTAGAGAGTGCAGCTTTTACCTGCATATATTAGATTACAGGGACTCTGCATTCTTCCTGTATAGATATGGGCCCTTTAGGGGGTGAGAGGGGGGTAAAGTTAGCACTGAACCTATCTGCCAGGATGTTGGCAATATCAGTTGGTTCTATAATTTTCATGTCATTGTGCTGTAAGTCAGAACAGATCTGGGTGTTGCCATTGAGATTCTTGACATAGATACAGAATGCTTTGTGGTTGCCCTTAGAATCATTGGCAATTTTCTTTTCATAGCTAGCTTTGGAGGATCTTATAAGGGATCTCAGCTTCTTACTGAGGCTGACCATGGAGGTCCTCCACTTATGGGATTTTACTCTCTTTTGCAACAGTTTCTTCCTTCTGTTGTAGAGTTTGTTTACGGCAGGGGACCACCAGATTGGCTTCCTTCTTTTTGAGGATAGTGTCTTGCTTCTGTTTGGGATAGCATGATCCATGCACTCGTGTAAGTGCTTATAGAGTGCATTTTTGTAGGATTCAGCAGTCATAACTGTATTATCCATCTGCATGGGTATCATGAAGTATGCGACTTCTGTTTTAAGAAGCATGACATTTTTTACCTTGGTTTCCTTTATGGTTGGTGGGGGTGGGATGCGGATATCTAGGGTGATTAGCTTATGGTCGGATCTGACCAATGAGGAGTTGACTTCAGGCATGGAACATGGGTTATTCATGTTGGTAATGACTAGGTCTAGGATATTGTTGCCCCTGGTGGGGGTGTGGATAAGTTGATCCAAGGCATTGGAATTTATGAATTCCAGAAAGCATTGAGCGAAGGAGTTGGTACGTGAGTAGTTTTCCTAGTTAATGGTGGGGTAGATGAAATTGCCCATTATTAGGGTGTTTGGTTGAACCCTAATATTTTCCAGTATATCAAGAAAAGAGGAGTGGGAATCCTGGGGCATGGTCTCCTTCTCCTCTCAGGTGAATGTGATGCAGTACATGCCCCAGATGTTTTCATACTGCACAGTTATGTTATATTTGGATTATTGTTATTATTCTGTCATTTTATACATGTTATGCCTACTTTCCTTTCACTGTCCAACAAATTCATCACTGTTT
Source organism: Protopterus annectens (assembly GCF_019279795.1). Taxonomy (NCBI): domain Eukaryota; kingdom Metazoa; phylum Chordata; order Ceratodontiformes; family Protopteridae; genus Protopterus; species Protopterus annectens. Next base: position 1,771,366,100 of record NC_056735.1, on the reverse strand, counting down.
TATCTTGCCAGCTTTCACATGTGTAATGGAAATAATGTTTGCTTTGTGAACTTTTGTTACAAAACGAGATGATAATTTTTTGTTACTATTGCTGCTGAAAGGTTTGGAAGATCATTGTATTTATTGTGTAGGTCCATTGTTCTTCACATTAACTTTAACATACTTTCTTTAAAGGACTGGATTATTATAGGAAAATTAACATGAGAAAAGTGATAATACAATTCTCTAAATAATGAGGTGTATTCTCAAAATGAAGTACTGGAACAGACAAATGGATAGAAATTGCAAAGTTTATTGAGTACTGAGTGCTAGCTTCCATTTTCATCAATAAATCCTGACTAAACATTTAATATAGACAGGAAGAGAAAAATAAAAGATAGAAATGATCCCCCCAATTATAAGCTATCAGTTTGGATAGTGAGGATTGATCTCGCATGAAATGGTTGACATTAAGATAAGATATATTTTCTAACAGAATAAATGAGAGTAAGTATTTTATATTTTAGCTGAGATCATTAAATCATCAGTCAAGTGATTTGCAGAACTTATCATTGGATATTACAGATCACAGGATCATAGGAGGTTACTAGGCCAGTGGCCCTAGAGACTTTTAAAGACTAGCCATTCATGTCCCTTTAAACCTAACCTTTCGTGCCCGACTGAGCAGAATTAAGAGATTAAGAATTCCAATACAAGTAATACAGGAGCTGGAGGATATGAGGTGTAGAACTGATAATCCTACTGAATTACGGTGTTTAAGTGAAATAAGTATACGTGTAGAGGAAGATCAGAAAACAATTTTGACATATAGTTTATAGCCAACCATAAATATGTACAAGCTAAATAGTTGCATTTGAGAGGTAGCAAAATTTGAAGGTAAAGTTTTTCTTTGAGTCTGGAAAATATGTGAAGATACTTTATAGCAGCACAACAAAACATTCCCTTTAAATGTTTCAAAGTACAGATCCATTGAATTCTGGCTCTGAACTAGTCTCTCTAGTTCCATATTTAAATTGATTATATTTTGCTGCTGTGCTGTTGTGATATTTTACAACTTGACTGAGCAGTGTTTATGAATTTATTTATGTATTTATTTTTGTTTTGCCACTCATTGCCCCACTTCCTGTCAGTCACCAGTTTCCTCTTAGGTTAATTGGCCCATCCATTCCCCATCACTTGGAGAAGAGGGGAGTGAGAGAGGTGGCTCAAGGATTTTTAGTTATTTTCTCCTCGGCTTTAACTGTACACTTACCCTGCAAAGTGCCAAGAAGGGGCATGTAATGGGCTACCTGTAGAAGATGCTCCCTCTTTTTCAAATGGGGTATTTCCTCCAAGTCTGCCCCTCCATGTATGGCATGAGTGGTTATTTTTGCAGCTTCCACCATTGAAATCACACTGCTTTGTGTAAGCAAACCCCACAACCCCCAAGAAGATTTGAGAGGGTTATGCCTCCACATTCTTCTCCCTCTCCTCTGCCAAGGTTCTACAGTATCTTGTGAGTTCAGCAAACACCAGTCATCCGTGTCACAGTTCGGGGTCCTTTTGTCTGCACTATGGTGCCAGGCCCACATTTATGAATTTTTTTTGTAATGTTCTTTTTATGTTAAGCCTAAAACTCTTATTACTGAACCTCAGGAGATACAGTGCCAATATCAAATATAAAATGTGACTCATTATGCTATGCTATTGCACTAGCTACTGTGACCTCACTTCAGATAGTGGACTTAGTGTCAAAAGGCCAATTGGAAAGGGGAAACCAAATTGAAAAATGTCCAGATCTAATGTTCTGGAACAATACTGGGGAAGCCTACTTTGTCTACTTCTTCCATGTCAGAAGTTGCATAACATGATATCAAGGTACCTTAATACATTTGTAAAAATGGCTGCAATAGCACGTGTATCATCTCTTGATACTATTCAAGACTTTCCACTTGTGTGTGCCAGACTAAACCAGAAAAACACATCACCATCCACAATGCAATAAAACTGTTTTCTGCCACATTGATATACTTGCCTAGGCCTACATATCAATGCACATCAGCAGTGCATAGTCTAGAATCATGTAGTATGTGTTTGGGGATGCGGATTTACCATGAGTTGCCATCCATCAGAATAAATGGTCGTACTGTACTGTTGGCAAAAACCCTACCTGCAGTGAGTTAAACAAACACTAAAAGATTCTCTAAATGGAAAAATAGTTATTAGAATTTTTGATAACATACTTTTCACTGTCACATGCACACTCTGACTTGTAGAAAGTTGTTGCTGGACTTGAACATGGCAGGTATACTCTCCTTCATCCTCATCCTTCTGGACTTTGGACAGTTTCAATGTTCCATTGTTCTCAAAAGCAACCTGTCGATGATTGAAAGGCAGCAGATTGGAATTCTTGTACCACTTGATTGAATAGTAAGGATAACCAATCACACGACAATGAATATAAGTATCCCAACCATTTATTGCAGTAATGTTTTTCATTGGCCGAATGCTTGCTGGACCTAGAAAAACAGAAGAACACTCATAGTAATGATTAAAGGTGTTGAACTTGTCAATAAAATTATTTGGATTTTGCACACAATAGAAACAATTATATGCTAAATAACAGAATAAAACTCTTTTTAGAAGAGTTTCCAAGTAATTAAAGATATGAAGTATGCTAATTTTATCACATTGGTTCCAAAGCTACAAAAAATTGAAATGGAAATTTAAAATAAATAAAAAAAAAAATTTCTTTCAAATGCATGCAGTTAATACGCATTCTATTGGAAAATGACCACGTTAGTCAATGGCAGCTCATTTTTAGCTAAGTAGAGTATATTTAAGTTTTTTGTACCACAGTACATATAAAATACAGTCCAATTTGGCCTAGAGGCAATAAGACACATATTAAATGTCTCGAAGATCTATAATAACAGTGAACAAATTTTACTTAATGCTTTATTAGAGCTAGTACTCACGAAAAACGCCATGATGTTTAACAACTCCTATTATTTACAACAGTGGGGGGTAGCCATGGGCACCCCCTGCGCCAACTCATATGCCAACTTGGTGGTATATAAATGGGAGACAACATGTTTATTTACACATACAGCATATCATAAAGTAGTGGCGTATTTTAGATTTGTGGATGATATACTGCTCATTTGGGATGGAAGACCTGAGGAGCTTGTAGCCTTTATTAAAGATCTGGAAAAATCCACAGATTTTCTTAGATTCTCCATTGAACACTCGTACTCAAGTATTAACTTCCTTGATCTAAACATCAAAAAGGTAAATACAGGAAGGTTAGTTACTTCTCTTTATAGAAAAGAGTGTTGGAAGAACACACTATTAGCATATGACAGTATGCATCCTAGATTTATTTTCTCGAATATAATCAAAGGGCAATTCACTAGAGTCAACAGAATATGCCAAGACAGTAGTGAACGTATTACTCATTTTGACAAACTTGAATCCCTTCTTTTAGATAGAGGATATAAGCAGGATGACATATTATACATAAAACAAAAATTTGTTAATAATGAGTGCCATAAACCGAGGGCCATGCATCAGTATTTTGCTGGCAATAGACAAGAGGAAATCCAAGATTATAAACAAATAAGATGTATCATCAGTTATACTAGTGATAACTACTACATCACTGATATCATCAGTAAAAACTGGTCAATACTAACCACTGATGATGAAATAAAAAGTCTGATAGGTAATAGAGCTACTTTTACATATAAAAATATGCCTAACTTAAAAAGAATTTTATGTCATGAAAGGCTCAATGATACAATTACAAAAAGGGACACTAGGGCACTATCCCATGTGGAGGATGCACCTCTTGTAAATGGATATCGAAAGATACGATTTTTCTACACCCTGAGCTAACACAGGAAGTTGTCATTAAATGCTCAGCAAATTGTGAAGATACCAATATTATTTATCTAGTTACTTGTGGGTCATGCCCTGCATTTTATGTGGGCATGACAACTAGGAGGCTAAGGGACAGGATACAAGAACATCTGTATGCCATAAAAAAGAAAGACAGCAAGAATGCACTTTTTAAACATATTTCTGAACATCCAGATCACACTTTTGTTTTCAAAGTATTACAGAAAAGGGTACCCAATATAAGAAAAGGTGACAATTTCAATGACTTGGAACATCTAGAGCTTGAGTGGATATTTAGAATTAGAGCACACAAGTACCCTGGTCTCAATAGCTATGTTAGTATTAGATCACACTTAAAAAATAGGAAATATCATTAAATAGGATACCCCACAGTGTCCCAAACTGAATTCCTGACTAAAAGAGATGAATTATTAGGATGTTAATACCTTCCCCTCTACTATATGTCCTTCAAGCAATACTGAATTGATTATTATTTTTACTTTAGGGAATTTATATTGGGAAGGAATGGACCCCTTCGTATTCCATCATATCATTCTATTTGTAAGGTCTACTTCATTATGATTTTTGTTTTTAAATTCATACACAAAATATGTCCTAGAGATGTTTTTTATGAAATGCTTCATTAATATATATTATTTTGTCATAGTATGAAGATTTTATTATTTTTCATATGATATGATTTTTTCAGTATAACATGGTATATGAGGCTTTTTGAAATAATGTAACTCTCTGCCTTATTAAATGGGCTTGTTTTCACATATAGTATTTATGTTATAGCTTCTCATCTGGTCTCATATATAATTTTTCAATTATAATTCTTCAAATGTAAACGTATATTTAAATACACCATATATATATTTTATTTTTGATCTTTGGACCAGCCACAAAACAACTGGCACTGCTGGCGTCTATATATATGCAATACACTCATTTTTTGCATTTTCATTTGTTTTAAATAATTTTTTATACTCAAGATATTTTCTTATATACACAATAATAATATCATATTCACTTTCATATATTTATTTATATACATGTATATTTTTATATATTCATAATATTTGTACTTTTATTGTGCGTCATTTAACACATATATATGGAATAGATATTAATCTACTAATATTATTTTGTCTTAGTTCTACACACAGTTATAGTTATATTAGTTAGTATTTAGACAATATATCTTTAAAAACATTTTGAGCATCTAGATTCTGCAATGCTCATAAAGTAATAGATTGCTTTTAGTAAAAGGCACCAAGCACAGACGCTCTATATATAGACATATATTTTTAAGTGTCTTGACTAGCTCGTGGTGATTGTATTATGAATCTGATTTCTTTACATTTACAACAGCGACCATTATTATGATCAGTAGACCACGATACATGAAGCTGTTAGTTAAGCCAACATAGTCGCCAATGTATATATCATTTTTTAAATGAAGGCGACTGATGAATTATACAGCAAGAATGAATATTTTGTTTTTAATTATGGGTATATACAGTGAATATGGTATTTCAATATACGAATAGAACGGGTTATCTAATTGTTCTAAACAACGGTATGTTTTAAATGATATGGTCTTTTTAAAAATATGTATTTTTTAAACTTATGATGTGTAAATCTACCTCAATGAGCTTATATATATAATGTTCTACTGTTTTAATGCAGTTTTGCTATCTTGGGCAAATGCATACGTATAGCCTTAAATAGCGGTGAATCAAAGAAGCGAATGAATTAATTGATGAATTAATTGATTTCATTTTATTCTAAATGAATTGATTATTTAATAGGCTCATTAAGAGTTACTACTCAAGATATAAAAAGGAATGACCTAGCATTGTTTTTTACTTGTCTGATGAAGCGTGCTTCTTGGTGGCACGCGAAAGCGCTTACTTTTCCTGGGTTTTAAAAAGAATTAAAGCTTCTGCAAATATTCGTGGTGTTTGGTCTACCCTTATTTCTACTATCGCTGGCTGTTTGTGATAGACCAACTTCAAGGGACTGGTGTGCCTTTTTTTGCTTGGATATTTTGTTTGTTTGCTTGGCTTTCACCGGTTTCTACACGATGGATAATCCTACTGTTGAACTCGACTACTATCCAGAAAGAAGTAATTTTAATCTAAAATGGACTCAACTGATGGAACAGAAATCCAATCCTTTATTAGATATGGACATGTCTACACAAGTAAACACAACTGAAACAGTTACTGTGAATTTGCTTAATGACTTCTACCCACTATACAAAGAACTTGAAAACGATTTATATAAATTATTTAGACTGATATGGCAACGTCGCCACTTAGAGGCATGTCTTCACCACAAAGTAGTACCTAGGGGAATGAGGGTATTATGTATGCCCTCGTACGGTAACAACCACCCTATGCTACTAAAGAACTGGCAAAAACTAAATATAGAACTTGGCTACAAGTATATCCAGCTAATCATTGACTATTTCCAACCCATTGAAAATGAGTTAATATCTAAAACTGAATCTCTTTATAAAGATCTAATTAAGAGATTCAAAGGTGAAATATTCATGAACAAAATTGAAAATTTAATTAATCAAGTCGGTGCTTATGGTGAACGCCTACAATCATTAAAACTACGTAAATTACAGAGAGACATTTCAGATTTCTCCAACGGCCAGGTATTTGTATGGCCACGCTACAACCAGAGGGAAGGACAGCAACGAGCCGAAGTGGCTGAAAGGGAATCTAGAGGATTGGTACATGAAAATGAAGAGCCCATTTTGTCTACAGATCCAGTGTTATCCGGTGATGCAAGCATGGCCAGCGCATCTAATACTTTAAGAACTGTGATAGATGTCAGCACACCACCACCCAATCAGCAAGCTTTATCTAATCCACATGGATTAGGTGCCAAACCGAGGTTACAGCAATCGAATCTTGACGCTTTTTTACCTCTACCTGTGCGTCAACGCAGAGAATCCAGAGAGAGGTCGACGAGCCACGGAAGACGGAAGAGAAACATATCGGGAGAACCGACGAACAAAAGGGGTCGAAGAAGAGACTAAGTGACTTAGTTTTCAACTTGTCGGATAGGAATCTGACTGAAACAGACTATCAGCTCTTGAATAGAGGCTTGAGCTTCATTCCAGCCCAGGCCAGTAATGTCTTTACTTTGTTAACTGAATTGTGCTGTTTCACCCGCAACATAGCGTTGGCATTGTTTTTTAAGAAAACTAATAGCAACAGTAATAGTTTAACTGAGGCAAAGAGCACTTTTGAATGCTATAAAAAGAAAAGTATTTTTTCACCAGCTGCACATCCGTATATAGAATGTTTCTTAAAAATCTGTGAAAATGATTTATATAAACATTATAGTAATAACTTTGATATAGATGCTAAGAGGTTATTTCACAATGTCTCCAAAGAAGAAAGATTAGCCCTAAATACCCTATCTAATGACAGAACAGTGACCATTAGGCCGGCAGATAAGGGAGGGGGTATTGTCATTCTTAACAGAAGAGACTACATTGAATATATGGTCACACTTTTGAATGATGACCTTACATATAAAGAGATAGATAGGAAAACAATTGATAGGCTAATATATGAAGTACATCATGAACTGTATGATATGATGGTAACTAGGCAAATCAGTCATGACTTTTATTTGTTTTTACTTATTGAACACCCACTGATACCCTACATAAAGGGGTTACCCAAAATGCATAAGGGTATCATACCACCACCCCTACGTCCAATAGTGGTAGGACACCAGTGGGTAACAGAAAATATGCCTATATTTATTGAAAGAAAGTTAAAACCGATAGTCAACAAAATTGATACCATTTTAAAAGACTCATATCAGCTGATTGAACACCTCAGTAACATACAGGAAGAGATCTTAGAGAAACATTTATTAGTTACATTAGATGTCAAGAGTCTTTTCACGGCAATACCCAATGCATTTGGCCTAGAGGCAATAAGACACATATTAAATGTCTCGAAGATCTATAATAACAGTGAACAAATTTTACTTAATGCTTTATTAGAGCTAGTACTCACGAAAAACGCCATGATGTTTAACAACTCCTATTATTTACAACAGTGGGGGGTAGCCATGGGCACCCCCTGCGCCAACTCATATGCCAACTTGGTGGTATATAAATGGGAGACAACATGTTTATTTACACATACAGCATATCATAAAGTAGTGGCGTATTTTAGATTTGTGGATGATATACTGCTCATTTGGGATGGAACACCTGAGGAGCTTGTAGCCTTTATTAAAGATCTGGAAAAATCCACAGATTTTCTTAGATTCTCCATTGAACACTCGTACTCAAGTATTAACTTCCTTGATCTAAACATCAAAAAGGTAAATACAGGAAGGTTAGTTACTTCTCTTTATAGAAAAGAGTGTTGGAAGAACACACTATTAGCATATGACAGTATGCATCCTAGATTTATTTTCTCGAATATAATCAAAGGGCAATTCACTAGAGTCAACAGAATATGCCAAGACAGTAGTGAACGTATTACTCATTTTGACAAACTTGAATCCCTTCTTTTAGATAGAGGATATAAGCAGGATGACATATTATACATAAAACAAAAATTTGTTAATAATGAGTGCCATAAACCGAGGGCCATGCATCAGTATTTTGCTGGCAATAGACAAGAGGAAATCCAAGATTATAAACAAATAAGATGTATCATCAGTTATACTAGTGATAACTACTACATCACTGATATCATCAGTAAAAACTGGTCAATACTAACCACTGATGATGAAATAAAAAGTCTGATAGGTAATAGAGCTACTTTTACATATAAAAATATGCCTAACTTAAAAAGAATTTTATGTCATGAAAGGCTCAATGATACAATTACAAAAAGGGACACTAGGGGCACTATCCCATGTGGAGGATGCACCTCTTGTAAATGGATATCGAAAGATACGATTTTTCTACACCCTGAGCTAACACAGGAAGTTGTCATTAAATGCTCAGCAAATTGTGAAGATACCAATATTATTTATCTAGCTACTTGTGGGTCATGCCCTGCATTTTATGTGGGCATGACAACTAGGAGGCTAAGGGACAGGATACAAGAACATCTGTATGCCATAAAAAAGAAAGACAGCAAGAATGCACTTTTTAAACATATTTCTGAACATCCAGATCACACTTTTGTTTTCAAAGTATTACAGAAAAGGGTACCCAATATAAGAAAAGGTGACAATTTCAATGACTTGGAACATCTAGAGCTTGAGTGGATATTTAGAATTAGAGCACACAAGTACCCTGGTCTCAATAGCTATGTTAGTATTAGATCACGCTTAAAAAATAGGAAATATCATTAAATAGGATACCCCACAGTGTCCCAAACTGAATTCCTGACTAAAAGAGATGAATTATTAGGATGTTAATACCATCCCCTCTACTATATGTCCTCCAAGCAATACTGAATTGATTATTATTTTTACTTTAGGGAATTTATATTGGGAAGGAATGAACCCCTTCGTATTCCATCATATCATTTTATTTGTAAGGTCTACTTCATTATGATTTTTGTTTTTAAACTCATACACAAAATATGTCCTAGAGATGTTTTTTATGAAATGCTTTATTAATATATATTACTTTGTCATAGTATGAAGATTTTATTATTTTTCATATGATATGATTTTTTTCAGTATAACATGGTATATGAGGCTTTTTGAAATAATGTAATTCTCTGCCCTATTAAATGGGCTTGTTTTCACATATAGTTTTTATGGTATAGCTTCTCATCTGGTCTCATATATAATTTTTCAAATGTAAACGTATATTTAAATACACCATATATATATTTTTATTTTTGATCTTTGGACCAGCCACAAAACAACTGGCACTTCTGGCGTCTATATATATGCAATACACTCATTTTTTGCATTTTCATTTGTTTTAAATAATCTTTTATACTCAAGATATTTTCTGATATATACAATAATAATATCATATTCACTTTCATATATTTATTTACATACATGTATATTTTTATATACTCATAATATTTGTACTTTTATTGTGCGTTATCTAACACATATATATGGAATAGATATTAATCTACTAATATTATTTTGTCTTAGTTCTACACACAGTTATAGTTATATTAGTTAGTATTTAGACAATATATTTTTAAAAAACATTTTGAGCATCTAGATTCTGCAATGCTCACAAAGTAATAGATTGCTTTTAGTAAAAGGCACCAAGCACAGACGCTCTATATATAGACATATATTTTTAAGTGTCTTGACTAGCTCGTGGTGATTGTATTATGAATCTGATTTCTTTACATTTACAACAGCGACCATTATTATGATCAGTAGACCACGATACATGAAGCTGTTAGTTAAGCCAACATAGTCGCCAATGTATATATCATTTTTTAAATGAAGGCGACTGATGAATTATACAGCAAGAATGAATATTTTGTTTTTAATTATGGGTATATACAGTGAATATGGTATTTCAATATACGAATAGAACGGGTTATCTAATTGTTCTAAACAACGGTATGTTTTAAATGATATGGTCTTTTTAAAAATATGTATTTTTTAAACTTATGATGTGTAAATCTACCTCAATGAGCTTATATATATAATGTTCTACTGTTTTAATGCAGTTTTGCTATCTTGGGCAAATACATATGTATAGCCTTAAATAGCGGTGAATCAAAGAAGCGAATGAATTAATTGATGAATTAATTGATTTCATTTTATTCTAAATGAATTGATTATTTAATAGGCTCATTAAGAGTTACTACTCAAGATATAAAAAGGAATGACCTAGCATTGTTTTTTACTTGTCTGATGAAGCGTGCTTCTTGGTGGCACGTGAAAGCGCTTACTTTTCCTGGGTTTTAAAAAGAATTAAAGCTTCTGCAAATATTCGTGGTGTTTGGTCTACCCTTATTTCTACTATTTATTGCAGTAATGTTTTTCATTGGCCGAATGCTTGCTGGACCTAGAAAAACAGAAGAACACTCATAGTAATGATTAAAGGTGTTGAACTTGTCAATAAAATTATTTGGATTTTGCACACAATAGAAACAATTATATGCTAAATAACAGAATAAAACTCTTTTTAGAAGAGTTTCCAAGTAATTAAAGATATGAAGTATACTAATTTTGTCACATTGGTTCCAAAGCTACAAAAAATTGAAATGGAAATTTAAAATAAATAAAAAAAAAAATTTCTTTCAAATGCATGCAGTTAATACGCATTCTATTGGAAAATGACCATGTTAGTCAATGGCAGCTCATTTTTAGCTAAGTAGAGTATATTTAAGTTTTTTGTACCACAGTACATATAAAATACAGTCCAAAACAAATATAAATTGTTATCGTTTTCCAGATTTAGAAAGAGATGCAAATCAAAAATTTCTACTTGTCAGTAATATTGAGACAGCATCTATAAACACATGCATACTAAACATGGCTACCTTATGTTTTCTTGAAAAGAAAGCAATTCTACCAACACTGTTGGCTGGCTACAGCATGATCCACAACTGAGCAGTAACAAGATTTCTGAACCACATACAAATGCAGCAGTATATGGGCACAGACTATGCAGACTAGGCCTCTGATCACCCTTGTGTACTAGTACGTATGTAAAGTACAGTTGTGTACAATTACCATAAATGTCGATGTTCGAGTGCATTCACTGTTGCAGTCATTACAGTTGGGTTATCTGCTTGCAGGTAGCCCTCAGTTGGTCTGATTAACAAAGTCTTGGGTCCTGCATCGGTTGCTATCCCTTCTTCCCTGACGTCAGGTCATCAGGGGTATAAAATATGCAGCCGATGCTATTACATCAGTTTTTCTTGCCCCAGATGTCAGGTGCCCCCCAAATGGGAAGCAATTAAATATAAAAGTACAATGATATACCTCCAACAAAAAAGCAAATACACCAAGAAGCTTTTAAGCATAGTAAAGGAAAGTAGAGGTATAACCAAAAGAAGTTAGGGGGCTGGAGGGAGGGTAACCAGGACTGCAACAGTGAATACACTCGAACATCTACATTTATGGTAAGTGTACACAACTGTACTATGTTCTTTGTGTTTCACTGTTGCAGTCATTACATTTGGGTAGATTCCCAAAGCTATGGTTGGGAGGAGGAATTTAAATAGCATTAGGACCAGCTATAAGGCCCTGCAAGACTGCAGTGGCAAAGCCAGCTCTGGATTTAGAGAAAATTGGAAAATGATAATGCTTGGTGAAAATATGTACAGAACTCCAGGTAGCAGCTTCTAGGATGTCACTGGTAGGGATGCCTCTGAGAAAGGCTGTAGAGGTAGATGCAGCCCTGGTGGAGTGAGGTCTGATCCCCTGGGGGATAGGATTTCCATGGTGCTTATAGCAGAAATGAATGCAATGGCCTATCCATTTAGAAATGGTTTGCTTTGAAATAGCCTTCCCCTCTGCCCCTGCAGCAAATGCCACCAGCAGTTGTTCAGATTTCCTTTGAGGTTAGTCCTGTCCAAGTAGAATCTAAGTTGTCTGTGCACAATTAAAGGAATGCAGTATCCGTTCCCCTTTGTTCTGTGGATTGGGAAAGAAGGTTGGCAAATAAATGGACTGATTAAGAGCCACACTGGATACCACCTTGGTCATGAAGGATAGATTGGTTCTGAGGGATACCCTGTCCGCATGAAAGATGATGAAAGGCTCCACTGCCATAAGGGCCTGTAATTCAGATACCCATCTAGATGAAGTGATTGCTAAAAGAAAAGCTGTTTTCCAAGAAAGAAATGTTAAGTCTGCAGTAGCAGCTGGCTCGAAAAAAGGTAGAGTGAGTTTCTCCAAAACAAAGTTAAGGTCTCAGACTGGGGTTGGAGCTCTCCTGGGTGGTCTCAAATTTTGGCCTCTCTGAGGAACTGCTTGAGCAGTGGATGAGAGAAAAGGGGAGGTTCTGTGTTATAATGAGCTGAAATGGCTGAGGCATGGATTTTAATGGAGGAAAAAGACAGGCCCTTGTGAAGCATCTCAGTTAAGTATTGTAAAATCTGAGGTAAATTAAGTGCTGCTGTGCTCATCCCTTGAGATTGGTTCCAGGCACAGAATCTTTTCCATTTTTCAGCATAAGATTTTCTATTACTAGGCCTCCTTGCCTCTAAAATGATATCTATCACAGGTTTACTGAGGGATAGTAAAGGAGAGATTAGGTAATTAGCCAGGCTGCAAGGTTCAGTGTTAGAAGCTGAGGGTGCAGAATCTGGTTCTCCTGCTGGGACAACAGGGAAGGAGTCTGAGGCAGGTGCCATGGGGATAACCATGACACACTGTGCGGGAGGGGGTACCAGTGTTGGCATGGCCAGTCTGGAGCAATTAAAGTCATCCTTGGTTTGTCCTGTTTGATTTTTAGTAGTACTTTGGAGAGCAGAGGCAGAGGGGGGAAGGCATAGACTGAAAGTTTTTTCCAGCTGAAGGACAGAGCATCCACTTTCCAGGCTTGTTTGTGGGGAGTCCTTGTACAAAATTTGTCCTATTGGTAGTTCTGGGGAGAGGCAAACGGGTCTATATCTGGGCTCCCCTATTTGCTTGTCAACATGTTGAAAATCCTTGGTTCCAGTTTCCACTCGTGTGGGTCCATGAGGTTTCTGCTTAGTCCATCTGCCAGTGTATTTAATTTTCCTGGCAGGAACTGATCTTGTAGGTGCACTTGGTAGCTCAAGGCTATGTTCCACAATGCTATGGCTAGTCTACAGAGGGGGTTAGAATGTGTACACCCTTGCTTGTTTATGTTCCACATAGCAGTCATGTTGTCTGTCTTTACCATTAGTTGTCCTGGAAGAATGTGGTCCTTGAAGGCTGTCAGAGCATTCTGTACAACTAACATTTCTTGTTGATTGATATGCAGGTGCATTTGACTTGGGTTCCATTTGCCCTGAATGCACTTCCCTGCCAGTCTGATGCATCTTTTGTTAGGGTTTGGGCAGCATGGGTTGGTGTGAAAGGTAGTCCCTTGTTTTGGTGGCAGGCCTCTGCCCACCAAAGGAACTCTAGGCGTAGGCAAGGTATGATAGGAATTATTGCTTCTAGATCCTGGGAATGTTGACACCATAGGCTTTTTAGATACCACTGCAGTTTCCTCATATGCAGTCTTGCATATGAAATTAGAAGAATGCAGGAGGCCATGAACCCCAAGACTTGCAGTATTTGCCTTGCAGATAGCAGGGTTTTTGTGGCCACTTGTTTGAAGTAGGTTGTCAAATTAATTTGTTTCTCTGGCATGAGGTAAGCCATCTGGGAAGGTGTATTCAAGCTTGCTCCCAGGAATATAATTCGTTGACAGGGTACCAGGTGAGATTTCTTTTCGTTTATGGTGTACCCCAGACAAATTAGAACCCTTTGTACAAAGGCCAGATGATTCAAAAGTATGTCCTGGCTTTCTGCCTGAATTAGACAATCGTCCAGGTATGGTTATATTTGAATATTTCTTTGCCTGCAAAATGCAATAACTGGAGCTAGGCACTTTGTGAATACCCTGGGCACAGTAGATAAGCCAAAGGGCAGTGCAGAGAACTGATAGTGTGTGTAGCCTGCTTTGAAGTGAAGGTATCTTCTGCAAGATTCCCTGATTGGGATGTGCAGGTATGCTTCTTTTAAATCTAGTGTTGCCAATCAGGCATCTTTGCCTAGCATAGGAAGCAACTGGTGAAGAGTCAGCATCTTGAATTTTGGAATCTCCAAAAAGGTGTTTAGAGTAAACAGGTCCAGGATAGGATGCCATGAATTGTTTTTTCTGGGTACCAGGAAAAGTCTCGAGTAGAAACCCTGTCCCTTTTCCTCATCTGGTCCGGCCACCCATTTGGTGTTGGCAATGTGTGGAAGTGAAATCTGTATCTCTGGAAAGCTATATTTAAAACCCATTTGTCCTGGGTAATGAGCTCCCAGTTCTTTGCATGAAGAGCAATCTTTCCCCACTGCTTAGTCCTGTGTGTCCCCTGGGACTGAAACTTGGGGTTTCTGCTGTGTCTGGGTTTGGCTTGAGAAGACCTGGAAGGGGCTGGAAAGGACCAATTTTTAGAGAGCCATTTCCTACTAAATCTAGGAGGCTGAACTTGTAAGAAATCTTTAACAGTTTGCATAGATTTAGCTTTATCTTCCATCTTTTTAAGAACGTCCTCGGCCTTGTTGCCAAACAGGCAGCCTGATTTAAGGGAGCATCTAACAATTTAGCTTTAACATGATCAGGTAAAGATTGCTCCTTAAGCCAAGCATGCCTTCTGAGCATACACCCAGTAACAGCACCCCTGCAAGAGGCCTCTAATGAATCAAAACCACATTGCAAAGTATGTTTTCCAACCTGTTCAGCAGAATGCATTAAATCCTGCAATTCTTTATTTTCCACACAATCAGGAATCAACATAATTTTCTGTTTAAGCAATCCAATAACATGTTGATACTTTAACATATGAAACTGGCAGTTTAAAGCCCTAATGGCCAAGGTTGCAGAAGTGTAAACCTTCTTACCCCATCTATCCAGTGCCCTGGAGTCTATCAGAAGGAGTAGGATTTTTAGCAGTAGAAGCCTTAATGCCCTTGGGCCCCTGTGAAATAGTCTCTGGATCCACAATAGGATTTTTTAAAAGGAACTTGTGTGACTCAGGGACCCTGTAGTATCTGTCAGGTTTTCTGGGAGCAGGAGGCAAGGAATCAGGGGCCAAACTAGATTCCGAAAAAGCATCATCAACAATGTCTAGTACAGAAGGAATAGCTAAAGGCCTATGCTGAGGCAGGAGTAAGAAATTCCTGAGCCTCTTTTTTTGAATCAGAAAAATCCTGGCTTTGCCAGTGGGAATGCTCCCTTAGAGTATGTAAGGTTTCGCCAAAAGAAAAATCCTCTGGAGGGGAGCAGAGGGAATAGAGTCCTCTGTATCAGAATCTTAGAGTTATTAGATCTTCAGCCATTCTTATCATTTTTTTTTTTTAGGCATAGAGGCCTGAACATGTGGCCTGGGCATTGTTTTTTTTAGGCATGGTTCAAGATTTAGGCCTAATTGAAGGAGGCATCGGTTTAATATGCATGTCCGTAGGCCTGAATACTCCCTCAGAAGCCGGTGCCTGCACAGCGACTCCGGACCCATCCAAGGTAGAGACATCCGCGCGTTCCATAGTTGAAGCATCTCGCGGCATACCAGACTCCGAATGGGTCTCACTAGAGGTCTGCGAATCAGAAGTAGGGGGTATCAGGGGCTACGAAAGAACCTCAATGAGTACTGGCGAACTGGCGACTGGCTTAGGAGAAGCATCGTCTGCAGTTTTGGACCTCAGCAGCCTGTCTCTGTCTTTATCTTTGCGTTTTTTAGGAATCCCTGTAGTCGTATGGCTAACCGGCAACATTTCTGGATAATTAAACTGAGAACCAAAATATTTAGAGGTGAAAATATACCGACAATGGATAGTGCGCTGATTAAATAAAGTACAAAACCGACAGCAAGGTACGTCATGGTCATGGCCTAGGCAAGGAATACAGTACAAATGAAAATCTTTATGAGATATTTGCTTTCTACAAGTAATGCCATTATTAACTTTTACTGACATTGGAAAGGAGCAAGAAAAAGTTTCCCCAACAGGGTACTTAGCTTTAGTTGAAGACTTCTGTTCTGAAACTCGAAAATGAAAATTTCAGGAGTCGGCCAACCGGCACTTGCAAACTGCTTCTGCTTCAGGCACCGCACGGCAAGAAAGACAGATGTAATGGTGTCGGCTGCATGTTTTATACCTCTGACGACCTGACGTCATGGAAGAAGGGACAACAACTAATGTAGGACCCAAGACTTTGTTAGTCAGGCCGACTGAGGGCTACCTGCAAGCAGATAACCCAAATGTAATGACTGCAACAGTGAAACACGAAGAACATCCTTATGTTGTACATGGATTCATGAATGGTTATAGTAAGCAAAACCTTAGTACAACAGTGCAGAATCCAACACAAGTGTACATAGCTATTAGATGTAAGCACGTATTCAAATCCACAGTGGAACTACTCAATTGTGGTTCCCCTAATCACATAGACATTCATTTAAGCAGTTTTTTTGTGTGTGTGTGTGTGTGTGTGTGTGTGTGTGTGTGTGTGTGTGTGTGTGTGTGTGTGTGTGTGTGTATGGATGTATGTGTAAATGCTTATGCTACATATTTACAATGACTGGTAAGGTAGGGACCCTACAAATAGCTTGGGTGGCTTGGTTAGGCATATTAAGTTATAATCAGATTTAGTGCTATACAGTGAATGCACAGCTAGAAATCATACTAGTAATGTGCAACACAGCTCTGCATATTTGAGGAGCGAGGGATATGCTTCTTTGCCATAAATTTATGAATCTAAGCCTTCATGTTTAAAAAGATGCCACTTTTTCACCTGCAGTGACTGAGCAATTTAACAAATTAATATATTACATTATAACTGAATCCATTTAAAGAGATGATCTAAATAGATTTTTTTTATTTTTTATTTTTTGCTGAATGTTACCTTTTTTTCCTCAATAAACTATGATTGGGGATGCCCAGACTTGTGCCAACATGTGACACTGATGGTGTTTAGGCAATGGTCAGTGTTGTTTAATGTGGGACCCTTTGCAGGTCCACCTCATGACTGTTCCATGGCCAGTTATGGCAGACTGGACAGCATTCGTAACGTGCTGCATGGATGCAGCTACAGATGCACTGCTTATCACCAGAGAGTTCAGTAGTACAGCCATCTCGTTGTGCTGATACTGTAGGTGATTGTGCATTTGTTGCACACTTGTAAGTCCATAGTAGTGCATGCAGCAGCCATCTGTGCTTGGTTAATTGACCTGCACATCCACTGGATGATTTTGTATGCTGAAGACATATCTCGGACAGTACAGGAGTCAAAGAGGCATTTCTTTCTTTCCCCATTGGTGGGTAGGCCCTTGTCAGAGGCATTGCATATATGAAATGTTCCATCTGGTGAGGACACAATAGGAACCCATATGAGACAGTCAGATATGGATGGTACATCAGCCTGCAATAAGGCCATGCACTCAGCACTAACTCTATTGATACCTGTATTCCTGTGGATGTAAGAGCTCCCCCTATAAATATTGTCGCAGACAGTGCCTTTATGTCATTGCAAGTATTCATCACTATTGGTCACATCAGCAGTGCTGACACCATCCGTCATTGTCATGGTATGTTGTCCTCTCCACCCATAGAACTTGTGAATGCATTAAAAATGACATCATTGTAAGCTCATTGGCATATGTTTCCCATAGTTTGGCACAAGTATATTATTGGTCAAGACACTGCGCATGCAGATTGGGTGTGGCTATGAGACAGGATTGCAGGTAGTAAGCAGTGGTTTGGAAGCTGCACGGTTACAGAAAGGAAGGTGTTATAAAGAGTGCTGAGGGTTGCAGAGAAGGTAACAGGTTCCAGGGTTGCAGAGAAGGTAACAGGTTCCAGTCTTTAATCAGTACAACATCTTTATTCTACAAGAGGCATCCAAAAGGCCACCAAAATAATACAGGACAAGATGCACACAGCACATGGACTGTTTAAGCATCTGGCATCGGGCAGGAGATATCGCAGCATCCACTGCAGGACTACAAGATTTAGTAACAGTTTCTGCCCTACAGTGATTAGACTTCTGAGCTCCGGCACTGGTCCCAGGGGTCTGGACACATAAGTCAATTTTTATTTATTTGTGCAATATATACTTACATATATTCCAAGTAAGTGCAATATTTATTTATTATATTCATAGTGAGTATTATTTAACTCACTTAAGTGCAAAATTGCACAAATAACCTAGGCATGTCAATCTGCAGTGTGTTTTGTATTACTTTAAATAGGATAGTTAGTTTTACTCAGGGAGGGTAATTTTTTGTATATGAGTGTTGGTAAATATTTCCTATCATTCTTGCATGTATTGGGAATAGCATTGTATTTGTTAGTTATGTTTATTCCGCTACTTGTATGCATTCTTTCACTTTCCTTTGTAATCTCAAGAATTGAGCAAATGCACAAAATTTCGTTGAGGCTACTCATGCATAGTTCTATTTGACAATAAAGTTTACATTGACTTTGGACTTTGATTTTTGACTTTACTTCATGCATGGGCTTGTTTCACAACATAATATTTTTCCCTTAGTGACAAACAGGTAGTAAGTGTTAGGCCTGTACCCACATTCAGTCTACAGCCTGATGTGAAGTCCAGTCTTCCTGTCTGATGAGTGACACCAAGAACCCCTCTACCTGTCAAAACCACATCAATAATTCTGCCTCCACAACAATGCCCCTAGCCTTCTGATTTGTATGGGAGATTATATTTGTAACCCTGCTTTGTATTTGTCATTGGGACCGATAATACTCCCAAATGGCATTCACATTCTGTATTACAACCTGCCTGGTTTGGTTCCTGACCTACGGGTTAGCATCACCTTTGGCTAGTAAGTATATTTCATGCATGCACAGGGCCTACCATAGCACCTCATTTGGCTTATGAACTTCTGTAGGCTTTGCCTCTTCCAGATGACTATACATTTATCTGTACACCTACAGAAAATATGGCATTCTGTGGAAGTTTATGCTAGTGAATATCATGCATGCTTTACTTATCACAGCCTCCTAAATACCTGGATATCACCAACATGTACAACTTTGCAAGGCATCCTCTTCAGTACTGTGACCACACAAGTATATAGGGAAGTGGTAATACCACATCCCATATTATACCATGTTCTACACAGTTTTCTCTGGTCACGCAATCCCCCGCATAAAGAAGTGTACAGTGTAACTATGTGATGGCCTATCATGCAACATGTGAGAGCATTTGGGTGCCTCTGCACCTACATGCCTTGATGTATATGTCCTGTAAACTCACCAACATGAATGTCATATCTGAGGAGAAGTATATGTGTTTCAACCTTGAATATGTCTCATTTACATAAACAATAACACTCTGACACTCAAAGGCATTGAAGAGGTATAAGCAGAGCATTAGCAGCCCACTTCTCCTTCCTTATCACTCTAACATAGCCCTTAACATTAACCTGCCCAAGCAACAAGGACCTCCGAAGCTGAAACGCAAACAAACACCAGTCACAACCAAAGTGACGCATAGATCACAACGCCAGTGTGCCACCCAACAGCAGCCCCTAAGGCAAGATAATGTACCCAACACTTCAGTTATAGGTGACTCTATAGTCAGGCACACTGATGTCCCACTCACCAGGCTGAACAAGGAGAAAATTACAGTCAGCTGCCTGTCGGGTGCCAGGATCTGCCACATAACACATGCACTCAAGTCACTCCACAACAAGTACAAATAAGATTCTGTCATTGTCCATGCTGGAGTGAATGACTTGAGACATACCTCCCTGGACTATATGAAGAGACATGGAAGAGCTCTTGGATCATGTGGCCCAGGCAGGTATGACCCTAGCCCTGAGTAGCACCCTGCCTTCGCCAAGAATGATATCACAGTACAAGGACAAAATGATTGACTTCAACAATTGGCTAGGCTTCTGGTGTCATTCAAAGGGGATCCAGTATTTGTCTGCCTGGGAAGACATGATCGACAAACCACGATGCTTTGCCAGAGATGGTCTGCATCTGTCACCCCTTGGATTCAGGTTACTGGCTAAAGCTCTTGCCACCCCTATAGTGCCTTTTTTAGGCAAGGTTTATAGGATAAAACCACCACCGTAACAGATACATGCATGCAAAATTTGAAGGTAATGCTACTCAATACTAGAAGTCTAAACCTCAAAATGCACTCTCTCGAGGCACTCCTAAAAATGGAGAACATCGATATCTGTGCAGTAACTGAGACCTGGTTCAAGGCTCCAGAGAGCACCCCTGCAATACCAGGCTACAACTCTTACCACACTTTTCGGCCACAAAACCTAGACCGAAACACTAAAGGTGGAGGAGTGTCCATATTCACCAAGGATATTCACACCTCCAGGCTAGTTGCCCAACACAATGCATCTGAAATTCTCCAGGTGCAACTAACACTAGGTAAGACTGCAATCCAAATTGTAGCTTGCTACAGATCCCCCACCATGCCCCAAGATTCTCACTACACCTTTCTAAACATACTGGAAAATATTAAGATACAACCAAACACCCTAATACTGGGTGATTTCAACTACCCTGTCATTAACTGGGAAAACTACTCGGGTACCAACTCCTTTTCCCAACGGTTCTTGTAATTCATAAATTCCAATGCCCTGGATCAACTAATCCATTGTCCCACCAGGGGCTCCAATATACTAGACCTGGTCATTACCAACATGGGAGATAGATGCTCCACACCAGTGGTCACCCCCTCATTGGTCAGGTCTGACCATAAGCAAATCACCCTTGACATCCACATCCCACCCCCACCCCCCAGTAAGGAAACTTCCTTAAAAAACTTCTCCAAAGCCAACTTCATGCTACTGAAGTCAGACGTGACAAACTTCATGACACCCATGCAGACGGGATCTGCAAGTTTGACTGCAGAATCCTACACTAAGGCATTGTATGAGCACATCCACTCGTGCATGAATCGTGCCATCCCAAATAGAACCAAGATTCTCTTCTCCAAAAAAAGGAAGCCAATCTGGTGGTCCCCTGCTATAAACAAACTATACAATAGAAGGAAGAAACTGTTGCAGAAAAGAGGAAAATCCCAGGATGCAAAAAACTCCCTCACCAGCCTCAGTAAGAAGCTGAGATCCCTCATAAAGTCCTCAATAGCTAGTTACAAAAATAAAATTCCAAAGATTCCAAAGACAACCACAAGGCATTCTATAGTTATGTCAAGAATCTAAATGGCTATGCTCAGATCTGCTCTGAGCTACAACAGAATAGCATTAAATATACTGATTCCAAGGATATTGCCAATATCCTGGCAGATAGATTTAGCGCCAACTTCACTCCCCTCTCATCCCCTAAAGGGCCCTTCTCAATACCAAAAGATTGCCAAATTCTGGTAATCACGGCCACACAGGTAGAATCCGCACTCTCCAAAGCTAAGAATACAGCATCCATGGGACCAGATGACATCCCAGGCTGTGTACTACATGAACTACAAAATGAACTGGCACCTCAACTAAGTGTCATGTTTAATCATAGCCTCACCTCAGGCTTCATGCCCACTGAGTGGCGCACAGCTACAGTTATCCCACTCCACAAGGGGGGATGCGCCTTGGATCCAGGGAACTACTGTCCCATCAGTCTGACAAACCTCATCTGCAAGGGCATGGAATGCATTATCATGGAACTTATAAACAAAGACATTGGCAACCTTCAAACACTGGACCCCACCCAGTTTGGGTTTGTGAAGGGCTTATTTTGTCTCCTGAATCTGATTAACTTCTTCGAATCAGTCTCCAGAGATGTGGATGAGGGTAAGGCGGTCCACACAGCCTATCTGGACCTCACCAAGGCCTTTGACACCATCCCCCACTCTGGAATCATAGATAAACTTACTAAGCTGGGCATAAATCCATACGTCAGTTGATGGGTTGCCAACTGGCTTACTGACAGAACCCAGACTGCAAAAGTAGCCAACTCCAGATCCAGCTCCAGATAAGTGACAAGTGGAGTACCTCAGGGTTCAGTCCTGGGACGACTCTTGTTTGGCATCTACTTCTCTGAAGTACAGGCCAACACTAAGGGACTCTGGCTAACAAAGTTCGTAGATGACTGCAAACTGGGAGCCATTATTGAAGCCCCAAATTATGTGGATATTCTACAAAAGGGCCTTACAGAAACAGATGCCTGGTGCCAGAGCCATGGGCTTAAGCTTAATGCCAAGAAATGTATACTTATCCCTGTTGGAAAAAAAACATGTACCCATGAATTACCACATAGGTGGCAGGACACTAAACATCGAAAGTGTGATGAGAGACCTAAGGACACAGGTGGACAGTGGTCTCACTTTCGATAACCACATTGCCACAACAGTCAGGAAATCCTTCTGTGTAGCACACCTCATTACTAAGGGCTTTTCATCCAGAAAAAAGGAGGTAATTGTCCCACTGTACTCATCCCTCATTAGACTCATTATAGAGTATAATGCCCCATTTGGTATGTACCTCACAAGACATCTGCAACAGCTAGAAAGGCCACAGAAATACCTCACTAAACGAATCACAGGCCTAAAGCAGATGTCATATGCTGACCGTCTAAATAAACTCCAGCTATACTCTGTGGCATATCGTCTACTCAGAGGCGATCTCTGTTTAACATACAAGGCCATGTCAAACCCTGAGCTGTTGGACATGCTCCACTTAAAGAAATCCCAATCCCTCAGAGCCACATGCTCCAGGGATCTAAACCTTGTCATCACAATGAACAAAACATGCTGAAGGGATAGGTTCCTGACCCAGGGACTCCCCATACTCTGGAATAGACTGCCCTTACATGTCAAGCAGAGTGCCTCATTGGCCCTCTTCAAAAGGAACTTTAATCATTGGATGGGAGATAGGAAATTCACCGTGGGGATCATGTCAGTCGCCCTGCTAGACAGGGGTCCAGAGAAGTAAATATTGTGGGAAGAAATATCCAGGGAATTGTTATGGCTAGGCTTGTATAGGCCCTAGGTCCGATAGCCTAGTACCAACTTATGAACCTATAATGCTCCACATCCACAGCACTTTTACAACAACATGACTCATGAGTCATGAGATGCCTATGCCTGTACATCAGACTTGGAAACATGCGTAGAACCATGACACAGTATTACATTCCATAACATGCAATTTAGAAACATGCAACCATCCATAATGGCCTCCTATATTGCTCCTTAACTAGACCAACTTAATGACCATGGCTCCTTCATCCTGCATAAAAGCAGGGCTGCACCATGGTGGGGCAGGGAAAACTGGATTTTCCTATTCTTCATGCAAAGGGACTTTCAGAAGTGCTGAGTTATTATCATGGTTGCTTTAAAAAGACTGATAAGTAGTTAAATCTTGCACATAACTGTCTGATGCCATGGTCATCCACACACAGGAGCAATGCAAGTATCAGTACAATAATCTGAAGCACTAACTCTCTTGTCTGTTCTTCTATTGGGTGTGGAAGTTTTGGAGATGCAACAATAAATGTGATGCATTTTTTAAACAGTTATGTCCTTCTGTCTTAATTGTTGTTAATCAGTGCTAAACAGTATATTGCTTGTTTTTTTTTAGCTATGGAAAAGCATCACTTTAACATGTCTGGCTGCTGCAAATGGTAGGATCTACTCTCAAGACAGTGTGGTGTATATATGGTGTATAGCATTCAAGTTAACAATGTAATTGTGTACATACTATATGTGTGTCTTTTAATGTTTCAACATTGTGTCTTCCATATGTAGATCTGGTTGTGACAGAGGAGACTGTATGACTATATTCACCTCAATTTCTACAAGCCACCACAGGTGAAGCTAAGGCCCTAGGGCCCTCCATATCTGCCTGTCTGGAAGAAGTGAAAGGCTCCTCTGTCAGAGATGATCTGGGGGTTGCTGGACTTCTCCATGTCTGCATTGTGGAAAGCCAATAAAAGGTGCGAGTGATGGTAGCGCTTGTATGCAGGCAGCTCGATACCTGCTTCAGAAACATTTGGGAAGTCACTTCACTGATGGGCCCTGTCAATCAAGTCTGCAGGTTGTGTGCTTTCTGCAAAGAGTGTAGAATGCCTTGATGGGTGGACAAGCATCGAGTCTCCAAGGGATCAGTAGGCCCATGACAATGGCTAGTGTGTCACTTAAGGATGTTGCATCATTATGGACCTCATAGTACTTGATCTCCTGTATTTCCACAAGTCCATTATCTCCAAAAACACCAGACCCGAATCTTCATCAGCAGGTAAACAGAGCATGTTGAAGAGATATACATTCATTTCTCAATGCTCCATCACTGGAATAAGCTTCCCCTGTAGGTTAGCACATTATCATGCTTCAAATAGAGTCTGGATGAGTGGAAAGGTAGCCACAAATGTACCCCACCACTAACTGCCATAGCCCTCCATGAGAATGGGAGTACAGTCTGAGAGCAGGCATTGTCAAGGCTTTGATGCTCATGAGGCTAAATTGCCTTGCATCTCATAAAACTCCTAAATTTCTTCATAGTGTGTTATGCTTTATCTGCTCCATGTACTACCAGTTACAGAAATAAGCGTAAGAATGCAAAATATTTTACAGCTGTGTCAATCATACAACACTTAGTCCTGCAATGCAGACAACAGGCAGAAACGGTGTCCCTGTGAGGACCAATTTCCTTTAAAGGCTGCTAGAAAGTTATGATAAATCAAATTATCTTAAGTTTTAAAGCTGTCCGAAAAGTAAGGAACAATTGTGCCTTTTTCCTGATTTTTGAGAGCCAATTACAGTGCTCCATGCACTATAAAGACTAATAATATGCAATCCAGATTTACATCCACTAGAGAAGTGCATATATTATACAGATTCTAAGCAAATGTCAGAAACTGAAGTAAGGCCCAATACTTCAGCAAAGGTTTCAACATACCTTTCCATACATGGTAAACTCTGGGCCCACATCTTACTTTAGTAATTATATTCCAGTCTAACATATTTAAGGCAGTTTTTTTCCCTAAAAAACAGCCATCTCTTTTAATCATTCCTCTAAATTCTTTCTGAGTTGGAAATTATGCTAACATACCCTTTAATCCCAGTGTGACAGTCACTAATTTCTAATATCGTCCAGTTTTAATGGACAGCTCCTAGTGTAGGCTTTCCTCTTGCCACAGCAAATGAGGACACTTCTCCCTTGAACCAATAACGTCTTCCCTTGTCATCTGAATGACATGTTTATAAGCTAAACACATGTTTTGACAATATCAATTAACCCATTCTGATTCCATGAAATAAAACTCTTTTCATACCCATAAGGTTTTGTTCCTTCTTAAACCCTTTATAAAAATCAGTCATACATGAAAGCTCAGTTGAAGTAATAGTTCCTTGTAAAAATAATAAAAAATAGTTCTATATTCATCCTTAATAAAGCCTGAAACATTGTTCAATGCAGTTTGCTCAGAAAAAATTTGCAACTGTAGCAGTCAAGTTGTAGAACTATTTACATTAAAAATCAAATAAAAGACAATTTTAAACTTTTTAAAGATAACAGCATTCTTAACTCATTCCCTACAGTACAGTTCTTTTGAGTGTATACATTTAACTCCCAGTGGGTGTGACTTAGCCTTTAAAAAAACATGAAGTTCTCACCTTACAGTTCAACCAAATATTCCTATCTCTGGAACCATAAGTGTTATTAGAAAACCGTAAATGGCAAAATATTCAGGATAAATTCATCCTTACATTAGTGGCATTCACTCAGTTTGATGCTGTAAACTGGATTTTAAAAGCCAAAATAAAGGCAGTGAATATTAATTTTGTAATATTGTATAAACAGCTTATGATATCTCAATGACCATTCAAGCAAGAAACATACTGCCAGCAGAATTTTCTTCATACAGCTTTGTGCTTTCATATGAAGCTTTGTATTTCTGTCTCTGTTGTGAGATATTTAGAGAAATATGTACATTTTTATAATAACATAAACAGTACACAAATAATGGAAAATTCCCCAAAGCAGGCAGAAGACAGCTCGATATGCAGCTAAATCCAAAAACTTGATGAACCAGCAAGTAATTGTACCAAAAAACTTTATTACAGAGAAAGAAAGTTACCGCTTTCACGTTAATACTATACCGCTTCTTCAGACAAACATGAATGGTGACAGAATAACATATGCAAATTACATGATCTCAAACAGCTTAACAGCCAATAAAACAAACATTCATGCAGCCATATTCTCAGCTTAAAGGCATATAAAGTAGATAATAAAAATATAAAAAAAATCTAAATATAATAAAAAAATAAAAAGATAATAAACAAATAAATAAAAACAGATTAAAACAAACAAAAGCCATTTATTACAGCCATTTATTCCTAATACATCATTTATGAACCAATGCAGGCTTAATGGGCCAAACCTCTCCAACCCCATAATCATACCATGCCCCCATTCTCAGATCCATCACTATATCACCACCTCACCAATTCCTCTCACTATCCTTGTTGATTTTGTTGTTTGTTGGTTTTGCTTCAGATGAAGAAGATCTGCAATTTGGGAATATTGCCTGCAATTTGAATAATCAACATAAACTTTTGAATTTACATACAAATGGGGAATATGGTGCATTTGTGTTGGCAATTGTTGTGTGTGCTTGTGCTCTGTGGAATAATGTGACAATGAGAAAATGAAAAAATAAAAAAAAACAGCTTTAAAGGCTACAAAAAACACAACCCCAATGTTGGCAATGGAGGCTTCATTGTTTGGAACATCATGGCCTTCCTGGCTACGTATGGTGTCGGAACTGAATCACAGATCTCACTGGCCAGTTGAGAGTTTGATTTTTTGGCCCAGAAGTTTTTGAAACTTTTGATTTTGTTATTTGACCTGTGCCTTCTGAATTAGCCAATGAAGTTAGAGAGTGTGAGAAGAGTGAGCATTAGAGAAGCTATATTATATGCCTTTGAGCTGATCTACTTTAGAATACTTCTGCCTTGAGAATGTTTTGTGGCTGTTGTTTGTTGTATTGGATGTTGTAATTTTGAGATGATGTAATTTGTGTTATTCTGTCTGTCGTATGAACGTGTCGTGGTAGCGGTATGTTCCGCTAACTTTCTTTCTTTAATAAAAATATTTTTTAATTACGTTGCATGCTGGTCTCATCATGGTGGTGGTGGTGCATGTTGCCCATGCCATGCCCGCCAGCAAGAGCGCTCGATTGATTCGATCCTCAACAGGGGTGCCTGAAGTCTGCATGTCCTCCTGTGGTTGCGTGGGTTTCCTCCTGGTGGGTGCCCAGTTTCCTCCCACATCCCAAAGACATGCTGTAGGTGGATTGGACACTCTAAATTGGCCCTAGGTGTGAGTGCGTGCATGTGTGTGCCTTCTGTGGAAGGTTGAGCACTGGACTGGCAACTCGAGATGGTAAAAACTCCACTGCCAATCATGAGCAGACAGATGATCCCCTGTGGTGACCCCTAACCAAAAGCCAAAATAAGAAAAAGAAGATTTGCTGGTTCATCAAGTTTTTGGATTTAGCTGCATATCGAGCTGTCTCCGGCATACTTTGGGGAATTTTACAGTTTTACAGTTTTGTTTGGTTGCTGCAGTTGGGTTTGTTTTTGTAGTACACAAATAATATTCAGTATCTCTTTAGATGCGTTAGACCGAGGTCAGCTATCTATACAATTGGGTCTACCATCATGAATGTTTCAAGATGAAATCTTCTGATAGCCTGTAAGTAGCATGGTTTTGCAGCATGTGCAAATATGAACAAGGAATATTTGATGCCTAGAAGCGCTAGTAGGAGGTAACTGCAGAAACGTCTAGAGGCGCACTTGGCTGTAATGACTTTTAAAGAGAACCACATCCCGTAAATCCAGCTCTGCTACCATCATCTAAACGGGTCTATATTATAACATCAAATCTTACAAAGATCGAATGTTATAATATCGAACCCGTAATTTCGAACGCTGAAAACAGCGAAGGTGCAGGACACCAAATTATTTCCCAGGGAAAGAATTTGGTGGGCCGTTGATGTGGCTTCGCTGTTTTCAGTGTTCGATATGTTGGAGCATTACGGGTCGAGATCAGGTAAGTGTGCGATTGTGTGTAGGTTAGGGTTAGGTGGTGGGTTAGGTGACTTAGGGTTAGGGAGCGGGTCAGGTAAGTGTGCGGTCAAGTGGACATTAGTGTAAGGGTGCGGGTCAGGTAAGTGTGCGATTGTGTGTAGGTTAGGGTTAGGGGGTGGGTTAGGTCAGTTAGGGTTAGGGTGCGGGTCAGGTAAGTCTGCGGTTGTGTGTAGGTTAGGGTTAGCTGGCAGGTTAGGTGAGTTAGGGTTAGGGCGCGGGTGAGGTGAGTGTGCGATAGTGACGGAACTTAGGGTTAGGGTCGAGTTAAGGTAATTGGATAGCTAGTAGTGTATGTAAAGTTTAGTTTAGGTTTAGGTGTAGGATTTTAAGTGTATGTGTGTGGATTGCTGTTTTTTGTGTGTGTTTGTGTTGTATGTTTCTCGGAATAGCGATTTTTTTCCCTGGGAAAAAAATTGCTATTCTGACTGTTCGATGTTTGTGGATTTCGGTGTTTAGGGTTCGATTTTATAACATTCGATCTTTGTAGATTTCGATGTTATAATATAGACCCCATCTAAACTGCATGGTCATCTATTTATAACAGGAAATAAATGTTACTTATCACATATAATTCAGATTCTGATAATGTCCGAATCAACTTGTACACAGATGAAAGAGCTTAATAATAATAAAACATTTTTGTAGAAAAAAATTCTCTATATTATATGTTGAGATTGTTTGCCAAATGCAGATTTAATTTGAGCCCATTTTCAGTAAATGAGATATTTACTAAGACAGATTTTTTTAAAGGTTATAAGTATCAGAGTGGGTTTTGACAATAACACTCAATTTTCAGTCACGTGTAAAGTTAGTTAACCAGAAGTCCCAATTCTCACTGCAATGACCAGACAAATAAATGTAAACAAATCCTGTAGCTAAGTTTATTTTAAAGAGTTGCGGGATGGGGGGGGTTGTTGATGGCATGTTCCATACTATTTAATAAACACTGAGATGTGTTGTGAGGTCCCATTGAACTACTGGTCTTTGGTAGCACCTTCAGAATATGCTCCTTGGTGATAATAGGGGATGTATGTGCAATGTCAGGGGTCAGGGTTGGACAGATGTTTTAGGGTAAAATTTGCACTGACTTCATTTGATCTTTTTTTTTTTTTTTTTTTTTTGTCAATGTCTTATGGATTGCAGTGGATAATGCCATACAGAATAAGTTCTGAGAATTGCGGAGTATTACTTCTGGGATTCCTAATGCAGTTAAGGAATGATTTATAATTATTCTTGGCTTCAGTAGGTAACCTATTTTCATTGGCTGATTTAATAGACTGAATATTACTTTTTCAGTTCACTACTAATATTATTGGTATTGTTCTTGTCATGTATAGCTTTGGATCCACAGTTTAATTTAAGATATTTTTTTTTTGGTGTTTAAAAGTTAGGTTATATTGGTGGAGCATATTTTGCTCTGTTTTGGACTGCCAACTCTATGCATTTAAGTGAACATAGAACTCCATTGTGTAGCTTAGTGCTAGGGCAGTGTCATATCCGATATATAGGTACATTTCAAGATCTTGTTATAGCACTGTATGAGGTTTGTCGATTTGATCTCTTTAAATTCAGAGATATAGGTTTCAGTGACTTTGGAGATTTTGAAATTAAATGCCACTAGATTATATCTGACTTAACTGGAGAAGAAATCAAGGAAATAGTAGATGTGGAGGTTATAGTTATGCAAACAAAGCCTAGAATATTGTGTCCCTAGTTAGTTTATTAATTATGTATTCCAGGGAGTTTTTAATTGGTTAAGTCCAATAATGTCTGGGCATATTTTATGTTTTAGGCATTGGTGCTCCAGTTAATTGAGGAGTAGCTGAATTCTCCCAAAATAATAGAATTCTTTTTAATTAGGAGTACTTAGAGTAATTTGAGGAATTAGATATGATCATTAGGGAACATGCAGGGTTGTAGTCTAGCAGGTTATGAGTAGGTAATGTTTCTTATGTAGGATCAGCTGCAATTCCATAAGTTCTGTTTGTGGATCTCTAGTAATCTGCCTGGAGGTGATTTGATCCTTGATTAATATAGAGATACCAACACTGTTGCCACAAAGTCTGAAGGCATGGTAGGTGCACAACCCAGGTATGATTACAACTCTCTGATTATAACTAAATCATGTGTTTTCAGCATGGATTTGAAGAGTCACATTTCAAGTTTTCTCTCTGTCCTCTTTTAAGATACACTTCTTGACATGTTTGACTTGAATACAACATCATTATGGTTGGAGACCCTATAATAATCCTGTATATAATGACTGAGCATTTGCATCCAGTTAAGGAAGTTAGATTACACTGAACAGTGTTGTTTAGAGCATGCATACTTGGAGTATCAATTGTGTACATTGATCCCCTGTTGCTTGAAAGGGCACTGACATTTGCTACTTACTTTTTAAAGCAAGCCACCATTGCTTGCTGGTGTAAGGAATTAATAATATCAAGTAATGTTAGTATAATGTGACAGAATAACTAGACTTAGATGGTGGAAAGGGACACATGTGTCATAGTACAATGATTTTACATAGATGTAGGCCAGATTTCAAAGTTAAAACAAATCAGATGATAGAGTTGCAAAATAAGTTTCTTAAGGAAATAAACCCTCTACAAGGGAAATGTAAAAATTTGAAATCGAGTGTGAGGGGTTGATGGCAAAGAAATATTAATTTATATGTAAGTTCTGTTCAATACTTTCATTTCAGTTTTATTGTATCAACAAAATGTTGTAATTGTGTTACAACATTAAAGATCACTATCAACCACTTTAGCAACCTTGATAATATACTTAAAATGTAAACAAAATATATGCAAGGACTATGAACATCTGTTAACTTTTCTGTTAATGAATAAAGCAAGTGCAAAATGCTTGATGGCATGAACACCCCATGTAGTTAAATAAAGATTAAAATTATACTTTAGATCATGATGTTACGATCTGGAGCAAAAGTATGTCAGAACAAAGATCTTCTCGCATGAATACAGTGGGCACACTTCAGTAAGATGCACTGGATCCTCTTTGGTCATATTACAATAGGAAAGTCTCCCCATTTGTCTCTGCATTTATTCTTTTGCAGTAAACATTTCCTTTGACTACTTCAAACTTGTATTACAAGTAATTAGTTTGCAATTCCCTTTTCTCTATATCAACAAGACAATCTACACTATCATTTCCATGTATATTTTTGGAATAAAGATTTGAATATTGTGTTGACTTCCTCTCTTCTATCTCCTTTATTTACCACAATGTCTTTATTATTTTATTTATTTATGGAATGTGCTATTTGCTTACCATTATGGTTTTCTCTAAATCTAAGTTCAAATTCTCAAGACCATATTCCATCTGAGCTATTCTAATTCAGCTGTTAAGCAGATTATTCTTAATTTTTTTTTATCATCCACTTTTTCTGTTCACCTTATAAATTATTGACAAACAATTTTTCCAATTGCATTATCCAAAAGATTAGCATGCAACAGAGTTCTTGCATTGCTTGTTTTGAAGCTGTTTCTGAGATATATCTCTGGAAATGAAGGAAGAACTCTCATAGATTTTTTTTTTTATTATTCAAATCACTTTAAGGAGCCCCCTACCTTCTCCGTTATATGAAATTTATGCTGCACATGTCAAAAAAGGAAAAATGTCCTTTATAGATCTTAAAGTGGTCTTTTTCTAAAGCAAATGTAAGTGCACAGTTGAAGTTGGGTATGACCTTCTTACCATATGCAATACTGAACTGTACAGCTTTTGATCCAAAATGTGTTGTTTTGAATGTTACTTTTTTGATTAGGACAGCCACCTGCATTTTTTTTCCTACGTTTGAAAACCCCTGCAATAACATCATGAATAACTGATCACAGAATGCTGCACTACCTAAACGGATATTTAGATTACAGTGTTTCTATGTTAAATGCTTCCAAGGAAGACAATTTGTTAACTAGATCTTGTTGCTAAAACACCTTGCATTGAAAATGAACATCTTTGAAGATGTAGTAATGAAGCCATAATGTAAGTAAGGAGCTTCTATTCTAAAGAACTAAGGTGTTTTGGCTTACCCATAATGCTTTGTATGTGTATGTACATCATCACTCAATAATAACCACTGATATCCACTTTTAAATGTGGATTCTGCACTTTCTCTGTTTTTCATTTTATATAGATTCTATGTCCGTACCAGCTGCCATTATTTGAAAACATAATACCTAAGTATGTGAAATATAAGATGTCTTGAATGGTCATCCCTCTTAATATTAATCTACACTTTGAACCTGTTGCCTTATTATTATAAACTATTAGCTTAGTTTTGTTGACATTAACAGGAGGACCAGTATCAGATACAAACTTACCAATTATCCCAAGAAGCATATAGCTACAATCAGTAAATAGCTGATGTATACTGTTGAAATACACTACCAGTCTTCCAGCTTCAGAGCATATCTACTCACATGCTTTATTTCTCCATGTATGCTTTATATATATATATATATATATATATATATATATATATATATATATATTATAAATAGCCATAGGGAGATATATATCTCTGTTTTAAATCCTCTGTTGATTCAAGCTGTTTAAGCTACAGTTCTCTTTTTCAAGATCATAAAATGCATCCATGTACCTTCATACAAAGCCATAATAATACTAACCAACCATAAAGTAAAGACCTTCTTTCTTTCATTATTTGCCACAACTTCCTTCTTTTAACATTATCAGATATGACATCAAAATACATTGAGACACCAATATATTTTGTGATTTAATGCAGGCAATTTTTTCTACAATGTAATAAAATAACCTGAAAGCATCAACATCAGTTCTGCTTTTGCAATCTAAGCATATTGAGTCTGACTGGACATATTTTTAATTCCTATGTCAAATTGTGAAGAATAATCATGATTAATATTTTTGGGGCATCATTTATTAGTAAACAGACTATAAGAGTGTGGGTTAGTCTGATATTTTTTGTAAAAAGACACTATCATCTTTCTGGACAATGCTGCTGGCAATGATTTATATTCTACATAATACCTAGGTAGTTCTACAACAAGTTTGGACAATTTCTTTGATAGTGTATGGTATATTTTTATCTTTCATATGCTATATTTTACTCTACAACCCATCAGGGCCAGCAGATTCCGGAGTTATTTTTTGATCATATAATGTCCATTCATTTATTGCTTTTCTATAATGTTTAGCTCACTTTGATCAGAAAAAAGTATTGCCAAAATGCTATTTTCTAGTGCTGATTGTTATTTGCTAGTCACTAGAATCAAACCTATCCTTATTTCCCTTCCAGTTGCTTTAATGCCTCTGTTTAATAAGATCTCATACAAACTATTCCATAATATAATACTCTGTTAAAGGCTGTAATAGGCGAGGTGCTAGAGACGTTTGCATTTTTTTTATAATAAAAGTATTTTGGTTTGGACTTCACTGGCCTTCTGTTTGTGGTCACAATATTCCATAATATATATGAGTACACACACACACACACACACACACACACACACACACACACACACACACACACACACACACACACCAAAGGGAAAAAAAGGTCATACAGATGAACCATTCATTAAAAAAAAATGCAATTAATACAAACCAAGCCAGAGATTTCACTATATAATACTTTAAATCTCCTATAGGAGAGACCCCATGGTATATATACAAATGACTCCATAAGGACATACTAGTGTTTGATTTACATGGCTTCTGAATACCAGTGGCTTTTTTACTTTTTAAGTTATGTAAATTAGTAAGTAAGATGTCTAAGGAACTGAACTATTTAAATAAGAAGGTGGTGTTGCATTTTGGCAGGACTGGAGTGTGTTACTGAAATCAGAGGTAAATAAATATATGTTGATATGAATGTTAATTGCCTAGATGCCACCCAAAGTCACAAAGGTTTAGAATACTTGCAAGAAAGTATTTTCACAAAAACTTTTTATACCTGCTAGTGATAAAGGCGAATGTTCTTGAATGTAGATTTCTGTTTTTGTATGAAGAAGGGATACTAGGGACACAGAAACATATATTTTGATCTGTTTGATGTTAAGTATAATATAGTCTCAAGAATTTTATAAAAAAAGATAAATAAGATTGGCTAGAATTACTTATATTACTGGGCTACAAAAAGATTTGTACAACACTAAAGTAGAAAATCATTATTATTTTATTGCCGTTGGCTACAAAGAAAACTGCAACATGA
Source organism: Protopterus annectens (assembly GCF_019279795.1). Lineage (NCBI taxonomy): Eukaryota > Metazoa > Chordata > Ceratodontiformes > Protopteridae > Protopterus > Protopterus annectens. The sequence continues at coordinate 1,771,331,304 of NC_056735.1, read as the reverse complement.
AAACAGAAATGACTGATGGGCGATTCTATATTTTAGCCACACAAGCCAAGTAATGGATGAAATGGATGTTAGCATGAGTCATTATAAAAAAAAAAAAAATTGTGAGAGGAATATGTATTAAGATGGTATCCAGAAAATAAGAACATAATTTAAACATATATTTCATGAAGATCTGAGACATATTTTAAGCTATTTTGAATGGACTGGCATACAATGGAGAGATAAACACTGATTGTTTACATTGTATTTGATAAGACTCTGGTATATTTCTTTTATATGCAATGTAAATTGAATATTAAGCAATGGCTAGGGTTACCACCTGTCCCACTTTGTGAGGGACAGTCCCTCTTTGGGCAGTTGTGTCCTGCAAAGAAACTGAAAAAATGACAAATGTCCTGAGATTTTAAGACAAAAATATTTCCTATATTTTAAGTAATAGTTGCATAAAACAGTTATTCTGTATCTAAAGCACCTAAATGTTATAAGAAACAGAATAAGCAACTAAAATGCTACAAAATAAGCCTTTATTTAGGCAAAAAAAAGAAGTTCTGTCCTTTGTACTGGCCATGGGTATGTTTTGCCTTGCAAAATCTGACATTTGTACCAAAAATGTCCCACTCTGGGCATTTGAAAAGGTGGCAACCCTAGCAATGGCTAATGAGTGACTTGCTATAATAACTGGTCGCTTGTTTAAGTTATGGTTTATACGTTTGCTATATTTTACTACGAAGATATATATAAAAGCAATTGCACAAGTCTTAACACTTAGCCAATAATACGAACAATAGAAGTTATCAAATATACTTGGAATCCTACAAATATTTAAGTTGTTTGACTTGATGAGTTCAAAATATTATGCTGTTAAACAATAACCTGACTGCATTTAAAATACATATATATATATATATATATATATATATATACACCCATTAAAATAAGTAAAACAATGCAAGTTGCTATACTAATTCAGTTTACCTTCTCTTCAATTATTTGTTACACAGCATAGAAAGTATTGAAAGAATGACAGTAGCCATTTAAATGAAGCCTACAGATATTAAACCAAGTGGTGATTTTGGCATAGGACATGGACATAGATGGCTGTATTTATCTATCAGTCACCTTTAGACTTATGTTTACATAACACAAATGATATAAAAGGCTCAGAAAGTCAGTGCACAGTGGCAAAAATGAGATGTCTTATCTGTTTAACATACTGCTTAAAGGACTAACTGCAAGTGACATATTCGCTTAATAGACATTTCAAAGGAAAGAGCTTAGCCTGTTTCTGCTAAATATGAGCAAGATGTGAAGTGGTTACTACTCCCATATACATTTATGTAAAGTTTGACTCAGGAAATATAAAAATAAATATTAAGAAGGCTTTACAGTTAACAGTACCTATCTGGCATATCCCTCAAATAGTGTACATGCCATTTACTTGTTTCAGATTGTAAAAGAGTGTTAGCACGAAACAAAAATGGTTGTATTATCAAATAATAATACTACATTTATTTTATTTATTTATTTTATTTTACATTTGTTGACCGGGATAGTCTAACTGGATTTATGTCCATTTTCAGTAGAGTCCCGGGGAGATAAGCTCCAAGAGATTACTAGAGTACTAACATACAGGTAATAGTCGTTATACAGTTAAATACTACAAATTTTAAACAGTTCAGGAATCTTCACATTTTATACAAAAAACATGTTACAAGCATTAGATAAGATATTTTAGACTTTATATACAAGACTTCATTAGTAACTAGAAAGTAATTGTTACATAAATGCATACTTCAAGTTTCAACAGTTTAGCAATGCTCACAGTTTAAAGGTAGTAGTCACTGTTTTCTGCAAACAATGCAACACTTGAACAACCACTGTCTTCAAGGTTAGGAAGAATATGTTGGGTACTATGTATAAAACTTCACGATTTTCAGAGAAATCATTTAGATTTGAGAATGGTCTGTAGCAAATCACCCGGCATTGGTGGATGTCTTATATTCTCCTCTCCACAATGAATCCTGTTGGATTAGAAGAAGCAAGTATTTCTTGGTTTGTAAAAGTTAAATGTGTTCCAGTGCTATGAATGTGTCAGCTCAGCTAGTTATCTGACCCAGCAGTAGCCCAAATCTGCCATATCAAGCTAGGTGAGCAGTTTAGTAATGTTACTAATACATTTTATGGCATGTGACTAATACATTTTCTGTATTGTGACAATGAAGATCATGATGGAAACATACACCCCACCACATTTCTCAATTTCGCAGAAGATGGAAGCTCCATTTAGTCCTGGTCCATCAAATTAGCCAATGACAAAGCAGATTTGCATTATGAATTGACTTATTGTGTCCTATAAAAATTATGATGGAGGAAATATAAAGAGGACATAAAATGTACTCAGTAAGAAACCCAACATTAAAACAAAAATGTAATAAACTGACAGCTTGCAAAAAGAAATGGAAATAGACTTAAAAAATCATGAAATAATTGCAAAATATCATTCAGTAATGACTGCTGAGACTGACTGCACTAAATTTTAGTTCTTATATTTTTCTGGTAATGGATATTGTCAAATGATCAACAATGCAGAATATCAAAATCTTGAGTATGGGCACCTTGTCAAGTAAACACTAGCACAACACCAAACCCATAATGCTATAACAGCTAACAGATTCTACACACCAATGATACTACAGTGCTATTATGTTTCAACAGTAAAATTGACCATTAGCCTCTGGAGGGCTAAATGGCTATGCACTTCACAAGAACTTTCTCTGAAGTAGGAGGTAAGATTTTAAACTTGTTTTATTCAGTGTCAGTTATCCACAAATGTTGAACAGCATCGTAACAATAATAACATTAATGCAGTGATGCAACTTTCCTTCTACTAAAGAAGATAAAATAAAAATGGGTATACATGTATATATCTACAGATCTGTATTTATATCTATCTATATCTGTATCTCAATATATATCTGTATCCTCTAATGTTGAGTCAATAAGCACAGACCATGTATGCCCTTGCAGCCATTTACTAACATATTCAACAACATGACTGATGTCCATAACCAACAGCATTATAAATGCTGCTAAAATAATTGACATTAAGTGCCAGTTGGCATGACCAAGCCCATTCCAGCTGAAACTTTATTATCCAAATTTATAACCCAAGATACCTTAGACCTACATTATTGACCACTTTGGGCTTAACACCCAGCCGAAGTATAATTTGCCTTACGATAGGCTTTAACCACCACTCACCATGAAAACCATAAAGAAGCTGTTGTGAATAATAAGTGGAAATCCATAGAAAAAATCCATGAGGTGGCCACCCCCCCATAACAATGACACAAAGGGTGGGTGGGTTGGGTACTTCTGAGCTGCTGCTGAAACTGCCAAATGCAGCTGATGTTGCAGTTTAAAAGTGAAGCCACACAGGGTCTCCCAGTTTGACTCTCCCAAGGACAATGGAGCTTACAGGTAAGCCACCTTTGTCCTCCAAGGTCATGTCAACACACCATGTATGCCTTTGCACCCATTTATTAACATATTCAACAATGTGACTGATGTCAGTAACCAACAACATTATAAACTCTGCTAAAATAATTGCCAATAAATGCCGGATGGCGTGACCAAGCCCATTCCAACTGAAACTCTTATTATCTGAGTGTATAATCCAAGCTGCCTCAGACCTAAATTATTTACCACTTTGGACTTATCACCCGGCCCAAGTTCCTTTGCCAAAGGCTTTAATAAATACTCAACTTGAAAGCCATAAATAGGCTACTATAACCAGGGAATTAAAGAGAAAAAGCCGTAATGCATCTGCCCACTGGCATGCTTGCCATGCTGTTCCCACCAAAGTTGCCTCCGAACAAAATTGGTATTTTCTAGTATTGCTTGTTCCATAATCAAATAATCATCTTTAAAAATGTTTCAAATGACAAGGAAAGCTGTAAATTAAATAAATCAAAACGTAAATTATTCCAGTACACCCCATCCAGGTCATAAAAGCTTTTATCAGGAAGATTTAAGTCATTGTTTTCAGTCAGTTGAACACCAATGTCCTTGGCAGTTTGAGCCACACTGCAATTAATAAATCTTCTGAATCCTCTGGATCTCTCCACTGCTGAATGTCTCCTGGACCCATGCCAATGTAAACTGGGCACAATCACTGACCAAAATAAACACATACCAGGATAAAGTAAATGGTCTCTATGATGATCTGAAAAAATTCTAGCCAGTACAATCTTTTTAGGGGCTGGAGTTACATCATTACCCCCAGTATGAAGAATTACTGCTTTTGGTAAACTTCTGCTGGCTGGCAACTGCCTCCCAACCTCCCAAAACTGGAACCGTGATATCCACGGGAAACAAAAATGATGCAAGCCATTAACTCCTGGTGAAGAAATGTCCTAAGATCCAAAGTACTTTCCTTCCTACAACATAAAATTAGATGGTTATTACTTAATGTAGGATAGTAATGCAGCAGACAACCACCTTCCCATCCTTTTGTGAAAGTTGGTTGAGTGCCCTTCTATTGCTAAATCAGTTGTTTGGTCAATGTGAAAAGAGTGTGATGGGTACCTAAAAAATTGTCAGTTACCAGCCAAAGCTGCTCCAGTTTATCACCAGGAACATCAATTGATAAATCCAAGAATGTTAGGGCTTGACTTAGCCCCGCTATTTTGTCTTTAGCAAAGAGGACCTTCAACTCCATAAAGAGGTCCATGAATTTGCCCATCCTTTCCAAAACCTTGTCATTACCCTCACCAGTTATCAAAAAATCATCAAGATAGTGAATGGCCATTTTACTAGGTGCTGTGTGCTGCTAGCACCAGTGTAAGTCTACACTACAAACCTCAAAGGTGGCACATGCCACCAAACAACCCATAGCCATTGTGGTATCAAATAAAATGGTCACACTGAAAACCTAACAGAGGGCAATCTTCTTGTCAAGTTGGCAATAGGTGAAAAGCTGATCGGCTATCCAGTTTTCTCAGCTAGGGATCTGAAAAATACATAATGGCTTTAGCAACCTGACCCAATGAAGTGTAATGGATCTTAACTTGATTATTATCAATGAAATCTTTCACTGACATGACAGTTGGGTACAAAAGGTGGTGAATTAAGTAAATCTCCCCTTCTTTTTTTTTGGGGACCAACCCTATGGAGATATTTTGAACATGGATCATGGGATTGGTGAAAGTAGGCCCATAACCCTACCTCCTAAGCTCTCTTTTAATATTAATTTTGCTGTTAAGGCTTCCTTACCCTAATAGGTGAAAGATATGTAACCACTTTAGAGTACAAAATATACTTAACCACTTTGAAGTACAGGTAAACCGATGACTTAATTGAAAACCAGCTCTAAAACCTTCAATGACTGTTCTAGTAGCTTGTTGATCTGGGTAATGTAATAGCTATTCTAATTTATCTGCTTTGATAAGGGAATGAGAAATAATGGAAGAATTCCAGTTCTTTCACCCAGTAAAATATTCGACCATGAAAAAGATGCCTCCCCCTGCCTGGGGTATCATTCATCACATTAACTTTGTTGCCCTGTGGTAGCAAGGTCTAGCTCAATACAGTTTGTCCAGCTTTGGACCAGCATCTAGAGGCTGGATGAGACTTATCACAACTTAGCACAACTGGAACAGAATTAAGAAAATTTGTAAGTTACCTAAGAACACTTCCTGTTATTAAAGGCCTAACAAAATGTTTCTTCTGAGAGGCCTTCAATGAGGAATCAGTAATAGGACTGTTTGGTTTGTCTAACATTACACTTAACCATATATCATGGTGTCTTTTCTACCACCTGATTGCTATACCTGCAGCTTTTAATTTTCTGATCCACTGGTTGCACAGAGATCAGGTAGAACCTCATCTTAAATACTGGGCCTCACTAATGGTTAAAAATTAAGCCAGTAATGCAAATGCCAAAATTCTCCTGAACACCATAAAGCCCAGTACCCAGTTCTCCCAATTTCTGGCTATTGCCTTGGCTAAGGGTCTCTTCCCAATACCTGCTAGTGCTGCCATCAAGCTTTTGCGGGTCTCTAAGTCAATAATTCTACAGACACCTCTGTGTCAACTAAATCAAATACATCTGAAAACTTATCCCATAAAATTTATCTTTAGCATTTGTTGGAACATCAACGGTGAAGTTTGAATCTGAAGACATCATGTTAGCTGATTCAATGAGGGCCATGGGGGATAAAAACAGCATAATGTTGAGATCCAGGTCAAAATCAGTCTGACTAACCTCCCCTATTACATGAAGTGGGACATCAAGATTCTGGGAGTGATTTAAGGAGCTTTTGGGTAATGCTAACCCTTTGTTAGTCCCTACCTGTTGGGGGTGTTTTCCTCTGGGTGGGAATTTAAACACTTCTGTAAGTACTCATACACTGATTGCCCCCATTGCTTGCTACTGAAAACTGCACCCCCCCATTATCATTACTATCTGGATGCTGACTGGCATCCACTGGTGGAGCCAAGGTATCTGTGGGAGTGGGGTTATCTTTCTTCGCCTTCCTCCTTGCTTTTTTGGTGGGGGTTGCCTCTGGTGAGGGTTGCTCTTCCATGGCTGGCAAGGCTCTTCTTCTGTATGCCACTGTCTGACCTTGGCTCTGTGCTACCTTCAAGTCTAGAAATAGGCCTTGTGCCATGTTATTTGATGCCATCTGTCCTTTAGCACTTGCAAAGTAGATTATCCTGAAAAACAAATATGTAGAATTAACACCATAACTTCAGTTGACTGCACAACCTTATTAGCGTTTTAACCCTATCAATGCACATGATTGGCTTAGGATATCCTCCCTGGCTATATTCCTTGAAATAAAATTTAAAACAGTCAGGCTCAGTCTGCAAATAATTGCTGAGAGTGCTCCAGTGCCAAATAGGCATTGAGAGTTCTGGGTGCCATGCTGATGCAGTGTCCTATAATGCCATAGGAACATACCTTCACAAGAAATATCCCTCTTAAATAACACAATCTCTTCTCTCCTCTTCAAATCATCAAATGGGTTAATGTAAGCTTGCAGTCTTGATTCTTAAGTGTAACAAGTGCGCTCAACTAACTTCTGAAAAGATCGCGCAATAAAGGAGAATCTTACTTGAAGAAGAAGAACCAAGAATCACTGTGTCATTTCACGATTGTACAGGAGAATCTTTTGCAGCATTTTGAAAAATAAATGTCTCTTAAGATCTATGTTAAGCTTGGAGCTCGACCTGCTGGTTCAATTAGCTTAAAGGTATTTGGACACATGTCTAAATACTCAAAAATAAATAGATAAAGATGTTATTTTCCATTTAAATGTGGTTTTATCCATTTCTGCTTATTTGTTGTTACTGTGGTTTTCATACATAAAACAGACAGCTGTAAGTTATGACAGGAAAACAGTGAAAAATGCCAGCGTTAGTCAGAATAATAATGAAATGCATATGTTAAATATATTACGTACAGAATCAGCCTTCTTACATGAGTAAATGTTGGTACTCTACGTATTTTGCAGCCACTACCAAGCCTATAACTAGGAACTAAATAACTGACTCAGTCTAGATATTTTAGTCATAGCACTCAGTTTCAAAATGTTTATAGTGACAGTAATATTGATACTGTATTTGCTTGTTATAAGTGCTGTGAATTATTCCATCCAGGTTTTTGCAGTAGCAATCAAATACTGTGTTAACAAGTACTGAAGTAATGATGGCACAGCTGTCATATAATAAAAGGGCAGAGTGCAGTACAAAGAAAGTTTTAAAATATCAGTGTGGTTCATAATTTTAGGTAAGAGTTCTTTTGGTTGATTTTGTAAGTCTAATGCTTTTTTACATGGCAGAGATATTTCTACCGCTGTTGATATGTTGAAGGGTGCATTTCTCAAGTTAGTGATGTATTTTCTAAAAGCAGAATTACCAAATGATTTCTAACTTGTAGTATGGCCCAGTAAGTGGCTACTTGCAGTCTTTGTCTTCTTGCTAAGGCACAGCATTTCACAATGTGATTGTATGTGCCTTCAGTAACTACAATGTCATCAGCATGGTTTTATGTAGGCCAATCTAGTGCTGATAGGAGATCAAATGTGCGGGTGGGGGTCTGGATGAAAATGTGTGTATATTTGCTGTGTACCTGCTTAGACTTTTTTTATTCGGGTTACATTATTTATTAATTTATGTTCTGTTAATCCATTTTCAGGGAGAACCACGGGGAAGAGACTCATAAATAGAAGAAATTAAATATTCTAGATATGCAAACATGAGATAAATGCATTTGTACAATGTACACATGTAAAGATGGCATCCAAAATAAAACATATCTATTCAAAGGATATGTATATTTCCAATTGTATAAGAAAGATATAGTCAAAATTCTAAAATATGTACTTTCAAACTATATATTTTCTACAGAATTAGATAATGTTTATAGTTCATTTAGTATGAGAGCATTTATACCAGTCACTTTCTACAATATAAACTGACTTCTAATGGGGAAAAGATACCTTAATTACCACAGCAACACTAGCAAGGATTTAAAAAATGGTATGTACTTCCACTGGAGAAAGAAAAGCACTTTTATTAGAACAGGAAAACTAGAAAGGATTAAAAAATGGTATGCCCTTATAAAGGGAAAATAAACACCTTAATTATCATAGGAACACTAGTAAGGATTTAAAAAATGGTATGCTTAAGCAAAAGAAAATAATCAACACATGAATTTTACTTAAGTTGCTTGAGGATATAATTGTAAAGAAAGCTTCTCGCTGATTTTAAAGGAAGAATTATTTCAAGTATCTCATCTCCAGAGAAGTTTGGTTCCATCTGTTGCCTAGGAAAATTCTAGGAGCATTATAATTACATTTGTTGTCAGTTTTGTTAATTTTAGAAAGATTTGATTAGGTGATCTTAGTTCCCTGCAACCATTACACACAGAATTCCTCCTTGCAGCTTTAGAAAGAAAGGATTATGAATTCATGAACTAGTGGGTTAAACTGTAAAAACAAGGGTTCTACTTCTTGCATAAAAGGTTGAAGAAGACAGTCCTCTCTCTTCTTATAGATTACTGCAATGTATAAGAACTATATAGATCTATAATGCAATGAAGATTAACCAAAGACAGTATATGTATTTTGCAGAGAAGGGATGGTGGAGTTTTCAGGTCATATAACATTGTTTATAAAACCTGTCTCATGTGCAATATGTTTTGTATAAGTTGTCATAGTCACTGATAACATGATAAATACTTAGTAAACCTATGTTTTTCATTTTTCTTGCTCTCTTTCTCTCTCTCTCTCTCTATACACATATATATATATATATATATATATATATATATATATATATATATATATATATATATATATATATACATATAGACACATGATTATATAAGCTAATCCTGTCAACCAAAACTTCTGAACCTCATTAAAGCAGTGCAGATAAAAAAATGTTCACTACCACCAATACCAACAAAAAATATTGCACACCCAAAAATAGCAAAAAAAGAAAAAAAAAGAATTTCAGACTGCATGTCTCACCACACCCCAGTCTGGGGGGACAAGACTCCACAACCCTCAAACATAAACATATAATCTCCATGGCCAGACAAACTTGTGGGATGGGATATTAACTTGCTAGCATAATTTACTTTTAGTATGCATCAGGTACCCTCACAAGCAGTAATTTTACTAAAATACCTACAAACCACAAATACTGTATAAATGGATGGTGTGCTAGCCAACCCCATTAACCTACATCTCAAAAGTATTTTTCACGGCATTCCAAACACATAATTATTTGACCTTAAAACACTTTATATACCCTGCATTCAAAATGCTGTCATCAATAAAAAAACACTCAAAGAACATTTGCAGATGTGATACACTTATCAATATCCCCTTGCACACACCTTCACACACACACTATATATATATATATATATATATATATATATATATATATATATATATATATATAAATATATATGTGTGTGTGTGCACATATGTAAATATGAGCATGTGTTATACATGTGCACACATCCATACACGTGTGTGTACATATGTGAATATACATATAGACACACATATATGTATAGTACATTTCCATTCTTCTTTATTCTTTCATTATCACTGGTGTTTCAGTTAAGATATAGCTGATGTTATGGGCATTAGCAGTATTACTGAAAATTCAGAAATATGTGTAAAATTGAAGAGGTGTACATTTATTATTGTCAAAGACCACAAATATTCTTATAAATGGTGAGTTTGTCCTTATAGATATTAGGCATGGGAACAGATATATTTTGGAAATACAAGGAAAGAAAGTAAAAAAAAAAAGAAAGTAAAATATTACTCTTTTAACTATCTTCCTCTTTATCTATAGTCAAAATTATACCAGTGTGATAACCGGAATATAATATGATGAACAAAAGTGAATAAAATAAATATGTTGAGGTATATATACTTATTGGTTGCTTACACTGTCAAAATAAATATAATGTATAACTTGAAAGAAGGGAATCGCAATAAATGTATTAATCACAATCTAGTAAAAGCAGAATCACAATAACAAGGACAATACCAAGAAAGGAGGGGGGGTATCCATATTCATCAAGGACACCCACACCTCAAGACTGGTGGCAACGCACGATGCATCGGAGACCATCCAGGTGCAATTAACCATAGGCAAGACTGCTCTGCAAATTGTAGCATGTTACAGGCCACCCTCACAAACTCAGGAAACTCACATGGCCTTCCTGAAAACACTAGAGGGGATAAATGTATCACCAAACACCATCATACTAGGTGACTTCAATTACCCTAATATAGACTGGGAACACTACTCAAGCCCAAACACCCTAGCCCAAAAGTTCCTGGAATTCATAAACTCAAATGCCATGGAACAACTAGTCACCATCCCCACAAGAGGAGATAACATACTTGATCTCATCATCACGAACATGGGAGCACAATGTTCAACACCGAAGTATACCCCTCACTGGTGAGATCAGATCACAAACTAATCTCGCTGGAGGTCCTCATCCCACCCCCACCTGAAATAAAAAAGACCACAGTAAACAACTTCTCAAAAGCCGACTTCACACTTCTAAAGACTAGTGTGGTCTCCTTTCAGGCCCCCGCGGAAAACAATACTCAAGCCGCTGAATCACTTACAAACGCCTTCTACCAGCACCTGCAGGACTGCATGGATAAGGCAATCCCAAGCAAAACAAAGACTCTTTGTACCAAAGGCAAGCGTCCAGTCTGGTGGACCCCAGCCATAAACAAACTCTACAACAAAAGGAGGAAGCTACTACAAGATAGAGCAAAATCCTTAAAAGGTAAGACACCCTTGATCACTATAAGTAAAAAAGTAAGAGCTCTCATAAAATCATCCAAAGCAAATTTCGAGAGAAAAATAGCTAAAGACTCAAAAGACAATCATAAGGCCTTCTTTAGCTATGTTAGAAACCTAGGAGGAAACTCCCAGATATGCTCAGAACTAGTTCAAAATGATGTGAAGATTACTGATCCTACAGACATTGCCAACATACTGGCTGACAGGTTCAGTGCAAACTCCCTCCCCAAAAGGAGAGATATCTATACCAAATGAGTGCAGCCCCCAAACATCTCCAGCCCAAGTGAGAACTGCTCTCTCCAAAGCAAAAACACAGCATCCATGGGACCCGATGGTGTCCAACTCAATGAGGAATTAAACCCACAGCTAGGACAGCTGTTTAATCAAAGTCTTACCTCTGGACCAGGAGTGGCGACTGCAGCTGTGGTCCCACTTCACAAAGGCGGTGCCTCCACAGACCCTGTAAATTACCCGCCCATTAGCTTGACAAGCCTTATCTGCAACGCCATGGAGAGGTTCATAATGGACCTCATAAATAAAGACATAGGGAATTTGCAGACTTTGGATCCAACCCAGTTTGGCTTTGTCAAAGGCAGATCATGCCTTTTAAACTTGGTTGACTTTTTCAAACAGCCACCAAAGCCAATGATGAGGGAAAGGCAGTCCATACAGCCTACCTCGATCTGGCTAAGGCCTTCGATACAATACCCCACTCGGGTATCATTGAAAAACTCATCAGCTTAAATGTTAACCCATACATCACAAGATGGGTTGCAAACTGGCTGAGTGACAGAACCCACAGGGTCAGA